>NC_091282.1:883059492-883368153 GCF_032444005.1 Ranitomeya imitator | reverse complement strand
AATCATCGCTGGCCCTACATCTATCAGGTTTCTTTCACCTCTTACAGCAGTTCCTGGACCCCCTCCTGCTTCTCATCATCCTCCATCTCCGATGTGGTATCTCAGAGCAAGTCATTCACATCAACCGGAAGCTGGAAGTTCTGCAGCACTGCCTCAGCGAAGTGGCAACCTGCTCTGCTGAAGCTAATTTGTCAAGTTACTTAAAGGAATAACAGATCCAACAGATCTGTGGGTTTTGCCGCTGAACCTCCATGCATGTATGATTGAGAACTCCATGAGAGACTTTGAGAACTCCACAAAGATGGTGAGAGGTGATGACACCATAGTTTGTACAACTATCTTGCTTCTGTGCCTACTTAAACAGTCACTGCTCACAATAAAAAATAAAGCTTTGAATGCAGACCAGGTGGTGATGGAGGAAGACATAACACAGAGAGATTGCAGCCAGTCCAGCCTCATTTCATCTGCTCATCATGTATTTGGTAGCAATGAGAAGGTGGACACTGAGGAGAAGGAACAGGAGGAACAGGAACTAGTGGCTAGCGCACCAGGCTAGCAGCCACACAAAATTTGTCATGTTTTTGGAGGCTTAGTTTTTATGTAAGCCTCCAAAAACTTGTTTCAAATTTATCACTTTCATATTTCTCACTCAGAGAGTATTACATCTTCTTGGCTACATATAGTTGCTATAAAAGTATCCAAAAACTTGTTCCAAATTTATTGGTCTCATATTACTCACCAATAGGTTCTTACGTCTTCTTGGGTATATTTTGATGCCATAAAAGCCTAAAAAAACTTGTTTAAAATTTATTGGTTTCATATTGCTCACCCAGAGAGTATTACGTCTTCTTGGGTACATTTTGCTGCTATATAATTCTCCAAATACTTGTTCCAAGTATAACGGTATCCTATTACTCACCCATAGATTATTATATCTTCTAGGGTACATTTCGATGCTATAACAACTTCAAAAAAACTTGTTCAAATTTATTGTTATTATATTCCATACCCATAGACTATTCCCTGGTCTGGAGTCCATTTTGTTGTTATAAAACCCTCAAAAAACTTGTTCAAAATTGTATCTGAATTATACTGCTCATCCATAGGGTATTACATATTCTTGTGTACAGTTCGTTGATATTTAAGCCTCAAAAAAAAAAATCAAAATTTATCAGTATCATATTGCTTACCCATAGGGTATTACATCTTGTTGGGTACATTTCATCTACTATATAATTGTCTAACGGTCACTTCCGTCTGTCTGTCTTTCTGTCTTTCTGTCACGGATATTCATTGGTCGCGGCCTCTGTCTGTCATGGAAATCCAAGTTGCTGATTGGTCGTGGCAAAACGCCCATGACCATTGCCACGACCAATCAGCAACGGGCACAGTCCGGCGGCAACATGGCCGCTCCTTCCTCCCCACAGTCAGTTCCCGCTCCATACTCCCCTCCAGTCAGCACTCACACAGGGTTAATGACAGCGCTAATGGACCGCGGTGTAACGCACTCCATTAAGGCTGCTATTAACCCTGTGTGACCAACTTTTTACTATTGATGTGGACTATGCAGCATCAATAGTAAAAAGATCTAATGTTAAAAATAATAAATAAAATAAAAAATCGTTATACACTCACTGTCCGTCGGCCCCCGGATCAGGAACAGGCCTTTCCCGCTCCTCGCGACACCCCTGTGACTGCTCCATGCATTGCGATCTCGCGAGATGATGACGTATCTGTCTCCCGAGACCGCTACGTCATCATCTCGCGAGACCGCAATGCACTCTGGAGACTGTAGCGCGCGAGGAGCGTTGGTAACTGCTTCGCTTGGATCCGGGGGACAACAGAGAGTGCGTATATAACTATTTTTTATTTTAATTCTTTTTTTTAACAGGGATATGATGCCCACATTGCTATATACTACGTGGGCTGTGCAATATATTACGTGGGCTGTGCAATATACTATGTGGGCTGGGCAATACACTACGTGGCTGGGCAATATACTACGCGGGCTGTGCAATGTACTATGCGGGCTGTGCAATGTACTACGCGGGCTGGGCAATATACTACATGGGCTGGGCAATATACTACGCATGCTGGGCAATATACTACGCGCGCTGGGCAATATACTACGCGAGCTGTGCAATATACTGCGTGGGCTGTGCAATATACTGCATGGGCTGTGCAATATACTGCGTGGGCTGTGCAATGTACTGTGCGGGCTGTGCAATGGACTATGTGGGCTGTGCAATGACTATGTGGGCTGTGCAATGTACTACGCGGGCTGTGCAATGTGCTATGCGGGCTGTGCAATGTACTATGCAGGCTGTGCAATATACTGCGTGGGCTGTGCTATGTACTACGTGGGCTGTGCAATGTACTACATGGGCTGTGCAATGTACCACGTGGGCTGTGCAATTTACTACATGGGCTGTGCAATGTACTATGTGGGCTGTGCAATGTACTACATGGGCTTTGCAATGTACTACGTGGCTGTGCTATATACTATGTGGGCTGTGCTGTACACTACGTGTCCTGTGTTATACACTATGTGGCCTGTGTTATACACTACGTGGCCTGTGTTATACACTACGTGGCCTGTGTTATATACTGCGTTCATGATACGGCGCGGGCTGTGCAATATACTACGTGGGCTGTGCAATATACTGCGTGGACTGTGCTATATACTCCATGGGCTGTGCTATACACTCCGTGGGCTGTGCTATATACTCCGTGGCTGTGCTATATACTACATGGCTGTGCAATATACTATGTGGCTGTGCTATTTACTACGTGGGCTGTTATATACTACGTGGCTGTGCCGTCTCTCCTCCTCAGTTACGTTCTGGGTATGTTCCCTATATGATCTCTTATGCATCTATATGCTATATGTACTTATATGTATGCAAGCACGATTACATCCATACGCCCTAACAGATACTACTATCGTATATTGATTTAGCATGTAGGGCATGCATAACGTTGCTTTGTATATGTTGCACTGCTGCATATGAGGAGTTGTTTCTGGTCTCCATGCGCTCCATGTTGGTGGTAGGTTGTTTTATCCACCATTGTCTGTTTCCCTTGTCATGTTGTTATATTATATGGATTTCTTGCACCATTTTCTAGTGGTTTTTCTTGCGTTTGCAGCATGGGTGTTTTCCGTTATATCCATATTAACAGGTTTCTATTAATTGTTTCTTGATACATTCATCATCATTATGTTTCTATGGTTACAGTTATTTTGCCTGTTGTGTATTCCTTGCGTTTATATATACTACATGGCCGGCTGCGAACAATCAGCGACAGGTGCAGTCTGACCGCGAATTGGCGCGGGATTTGAACCACGCTTCGCTAATTGGTCGCGGCCGGCCGAATCCTGTGTATTCAATGTATTATTCCAAAATCTTCATAAATAAACTACATACAAATTCTAGAATACCCGATGCGTTAGACTCGGGCTACCATCTAGTTGCTATATAAGCCTCAAAAAACTTGCTCATAATTTATCGGTATTATATTGCTAAATCAATTACTATTCCGTGGTCTGGAGTCCATTTTGTTGTTATACAAGCCTAAAAAAACTTGTTCAAAAATGTATTGGTAATATATTGCTCACTCAGAGGGTATTACATCTTCTTGGGTACATTTAGTAGCTACATAAACCTCCAAAAATTTGTTTCACATTTATCGGTATTATATTTTTCACTCACAGGTTAATACTTCTTCTTGGGTACTTTTTGTTGCTATATAAGCCTAAAAAAACTGGTTAAAAATGTATTGGTTTTATATTGCTCACCCATAGACTATTCTATGGTCTGCAGTACATTTCCTTGGTATATCACCCTGAAACATGCATAGCCTTTATGAGTCTAGGAGTACCAATATATGACAATTTGAACAGAATGTGTATGAAGCCCTCCTTTATGTCTAATTCAGGGTGTATATAAGTGCCTCTGAGTCCCTGATTTGAATATATGTGTAGATTTGATTTTTTTATTGTTTAATTTTGAATGGGGCGAAAGGGGGATGATTTTAACTTTTATATATATAATTTTTTTTTATATTTTTAAAAACATTTTTTTTTACTCTTTGAATGCTTCAATAGTCTCCATAGGAGACTAGAAGCTGCAATACTTCGATCGCCTCTGTACACACAGGCGATGATCACATCGCCTGTTTGTAGCAGAAATGCTTACTTGCTACGAGTGCCGACCATGGGGAAGCACTTATAGCAATCCGGCAATGTCAACCCATCAGTGACTTGCGATCCTGTGATGGGGCAACCGATGGGGGGATTAGCAACGCGCTTCTGGCAAGCGTAAGTTGCATCGCGATTTCACCTGCGGCTGTTACGGGCACATGTCAGATGTACAGATCAGCTGTCATGTTCCTGGAAAATTGCGGGCTCAGCGCCGGAGCCCACCCCAAACAGGGGAAGTCCGACATCGGCTTACTATTACGTCCAATGTCGTAAAGGGGATAATAAAAAAAATAAATTTTGGTTTACTTAAATTATATACGGTATATTTTTTAATCCATTTTAAACTTTGCCTTACATACAACTCATTATACAGGAAAAAATGTTTCTTAACTTTTTTTATCCTGTAAAATGCAATTTCTCATCGGTTTTGAATGTTTTATTGTCCCTCCTTAAAGTGGATAAAAGTGTGACACCATTGATATCAACAGCTATTTAGGAGTCAGAGATACTTCCATGGATCTTCCTCATGCTGTTCTCCTTCCATTCAGCAATTTTCCCATTCACTTAAACATTTTTACTGTTCCCAGACCTATTTGTAAGGTCTGTTGGAAAAAAGTTTGGTTTTCCTATTGACTCCCATTATACTCGTTACTCAAAACAATCATGCAAGTATTAGGATTAGCTTGGTTCGAGCAATGAGCATCTGAGCATTTTAGTGCTCACTCAGCCCTATTACAAATATGTCACAATAAATCCTAAGGAGTTGGACGTCTTACGACTAGCTTTTCACAATAGCATTACCCTTGGGCTTGTAGTATAAGGGTATGTGCACACGTCCGGATTTTTAGCGTTTTTTTTGCGGAATTTCGCTATAAAAACGCTATAATTCCGCAGCAAAAATGCTAAAAATATGCATCCTATCATTTAGAATGCATTCCGGATTTTTTGTTCAGATGGATGCGTTTTTTACCGCAAAAAAAACGCATTCCGCAAAAAAAATGGACATGCTCATTCTTTTTGCGGATTTTTTGCGGATTTCTAAGCCAAAATGACTTTCAGGAAAAAAAAAAAAATGGCAGAAATTCCGCAAAAAATCCGCAAAAAAATCCGCGCAAAAAACGCGCAAAAAATGCGAAAAATCCGCGCGGAAAAAAACGCGATTTTCTGCCAGAAATCTCTGGAATTTGTCAGGAAAAAAACCTGACGTGTGCACATACCCTTACCCTATTCACTTGTTTTGCACTGCAATGTAAAACAACACCTATTGAACTTTAGTTAAGCTATGGATGTCTCAGCCAAAGTCTCCATGTAGCCATAACCAGTGTCTTATAAAGCACTCCCAAAACTATCTTGCAATAATTACTAGTATTGTAAACCCTAAGTATACCTTAATGTATATACCCATAATACCCATAATGTATATCCCTAATATTCAGATTCTTTTTTTTTTTTTTACAGTTTCACTAATATTTCACAGTGCTGGTTTTATTTTATCCATTTCTTATCCATTTTAATAGATAAATGATAATAAAATATGAAGTTATACAGTCTTTGTAACTATATTAAATTCTTAAACAAAATGCATAATTAATCTTAGAAATTTATGGGCATTATACCAAATCTTAAAACTGGTATTAAATAGTGATAAGTGAGCGTGCAGAGAAAAGGTTTTATCAGAGTTAGGCTTCTTTCACACTAGCGTCGGAATCTCCCCGTCGCAATGCGTCGGGGAGAGATTCCGACGCTAGCGTTTGCTGCATTGCACAATGGGTGCAGCGGATGCATTTTTCCGGCGCATCCGCTGCCCCATTGTAAGGTGCGGGGAGGTGGGGGCGGAGTTCCGGAAAAAGCGGTCCGTCGGGAGAAAAAAACATTACATGTAGGGTTTTTTTCTCCCGACGGTCCGCCAAAGCACGACGCATCCGTCGCAAGACGGATGCGAAGTGTGCCAATCCGTCGCAAATGCGTCGTCAATAGAAGTCTATGGGGAAAAAACGCATCCTGCAAGCACTTTTGCAGGATGCGTTTTTTCTGCAAAACGACGCATTGTGACGGATTTTAAAAAACGCTAGTGTGAAAGTACCCTAAGCTTGTGTGCTAATAGAGGATCTTCGGCGTGCTCAAATACTATTTTCAAGTCGTCTCGTGGCTGCTCAACAGCCGCAACATAAGCAGCGATTGCCTAACAGCACTAGTAGTAAACCATTAAAGAAAAAAAAAAATTTTAAACATAAAATAAGACACTCAAAGATTTTTTTTAATATTTTAACCGCACGATATGGTGGTCTAACAATGAGAAAGACTCCATTTCGAGCTGCTAAGGTAAATTAGCTTATGCTGTAAAAGTAATGCAATTACGTGCTGACGTGCAGATGTTTTTAAGGTAGATGTCTTGCTGCTTAGAATTGTAATAATAATGATCAATGTATACATTTAGCTCAAACGAAACAAATAGCAGGTAACAAACTCAATTATAGCAAGATTATGAGTAATTAAAGTAAAAGCAATTGCGCCCATTTCCGCTATGGCGGCTGATTCTAATGAACAATTTTCTGTTGTTGACAAAGGTAAAATATGTAGCAAATATTGCATAGAGACCTATAAGAGGTATTACACATATCCAAAAATACCAGGAGCTTCAATCAATACTTTCATTTTGCACTCAGCATGAATGAAACTTCAAAGGTTTATGAAGAAAGGAAGAAAAAAAAGCAAATTGAATTTGCTCGTCCACTGAAAGTTTATGCCTGCCAGAACCATTAGTGGGGCTGCTTAACAGCTTTGTTGAGGTGTTTATCCTTTTCGAGAGAGTTCATAGCTCTCGGCATTCAGGGCAATGGAAATAGATTCAGACTATGCCAAGCATTCAGGACAATGTTTCCTAGTAAGACGCAATGTTGCAAGTCATCTGCATAATCCCTTCATCCTGTTGGAGATAGGGAGAGGCTCTGGATAGTGGCATGTCAAATTTGACAGCTTTATTAAACCCGAAAAACTATACTCCTGCTCCTGCTGCTTTACCATGAAAGCGGAAATCTACAGATTCATGAGAAAATTGCATTTATTTTTGCAAACTAAAAGACATAAAATGATGTATCCCTAGCTGTTTTCTTAAATGTGCATATTTTCCCTTTTTCACATAAAGCTGAAGTCACCACTTTTTATTTTTTATGCCTAACTTTATAATAGAGAAGGAAAAGCTTGTACCATAATACACACTGTATGTGCAATTTTTAGGCAAGTGAGCATTTTGACTATATCATAATTTTTATGTAGATTTTCCAACTCAGAGCTTTATAAATCTAATATATAAAGCTGAATGTGTGTGTGTGTGTGTGTATGTGTGTATATGTGTGTATGTCCGGGATTGGCATCTGCACCATCGCAGCTACAGACACAAAATTTTGCACAGTCACACGTCTTGACCCTGAGAGCGTCATAGGCTATGTTGTAAGGCGAATTTTTAACCCGGCGCGTTCCAATTCACCAAACAATTTTGCCCCTATCTACATAATGGGGAAAAAGTGAAAGGAAAAGTGTTTGAGGCAAATTGACAGCTGCCAGATGTGAACAAGGGGGACTTAAAGAGTAAGAGCGATGGTGCCAAAGAGTATATACCGTACAGTTGCTAAGGTGGGGCCCCGACATGGGATACTCACCACACAGGGGGATATGAACACACACACACACAAAATGCGCCACACACTACCACGTGCTTGAACACATATACCACGCTCAGCACACATTTCACCACACATACACCAACCTCGCCACATAAAAGTCGAAACACAAAAATTGCCGCTCAAAACTCGCCACGCGCAAAACTCACCACATGCAAAACTAGGCTCACGCAAAACTCACCACACGTGCAAAACTCACCTCATGGAAAACTCGCCACACGCAAAACTTGCACACGCGGAAAAATTGCCACATGCACAAAAGTTGCAACACATGCAAAAGTTCCCTCACACAAAACTTGCACATACTCAAAACGCACCACACATAAGACTCGCCACGCGCAAAACTCACCATGCGCAAAACTTGCTGCACACAACTTGCTACACTAACCTGTCACATGCAACTCGACATGCAAAAAGTTGCTACACGCATGTCGCCACACAAAACTCACCTCACAAAAGTCGCTACATGCATGTCACCGCATGCAACTCAACACACACAAGTTAACACATGAAACTCGCCCTAAAACACACACAAGTCTGGTATTATCCTTCAAAAATAAAAATTTGATTAATAAGCAGACAAACTACGAGAGCAACAAATGTACCATATAGGAAATACGGCAGCTGTCAGTCACATGACCTGTCTATTATGTGTATGTGTGAGCTAATATTTACTGCCAGGGGGGAGGGCTTCCTGTTGGCTGGGGATTTATCAGACTGTCAATTTAGCTTACAAATACTGAGATAAAAATACTGACCAAATAACGTGTGAACGGGGTCTAATACAGGAGGAGATGACATACAGATATATACTTAATACAGGGGAGATGACACACAGATATATACTATATACAGGAGAGATGACACACAGGTATATACTATATAGAGGAGGAGATGACATACAGTTACATACTATATACAGGAGGAGATGACATACAGGTACATACAATATACTGGAGGAGATGACACACATGTATATACTATATACAGGGGAGATTGTTATGATAGGCAATTCAGTATCACAATGGAAATAGCGATCAGAGCACATACAGTGATCTGACAATAACCCAAAATAATAGAACGAGCTCTGAGACGTGGGAACTCTGTAGACCGCAATCCCTGATCCTAACAAACCACACTAGAGGCAGCCGTGGATTGCGCCTAACGCTACCTATGCAACTCGACACAGCCTGAGAAACTAACTAGCCTGAAGATAGAAAAATAAGCCTACCTTGCCTCAGAGAAATACCCCAAAGGAAAAGGCAGCCCCCCACATATAATGTCTGTGAGTTAAGATGAAAAGGCAAACGTAGAGATGAAATAGATTCAGCAAAGTGAGGCCCGACTTTCTTAACAGAGCGAAGATAGGAAAGATAACTTTGCGGTCCACACAAAACCCTAAAGAAAACCACGCAAAGGGGGCAAAAAGACCCTCCGTACCGAACTAACGGCACGGAGGTACACCTTTTGCGTCCCAGAGCTTCCAGCAAAACAAATTAACAAGCTGGACAGAAAAAATAGCAAACAAATAGCAAAGGAGAACTTAGCTATGCAGAGCAGCAGTCCACAGGAATGATCCAGGGAAAAACAAGTCCAACACTGGAACATTGACAGGAAGCATGGATCAAAGCATTAGGTGGAGCTAAATAGAGAAGCACCTAACGAGCTCACAAGATCACCTGAGGGAGGAAACTCAGAAGCCGCAGTACCACTTTCCTCCACAAACGGAAGCTCCCAGAGAGAATCAGCCGAAGTACCACTTGTGACCACAGGAGGGAGCTCTGCCACAGAATTCACAACAGTACCCCCCCCTTGAGGAGGGGTCACCGAACCCTCACCAGAGCCCCCAGGCCGACCAGGATGAGCCACATGAAAGGCACGAACAAGATCGGGAGCATGGACATCAGAGGCAAAAACCCAGGAATTATCTTCCTGAGCATAACCCTTCTATTTAACCAGATACTGGAGTTTCCGTCTTGAAACACGAGAATCCAAAATCTTCTCCACAATATACTCCAACTCCCCCTCCACCAAAACCGGGGCAGGAGGATCAACAGATGGAACCACGGGTGCCACGTATCTCCGCAACAATGACCTATGGAATACGTTATGTATGGAAAAAGAATCTGGAAGGGTCAGACGAAAAGACACAGGATTAAGAACCTCAGAAATCCTATACGGACCAATGAAACGAGGTTTAAACTTAGGAGAGGACACCTTCATTGGAATATGACGAGAAGATAACCAAACCAGATCCCCAACACGAAGTCGGGGACCCGCACAGCGTCTGCGATTAGCAAAACGTTGAGCCCTCTCCTGGGACAAGGTCAAATTGTCCACTACATGAGTCCAAATCTGCTGCAACCTGTCCACCACAGTATCCACACCAGGACAGTCCGAAGACTCAACCTGTCCTGAAGAGAAACGAGGATGGAACCCAGAGTTGCAGAAAAATGGCGAAACCAAGGTAGCCGAGCTGGCTCGGTTATTAAGGGCGAACTCAGCCAAAGGCAAAAAGGACACCCAGTCATCCTGATCAGCAGAAACAAAACATCTCAGATATGTTTCCAAGGTCTGATTGGTTCGTTCGGTCTGGCCATTAGTCTGAGGATGGAAAGCCGAGGAAAAAGACAAGTCGATGCCCATCCTACCACAAAAGGCTCGCCAAAACCTCGAAACAAACTGGGAACCTCTGTCAGAAACGATATTCTCTGGAATGCCATGTAAACGAACCACATGCTGGAAGAACAATGGCACCAAATCAGAGGAGGAAGGCAATTTAGACAAGGGTACCAGATGGACCATCTTAGAAAAGCGATCACAGACCACCCAAATGACTGACATCTTTTGAGAAACGGGAAGATCTGAAATAAAATCCATAGAGATATGTGTCCAAGGCCTCTTCGGGACCGGCAAGGGTAAAAGCAACCCACTGGCACGAGAACAGCAGGGCTTAGCCCGAGCACAAATCCCACAGGACTGCACAAAAGTACGCACATCCCGCGACAGAGATGGCCACCAGAAGGATCTAGCCACTAACTCTCTGGTACCAAAGATTCCAGGATGACCAGCCAACACTGAACAATGAACCTCAGAGATAACTTTATTCGTCCACCTATCAGGGACAAACAGTCTCTCCGCTGGGCAACGATCAGGTTTATTAGCCTGAAATTTTTGCAACACCCGCCGCAAATCAGTGGAGATGGCAGACACAATTACTCCTTTCTTGAGGATACCCGCCGGCTCAGACAAACCCGGAGAGTCGGGCACAAAACTCCTAGACAGAGCATCCGCCTTCACATTTTTAGAGCCCGGAAGGTACGAAATCACAAAGTCAAAACGGGCAAAAAACAGCGACCAACGAGCCTGTCTAGGATTCAACCGCTTGGCAGACTCGAGATAAGTCAAGTTCTTATGATCAGTCAATACCACCACGTGATGCTTAGCTCCTTCAAGCCAATGACGCCACTCCTCGAATGCCCACTTCATGGCCAGCAACTCTCGGTTGCCCACATCATAATTTCACTCAGCAGGCGAAAACTTCCTGAAAAAGAAAGCACATGGTTTCATCACTGAGCAATCAGAACCTCTCTGCGACAAAACAGCCCCTGCTCCAATCTCAGAAGCATCAACCTCGACCTGGAACGGAAGAGAAACATCTGGTTGACACAACACAGGGGCAGAAGAAAAACGACGCTTCAACTCTTGAAAAGCTTCCACAGCAGCAGAAGACCAATTGACCAAATCAGCACCCTTCTTGGTCAAATCGGTCAATGGTTTAGCAATACTAGAGAAATTGCAGATGAAGCGACGATAAAAATTAGCAAAGCCCAGGAACTTTTGCAGACTTTTCAGAGATGTCGGCTGAGTCCAATCATGGATGGCCTGGACCTTAACAGGATCCATCTCGATAGTAGAAGGGGAAAAGATGAACCCCAAAAATGAAACCTTCTGCACACCAAAGAGACACTTTGATCCCTTCACAAACAAAGAATTAGCACGCAGGACCTGAAAAACCGTTCTGACCTGCTTCACATGAGACTCCCAATCATCCGAGAAGATCAAAATGTCATCCAAGTACACAATCAGGAATTTATCCAGGTACTCTCGGAAGATGTCATGCATAAAGGACTGAAACACTGATGGAACATTGGCAAGTCCGAACGGCATCACTAGATACTCAAAATGGCTCTCGGGCGTATTAAATGCAGTTTTCCATTCATCGCCTTGCTTAATTCGCACCAGATTATACGCACCACGAAGATCTATCTTTGTGAACCAACTAGCCCCCTTAATCCGAGAAAACAGATCAGATAACAATGGCAAGGGGTACTGAAATTTAACAGTGATCTTATTAAGAAGGCGGTAATCTATACAAGGTCTCAGTGAACCATCCTTCTTGGCTACAAAAAAGAACCCTGCTCCTAATGGCGACGATGACGGGCGAATATGCCCCTTCTCCAGGGATTCCTTCACATAACTGCGCATAGCAGTGTGCTCAGGCACGGCTAAATTAAACAGTCGACCTTAAGGGAATTTACTACCAGGAATCAAATCGATAGCACAATCACAATCCCTATGCGGAGGTAGGGCATCGGACTTGGGCTCATCAAATACATCCCGGTAATCAGACAAGAACTCTGGGACCTCAGAAGGGGTGGATGACGAAATTGACAGAAATGGAACATCACCATGTACCCCCTGACAACCCCAGCTGGACACAGACATGGATTTCCAATCTAATACTGGATTATGGACTTGTAGCCATGGCAACCCCAACACGACCACATCATGCAGATTATGCAACACCAGAAAGCGAATATCCTCCTGATGTGCAGGAGCCATGCACATGGTCAGCTGGGTCCAGTACTGAGGCTTATTCTTGGCCAAAGGCGTAGCATCAATTCCTCTCAATGGAATAGGACACTGCAAGGGCTCCAAGAAAAACCCACAACGCTTAGCATACTCCAAGTCCATCAAATTCAGGGCAGCGCCTGAATCCACAAACGCCATGACAGAATACGACGACAAGGAGCATATCAAGGTAACGAACAGAAGAAATTTTGACTGTACCGTACCAATGGTGGCAAACCTAGTGAACCGCTTAGAGCGCTTAGGACAATCAGAGATGGCATGAGTGGAATCACCACAGTAGAAACACAGACCATTCAGACGTCTGTGTTCATGCCGTTCAACTCTGGACAAAGTCCTATCGCACTGCATAGGCTCAGGTTTGATCTCAGGTAATACCGCCAAATGGTGCACAGCTTTACGCTCACGCAAGCGTCGACCGATCTGAATGACCAAAGACATAGAATCATTGAGACCATCAGGCATAGGAAATCCCACCATGACATCTTTAAGGGCTTCAGAGAGACCCTTTCTGAAAATCGCTGCGAGCGCAGCTTCATTCCATTGAGTGAGTACAGACCACTTTCTAAATTTCTGACAGTATACCTCTATCTCATCCTGACCCTGACACAAAGCCAGCAAATTTTTCTCTGCCTGATCCACTGAATTAGGCTCATCGTACAGCAATCCGAGCGCCAGGAAAAACGCATCAATATTACTTAATGCAGGATCTTCCGGCGCAAGGGAAAATGCCCAGTCTTGAGGGTCACCACGCAAAAAAGAAATAATAATTCTCATTTGTTGAGCTGGGTCACCAGAGGAGTGAGGTTTCAAGGCTAAAAACAGTTTGCAATTATTTTTGAAATTCACAAACTTGACTCTATCACCAAAAAACAAATCAGGAATAGGAATTCTTGGTTCTAACATAGACTTCTGAACCACCAAATCTTGAATCTTTTGTACATTTATAACGAGATTATCCAATGAAGAGCACAGACCCTGAATATCCATGTCCACACCTGTGTCCTGAACCACCCAAATGTCTAGGGGAAAAAAAAGACAAAACACAGTGCAAAGGAAAAAAATGGTCTCAGAACTTCTTTTTTCCCTCTATTGAGAAACATTAGTACTTTTGGCTTCCTGTACTGTTATGATAGGCAATTCAGTATCACAATGGAAATAGCGATCAGAGCACATACAGTGATCTGACAATAACCCAAAATAATAGAACGAGCTCTGAGACGTGGGAACTCTGTAGACCGCAATCCCTGATCCTAACAAACCACACTAGAGGCAGCCGTGGATTGCGCCTAACGCTACCTATGCAACTCGACACAGCCTGAGAAACTAACTAGCCTGAAGATAGAAAAATAAGCCTACCTTGCCTCAGAGAAATACCCCAAAGGAAAAGGCAGCCCCCCACATATAATGACTGTGAGTTAAGATGAAAAGACAAACGTAGAGATGAAATAGATTCAGCAAAGTGAGGCCCGACTTTCTTAACAGAGCGAAGATAGGAAAGATAACTTTGCGGTCCACACAAAACCCTAAAGAAAACCAGGCAAAGGGGGCAAAAAGACCCTCCGTACCGAACTAACGGCACGGAGGTACACCCTTTGCGTCCCAGAGCTTCCAGCAAAACAAATTAACAAGCTGGACAGAAAAAATAGCAAACAAATAGCAAAGGAGAACTTAGCTATGCAGAGCAGCAGTCCACAGGAATGATCCAGGGAAAAACAAGTCCAACACTGGAACATTGACAGGAAGCATGGATCAAAGCATTAGGTGGAGCTAAATAGAGAAGCACCTAACGAGCTCACAAGATCACCTGAGGGAGGAAACTCAGAAGCCGCAGTACCACTTTCCTCCACAAACGGAAGCTCCCAGAGAGAATCAGCCGAAGTACCACTTGTGACCACAGGAGGGAGCTCTGCCACAGAATTCACAACAGGAGATGACACACATGTATATACTATATACAGGAGGAGATGACATACAGGTATATACTATATACAGGGGAGATGACACACTGGTATATACTATATACAGGGGAGATGACATACAGGTACATACTATATACAGGGGAGATGACACATAGGTATATACTATATTCAGTGGAGATGACACACAGGTATACACTATATACAGGAGGAGATGACACACAGGTATATATATATATACAGGAGGAGATGACATACAGGTATATACTATATACAGGAGGAGATGACACACTGGTATACACTATATACAGGGGAGATTACATACGGGTACATACTATATACAGGGGAGATGACACATAGGTATATACTATATACAGGGGAGATGACAAACATGTATATACTATATACAGGGGAGATGACACACAGGTATACACTAAATACAGGAGGAGATGACACAGGTATATACTATATACAGGAGGAGATGACACACAGGTATATACTATACACAGGAGGACCTGACATACAGGTATATACTATATACAGGAGGAGATGACACACACATATATACTATATACAGGAGAGATGACACATAGGTATATAATATATACAGGAGTAGATGACACACAGGTATATACTATATACAGGAGGAGATGACATACAGGTACATACTATACACAGGAGGAGATGACACACATATATATACTATATACAGGGGAGATAAAACACAGGTATATACTATATACAGGAGGAGATGACATACAGGTACATACTATATACAGGAGGAGATGACACACAGATATATACTATATACAGGGGAGATAAAACCCAAGTTTATACTATATACAGAAGGAGATGACATACAGGTACATACTATATACAGGAGGAGATGACACACAGATATATACTATATACAGGAGGAGATGACACACAGGTTTATACTATATACAGGAGGAGATGACACACAGGTATATACTTTATACAGAAGAGATGACACACATATATACTATATACAGGAGGAGATGACACACATATATACTATATACTGGAGCAGATGACACACAGGTATATACTATATCCAGGAGGAGATGACACACAGGTATATACTATATACAGGAGGAGATGACATACAGGTTCATACTATATACAGGAGGAGATGACACACAGGTATAAACTATATACAGGATTAGATGACAGACTGGTAAATGCTATATACAGGAGGAGATGACTTTCAGTTATATACTATATACAAGAGGAGATGACACATGCATACACTATATACAGGAGGAGATGACATACAGGTATATACTGTATAAAAGAGGAGATGACACATAGGTATATAGAGGAGGAGATGACATACAGCAGGTATATACTATATACAGGGGAGATAACATACAGTTATATACTATATATAGGAGGAGATACATACAGGTATATAGTATATACAGAAGAGATGACATACAGGTACATACTATATACAGGAGGAGATGACACATAAGTATATACAATACACAAGAGGAGATGACATATGCAGATATATACTATTTACAGGGGAGATGACAAACAGGTATATACTATATTAGATTGTGGCCCGATTCTAACGCATCGGGTATTCTAGAATATGCATGTCCCCGTAGTATATGGACAATGATGATTCCAGAATTCGCGGCAGACTGTGCCCGTCGCTGATTGGTCGAGGCAACCTTTATGACATCATCGTCGCCATGGCAACCATTATGACATCTATGTCGATACTGTGCCCGTCGCTGAATCAGAAACGTGGGATTTCTATGTCCTTTATGACATCATCGTCGCTGTGCTCGTTGCTGATTGGTCGAAGCCTGGCGGCCTCGACCAATCAGAGATGCGGGATTTCTACGTCGATGCTGTGCCCGTCGCTGATTGGTCGAGTCCTGGCGGCCTTGGCCAATCAGAGAGGCGGGATTTCCAGGACAGACAGACAGACATAAAGACAGACAGATGGAAAAACCCTTAGACAATTATATATATAGATACAGAAGATGACATACAGGTGTATATTACACAGGGGAACAATTTGAAAATAATTTTCTGTTGAGTTAGGTTTTTGAGCTGATTTATACTAAAATTGGCATGCTGATTCCAAAAATGTAGTCAGTTTTTTTCTAGCACGTCAAGTTTTTCCTACACAACTTACCTGCCAGAGAAGCACAATTGCACTGATATCTGTAATAAGACTTGTTATCTGATTACAATTCGACTCATATAGAGCTACGTGGCAACTTGTAAGAGTAGTCACAACTTTGTCATGCCTATTTCTTATATATTTCATTTTTTGTTCATATTTGTACTGTTTAATTAAAAAAAACACTTTTTAGGTACAGTAGTTTACATAGTTTTGAGAAGACAAAAATCCTATAGTTCAAAAACTTGACGTGATAGAGAAAAACTGAGATCATTTCTGGATTCAGCATCCAAAAATTAATTAAGAACAGTTGTCTGACCTAACTCTTAAAAAATTGTGTTCCCCAGTGTTATATATAAGGGAGATGACAAACATGTATATGCAGAGGGGAAAATGAGAGGTGTGAGGTGAAAATGAGGGGTATGAGGTGAAAATGAAAAGGTGTGAGTGCAAAATGAGAGGAGTGAGGGAAAATAGTGGAGCGATGGGAAAATGACAAATGTGAGGTCGAAATGACAAGTGTTAGGGGGGAATGAGAGGAGTGAGGGGGAAAATGAGAGGTGTAAGGGAGAAAATGAGAGATGTGAGAGGGAAAATGAGAAGCGTGATGGGAAAATAAGAGAAGTGAGGTGTGTAATGGGGTCTACCAAGCTGGGGTACCTCTTTCAGTACCACCCCGTGTTTCAGGAGGTCCAATCTGCTTTTGCTAGATTCTGAATGAAGGACGCTGGCAGAAATTTCTTGCTTACATGAGAGCATATAAAAGCTGACTGCTACCCCACATATTTCCAGTCGAAGAACAACCTTTATTTACAGCACACAGAATATATAACGCAGATACACAGGGCAGGCCAATAGGAAAACAGTTGGCCAGACATACATTACAATAGCCGCAGGGGGCCGGAGCCTGCCGCTTTTTACTGTGGGAATTACAAAGGTGGGGGGAGGTCAGAAAGAGAATATCTTGTCCAAGGGCGCAGCCTGTGGACTGATGCATTTCACATGGAAACTATTATACATACATATACTACCAAAAACACATGGGCCAGCTGCATAGCGAACAAGTCTGTAGGAACCTGTTCACACCACCAACACAAAAGCGCACAGAGAGGTAAAAAAATACTCTGTTGTAAAAAAGTCACAGTAAATAAGCAAGTGCTAGTCAAAAAAGGAAAGAATACAGGGTATTTAGTTAATACTTTTTTTGCAAAAAAAGTATGTTAAGCTGCTCCACCAATCACCAAGGTATACCCATAATAGAGCAGTCCTGTCTGATGTATATAATCCCTATCTGATGTATTTAAAAACCTGATCATCTGTATAGTACCTGTATGAACAGGGCTCAGAGAGAAAATATCCACGTTGAACATGTGAGATGGAACAGCTACAATGCAAATGACCCACAGAGGAGTGGTAAACTCCCCAGTCTTGTAGAAACAGGAGAACAATTATAAAACCAAAAACACATGGGCCACCTGCATAGCGAACAAGTCTGTAGGAACCTGTTCACACCACCACAGAACTTGAAAACACAAAAGCGCAGAGAGGTCAAAAAATACTCTGTTGTAAAAAAGTCACAGTAAATAAGCAAGTGCTAGTCAAAATATGAAAAAATACAGGGTATTTAGTTAATACTTTTTTTGCAAAAAAAGTATGTTAAGCTGCTCCACCAATCGCCAAGGTATACCCATAATAGAGCAGTCCTGTCTAATGTATATAATCCCTATCTGATGTATTTAAAAACCTGATCATCTGTATAGTACCTGTATGAACAGGGCTCAGAGAGAAAATATCCACGTTGAACATGCGAGATGGAACAGCTACAATGCAAATGACCCACAGAGGAGTGGTGAACTCCCCAGTCTTGTAGAAACAAGAGAACAATTATAAAACCAAAAACACATGGGCCACCTGCATAGCGAACAAGTCTGTAGGAACCTGTTCACACCACTACAGAATTTGAAAACGCAAAAGCGCACAGAGATGTCAAAAAATACTCTGTTGTAAAAAAGTCACGTTAAATAAGCAAGTGCTAGTCAAAAAATGAAAAAATACAGGGTATTTAGTTAACACGTTTTTTTGCAAAAAAAAGTATGTTAAGCTGCTCCACCAATCGCCAAGGTATACCCATAATAGAGCAGTCGATCGGAAAATGACAAATGTGAGGTCGAAATGACAAGTGTTAGGGGGGAATGAGAGGAGTGAGGGGGAAAATGAGAGGTGTAAGAGAGAAAATGAGAGATGTGAGGGGGAAAATGAGAAGCGTGATGGGAAAATAAGAGAAGTGAGGTGTGTAATGGGGTCTACCAAGCTGGGGTACCTCTTTCAGTACCACCCCGTGTTACAAGGAGGTCCAATCTGCTTTTGCTAGATTCTGAATGAAGGACGCTGGCAGAAATTTCTTGATTACATGAGAGCATATAAAAGCTGACTGCTACCCCACGTATTTCCAGTCTAAGAACAACCTTTATTTACAGCACACAGAATATATAACGCAGATACACAGGGCAGTCCAATAGGAAAACAGCTGGCCAGACATACATTACAATAGCCGCAGGGGGCCGGAGCCTGCCCCTATTTACTGTGGGAATTACAAAGGTGGGGGGAGGTCAGAAAGAGAATATCTTGTCCAGGGGCGCAGCCTGTGGACTGATGCATTTCACATGAAAACTATTATACATACATATACTGCATAACATTCTTGGTGCTGGGGGGTTCTGTAACACGGTGCTATAACTAATCACAGATATTTACTATGCCCAGGCAAAGCTGGGCTCTTCAGCTAGTTTGAAATAATTTTGGTTTGAAGCAGATCAGGTGATGTGTATTTGTGTAATGATGAGGGATGCAGCCTAAGGATATCCACACCATTTTTCATTGTGTGCAGAATTATTAGGCAGCTTGTTTTCCCCAGGCAGAATGGGCCAAAAAAGAGATTTAACTGTCTCTGAAGCGATATTGGGCAGGATCAAAGAACCAACAAAAGTTTTGTTGCAAATGGTCAACATGGTCGCAAAAAACATGGAAAAAATAGATGCACTAAAGATGCATTAACTGCAAAAGATTTGAGAAGAATCAAACTTAAAGTGACCAGAAACCCATTATCCTCCAGTGCTGTTATATTCCAGAACTGCAACTTTCCTGGAGTCCAGAAGTACAAGGTGTTCAGTGCTAGGAGACATGGTGAAGGCAAAGGAGGCTGAAACCCAATCACCATAGAACACATAAATTGAACTTCAAGAATGGTCCAAGAAATATCTGAAGACAAATTTTCAAAGGTTTTTGGAACTGATGAGATGAGAGTGACTCTTGATGGGCCAGATGTTTTTTGGAGGGTAACAATTTAGCCACAAAAACATACAGTAAGCCAACATATACAGTACTCATAGAGATATCTGTCATTTACTAGTATGGCTTGAAAATATTCCAAAAAAGACAACTAATTTAAATCAAAAGAACTTGTGTGAGCAGGGTCGGGATGCAGTGACAGGCAGGTGGCAGAGCAAAGGTTAACAATTTTTTAACCGTTAACTCATCACAGGGAGATGAAGGGTCAAATGAGGTGATAAACAGTCCAGTTGCAAAGGATATGCAGAGTTAATGAATACAGTAATGGCAGTTGTTTTTGTACACTTATCGTGTCTGAAGTTTCTCAGACTTCAGATACTACTTGAGGGTTAGTAGCGCCAACAACGGCTGGCGAGGTGCTTGTCCAAAAACAAAGGTTCCGTTGGTAACGGCGGTCCATCTTGTGGTGGCTGCGGTCGGTCTCTGGCACCTTATGTTGAACCCCTAGTACATAAGTATATGCGGCCAGAACAAACAAGGCCGCAGCACTACAAGGGTCCAACGCGAGCGGGCAGGTATATACTGGTAAGGTGGGCCGCAAATGTCTGTCCAGTACTCGGTGTTGGTATAGCCAGGGCTACCACTAGGAATTTCAGGGACCCATACTGGCCACATTTTTGGGGCCCTCTTAAGACTATGCCCAGGATCCACCCCTCGAACTGTCCAAAGTCCCACTGCTCTCTCTTGGAAAAACTCAATTTCTCACCATTCACACATTAACAGTTACCATCACCAAATCACACATAGAGCCAACCGCTCTTGTTTTGGCCAAAAGATCTTTCAATCTGCCACCACGACAAGGTAGACTCTTTTGGCCGAGCTCTATTCTATTGTAACCTATTAAAAATTGTTAAAATATCGATTACAATTTAGGTATATTTTTATTTATTTTTCAATTTTTAAAATGACCAATAATATAACCGCACCATGACCAGACACAATATTACCACCATATAGTGACCGAATAATAGCACATACAAGAGACAAATACCACCACACCAAGACCAGACCACATATTACCACCACATGGTGACTGAACACTACAATACTAATTATTAATTAAAAAAACACAATACTATCACCATAAGTGCCATTATACACAGGAGATCTGTATTTAGTATGCAGTGTCAGTGTACAGGTAATACAGTGATCACCAGTAACAATATAGGAGTTCTGTATATACAGTTAGGTCCATATATATTTGGACAGAGACAACATTTTTCTAATTTTGGTTATATAAATTACCACAATGAATTTTAAACAAAAACAATTCAGATGCAGTTGAAGTTCAGACTTTTCTGCTTTCATTTGAGGGTATCCACATTAAAATTGGATGAAGGGTTTAGGAGTTTCAGCTCCTTAACATGTGCCACCCAGTTTTTAAAGGGACCAAAAGTAATTGGACAATTGACTCCAAGGCTATTTCATGGACAGGTGTGGGCAATCCCTTCGTTATGTAATTCTCAATTAAGCAGACAAAAGGCCTGGAGTTGATTTGAGGCGTGGTGCTTGTATTTGGAAGGTTTTGCTGTGAAGTAAACATGCGGTCAAAGGAGCTCTCCATGCAGATGAAGCAAGCCATACTTAAGCTGCGAAAACAGAAAAAACCCATCCGAGAAATTGCTATAATATTAGGAGTGGCAAAATCTACAGTTTGGTACATCCTGAGAAAGAAAGAAAGCACTGGTGAACTCATCAATGCAAAAAGACCTGGGCGCCCACGGAAGACAACAGTGGTGGATGATCGCAGAATAATCTCCATGGTGAAGAGAAACCCCTTCACAACAGCCAACCAAGTGAACAACACTCTCCAGGAGGTCGGCGTATCAATATCCAAATCTACCATAAAGAGAAGACTGCATGAAAGTAAATACAGAGGGTTCACTACACGGTGCAAGCCACTCATAAGCATCAAGGATAAAAAGGCTAGACTGGACTTTGCTAAAAAAAAAAATCTAAAAAGCCAGCACAGTTCTGGAAGAACATTCTTTGGACAGATGAAACCAAGCTCAACCTCTACCAGAATGATGGAAAGAGAAAAGTATGGCGAAGGTGTGGTACAGCTCATGATCCAAAGCATACAACATCATCTGTAAAACACGGCGGAGGCAGTGTGATGGCTTGGGCATGCATGGCTGCCAGTGGCACTGGGTCACTGGTGTTTATTGATGATCTGACACAGGATAGAAGCAGCCGAATGAATTCTGAGGTATTCAGAGCCATACTGTGTTCTCAGATCCAGCCAAATGCAGCCAAACTGATTGGTCGTCGTTTCATATTACAGATGGACAATGACCCAAAACATAAAGCCAAAGCAACCCAGGAGTTTATTAAAGCAAAGAAGTGGAATATTCTTGAATGGCCAAGTCAGTCACCTGATCTCAACCCAATTGAGCATGCATTTCACTTGTTAAAGACTAAACTTCAGACAGAAAGGCCCACAAATAAACAGCAACTGAAAACCACCACATTGAAGGCCTGGCAGAGCATCAAAAAGGAGGAAACACTGCGTCTGGTGATGTCCATGAGTTCAAAACTTCAGGCAGTCATTGCCAACAAAGGGTTTTCAACCAAGTACTAAAAATGAACATTTTATTTAAAATTATTTAATCTGTCCAATTACTTTTGGTCCCTTTAAAAACAGGGTGGCATATGTTAAGGAGCTGAAACTCCTAAACCCTTCATCCAATTTTAATGTGGATACCCTCAAATGAAAGCTGAAAGTCTGAACTTCAACTGCATCTGAATATCTCTTAATTAGCCCTTATGATAATAATATCTCCCATCTTGGCCCCATGTATTTCGTTCCTGGCTCCAGGCATATGTTCTCCTATCCTGCCCTCATCAGTATCCATTCTGCACCCATATGATCTCCCCATCCTGCCCCATCTGTCCCATGATCCTGAAAATCTGTCCCATGATCCTGCCCCATCTGTCTCCATCCTGCCCCATATTCCTGCCCTATTTGTCTGCATCCTGCCCCCGTGTCTCTATCCTGCCCCTTGTCTCCATCCTGCCCCCTTGTCTCCATCCTTCTCCCGTGTCTACATCCTGCCCCCTGTGTCTTCATCCTGCATCATGTGTCTCCATCTTGCACCATGTGTCTCCATCCTGCCCCCGTGTTTCCATTCTGCACCATGTGTTTACATCCTGCTCCCGTGTCTCCCATCCTGCCCCCAGTCCCCACTAGCCTCCCCCTGGGCCCTGTTGGACAAAGGCCCCCAGTCACCATTTGCCTTCCCTGATCAGCCACACACATGCTACCAGACACAGCCACAGTGAGCCAGCTGAAGCCTCTTCTCACCGGAGAGCCTCCTCATTCAACTCGCCCGTCCGCTGCCACACCCTGCTTGTCCAGTCCACCTGCCATCTCAGCCGGCTCCTCCAGTCCGCTCACCACCTCTGCTTGCTCTTCCTGTCCATATCCACCCACTGCCTCCACCTGCTTGTCCGGTCCACCCGCCGCATCCGCTTGCCCACTGCCCACACGTGGCACACCGACCGCTGTTCTCCGGAATGAGGAAGTGTGAACAGTGCGTGCGACATCAGGACCATCATGCACCCAGGCCAGTCGTACCTTAAAGGTACAGTGCCCATTTTCATTCACTGCATGCATTAACAATACTGTAGGAGTATCTTTAAATCACCACAGTGTTGTTATGCATCGGGAGTTCGGCAGCTTGCTTTGAACAAAAATGTCCAGGGGGGCCCGATCATCAGGAGAAGCAAAGAGAGGGGGGCCCAAGCAGACCGGGCTGCCAGCGTGTTTGGGCCCCCATTTTTGCATCTGATCACCGGGCCCCATACAGTAGTAAGGGCAGTAATGCCCTTATGTCGGCCCTGGGTATAGCAGTGACCAGCTGGCACCATGCCTACATGGTTCTTTTTTGGTGACACCATCCAAGGCATACAAGATTTCACCACAAATATAGTGCGGGTTCTCACAGCCTTAGAAGTTCTTCACTATTACAGTGTGGCAAGAAAACTTCACAGTCATCTGGACTAAGCCATATCCAGGACCAACTATCACTGCTGCACAACGTGATCAGGCAAAGAAGCCATCTAGGCTATCCTTCCCTACTGTATATTGCCTAACATTCATTCTAATAATCCTATTGAGCAAATCTCAGACTTATTTTTTTATCTTTACAATTCATATCTATAAGTGCCGCCATCAGAGGCAGTACATTGGCACCTGGCAGAACTGGTAGGTTGCTGGGATAGGATCTGGTAAGGATAGTTTTGCTGACATTAGGCATTTCTCAGGTTGTTAGTGAACCCTCATACACAAAAGGGATTCAAGTTCTGAAATTTTTCATGCAATCATATATAAAAATGTCTGTTATGTTTAAATGCAGATTTCAGTATTATAAAAATAATTATATTTCTTGATCTTTTTTTAATGCAAGAGAAGCCTAAAAAGCATAGCCTTCTATTTACAGATATTGTATGCTATAACATACTATGTAAAATAGTCACATCAATAACAATTCACATTATTTCACATTCACATCTTTTATTTTAATGATCATGAGTTTATACTTTCTGGATGCTTTCCTAGTTGCCATCCTTTCTTGTAATTACTGAGTTAAAGGCACAGAGCTGCTGTACATTTTCAGCACTTGTCAATTAATTTCTCGGTTCAGTAACTAAAATGCTTAAACTACAGAATACGTTTATGTTCTATCAGTAGGGAGTGAACTATATTTAATCTGTTCTATAGTGATTAACTAGTGAAGCACACTAGGGTTGTACTAGGGCCAAATTTCATGGTTAGTACTCTTGTCTACCAACAGATGGCAATGTTGTTTCCTCTAGAGTTTTGTAGTTTTTTGAATTACTTTACAATTTAGTGAGTGAAAAATATGGAGAGGTCATCGGATGATAACTAGCATGTGAAAAATATATTATTAAAGCTGTGGTTCCCTACTGATCATAACTTAGTTAAAGTAAAACTATTGTGGTGCAAAGCAGTCAAAGCCAATATTTCTTTGTACAAAGTGGATAGATAGATAGATAGATAGATAGATAGATAGATAGATAGATAGATAGATAGATAGATAGATAAAGAAAATTAAAGGAGTACAAAGAAAGAGTCCGGGAGCAGAGTCCCTCAGGCAAATACCAAACCTCAATTATAAAAATCCAGAAAAATTGGAGGCAGCACACCGGTTGTAGTGAAAAAGAGCTATTTAATCAGCCCAAAAAGCGATGTTTCAGTCCCAACAGAGAAAGGTTCCTGTTGGGACCGAAACGTCGCTTTTTCGGCTGATTAAATAGCTCATTTTCACTACAAATGGTGTGCTGCCTCCAATTTTTCCGGATTTAGATAGATAGATAGATAGATAGATAGATAGATAGATAGATAGATAGAGAGATAGATAGAAAAATTACTAGCCTTATTTCTAAATACATTTGCTTATTATTTTCACTTTATATTTTAAAATAACAAATTATCATTAAAGTATAATTTGTCTTATGCTTTTAAAGAAATGTATTATTATGCCAAAATTCAAGAGCTTTTATTTGCTCTTTGGCTAAAATTATATTTACATGTGATACTTATTTCCATGAAAGTCTAAACGTTTTAACAATATAGATAATAATCAAAAAAATATATTTTTTTTTAAAGATTTTGGAACTCATCAGATAAACAGCGCTCCAGACATTGCATCTTTATACTGAGGAAAAGTTTACTAACTGAAAATGTAAGACAGTACAAATCTCAGTTCAGTGCGATATCCCCAATTGAAAACAAGATAGTAGTCAATTAGAAGTAGGGTGGAACTTTAGTAAACTGAAAAAATAAATATATACTGTATATATATATATATATATATATATATATATATATATATATTATACTATATATACTCGTGTATAAGCCGAGTTTTTCAGCACATTACTTTGTGCTGAAAACAACCCCCTCCCGCTATACACAAGTAAATTGTCCCAAAGGGCCAGCGGGGAAGGGGGAGCGGTGGAGCAGCGGGTCACAGGAGGATGGCGCTGGCGACTATCACTGTGCCCGCTGCTAAAGAGAAATGAATATTCATATTCTCTTATATCGCGCACAGTGACACCTGCAGCCACTGGCTTCCAGAAGACATCCTACTCACCTTCCTGCGCGCCTTCACTGCATCTCGTTGGTTACAGCACCAGCAGCATTTCCTGCCAAGCGATCACGTGGCCCCTCTCATTCAGGTAATAAATATTCACACTTCTCCAGCAGCAGGACCGCTACCTTAACCTGGCGTGGAGTGAATATTAATTACCTTAATGAGCGGGGCCACGTGATCGCTCGTCAAGAAGAGCTGCTGACACCGGAATGAGATGCATCCAGGGCTCAGAGGCAGGTGAGTAGGATGTTTGTTTTTTTAATATGAAACATGCATTCAAGGACTGCGGCAGGGGAGACATGCATACAACAGGGACCAGGGAGTCATGCATACAACGACAGGAATGGGAGAGCAATGCTTACCAGGACAGCGATGGGGAGCCATGCATACAAGGATAAGGGATAAGGAGCCATACATACAAGGAAAGGGAAAAAAAGGAGCCATGCATACAAGGATAGGGGAAAAGGAGCCATGCATACAAGGATAGAGGATAAGGAGCCATGCACACAAGGATAGGGATGGGGTAGCCATGCATACAAGGACAGGGATGGGGGACAATGTATACCCGGCTTATACTCGAGTCAATAAGCTTACCCAGTTTTTCGTGGCAAAATTAGGTGCTTTGGCTTATACTCGTGTCGGCTTATAATCGAGTATATACAGTATATACAGCTCTGGCAAAAATTAAGACCACTGCAAAATGTTCAGTTTGTCTGATTTTTGTCTTTATAGGTACATTTTTGAGTAAAATTGTAAATTGTTCTTTTATTCCATAAACTACTGACAACATGTCTCCGAATTTTCAAGCAATACATTTTGAATTTTTTTCTGAAAAGGAGAAGTGGTCAAAATTAAAAAAAAAAAAAAACAGTGCTTTCAGACCTCAAATAATGCAAAGAAAACAAGTTCATTATCATTTAGAAACAACAATACTAATGTTTTAACTCATGAAGAGTTTAGAACTAAATATTTTGTGGAAAAGCCATGATTTTTAACCACAGCTTTCATGCGTCTTGGTATGCCTTCCACCAGTCCTTCACACTGCTTCTGACGCTAAAATTTAAGCAGTTCTTCTTTGTTTGATGGCTTATGACTATCCATCATCCTCTTGATTACATTCTAGAGGTTTTCAATGGGCTTCAGATCTGGAGATTGGGATGCCCATGAATGAACTTTTATGTGGTGGTGTCTAAATTTTGCCAAAAGCAGTATATATATATATATATATATATATATATATATATATATATATATATATATATATATATATATATATAGTACAGACCAAAAGTTTGGACACACCTTCTCATTTTAAGATTCTCCTGTATTTTCCTGACTATGAAAATTGTAAATTCACATTGAAGGCATCGAAACTATGAGTAAACGCATGTGGAATTATATCCTTTACAAAAAGTGTGAAACAACTGAACATATGTCTTATATTCTGGGTTCTTCAAAGTAGCCACCTTTTGCTTTAATGACTGCTTTGCACACTCTTGGCATGCTCTTGATAAGCTTCAAGAGGTAGTCACCGTAAATGGTTTTCACTTCACAGGTTTGCCCTGTCAGGTTTGATAAGTGGGATTTCTTGCCTTATAAATGGGGTTGGGACCATCAGTTGTGTTGTGCAGAAGTCTGGTGGATACAAAGCTGATAGTCCAACTGAATAGACTGTTGGAATTTGTATTATGGCAAGAAAAAAGCAGCTAAGTAAAGAAAAACAAGTGGCCATCATTATTTTAAGAAATTAAGGTCAGTCAGTCTGAAAAATTGGGAAAACTTTGAAAGTATCCCAAGTGCAGTGGCAAAAACCATCAAGCGCTACAAAGAAACTGGCTCATATGAGGACCACCCCAGGAAAGGAAGACCAAGAGTCACCTCTGCTTCTGAGGATAAGTTTATCCGAGTCACCTATCTCAGAAATTGCAGGTTAACAGCAGCTCAGATTAGAGTCCAGGTCAATGCCACACAGAGTTCTAGCAGCAGACACATCTCTACAACAACTGTTAAGAGGAGACTTTGTGCAGCAGGCCTTCATGGTAAAATAGCTGCTAGGAAACCACTGCTAAGGACAGGCAACAAGCAGAAGAGACTTGTTTGGGCTAAAGAACACAAGGAATGGACATTAGACCAGTGGGAATCTGTGCTTTGGTCTGATGAGTCCAAATTTGAGATCTTTGGTTCCAACCACCGTGTCTTTGTGCGACGCAGAAAAGGTGAACGGATGCACTCTACTTGCCTGGTTCCCACCGTGAAGCATGGAGGAGGAGGTGTGATGGTGTGGGGGTGCTGGACTGTCTCCTGGTAGCACCTCCAGCCTCTGAACACTACACTGACAAACACAAAAAACCTTCATGCCACATCTTGCATTGATGTGCCATCCTGGATGTTTTGTTAAAATTTTCCCAGTGGCTCCCTTTGTTGTTCTTTAGCAACCAACTCCTGCTGTTATCAAGAACAGAATTTGGACATTTTTTTACGATGTATGCAAAGATACTAGATATTTAGCATAATACTTATGTATTCAATGACACTAAACATTAAACTTGATGACCACAAGCAAAGTGGAAAGGATGACATTAGTTCTTGGCACCAAGTTCTATTCTTAACAGGAGACAGTACAAGCAATTCCTAATTATGCAAACTGCATTATTTTGTAGTTTGTATTTGAATGACAATGGGTTGTTATTTCATTAAATGGGTTTTCCAACAATCATTACTTATCGCCTATCATTAAGATTGATAGAGGTCACACTGCTGAGATGCTAAGCCTGTGGGCACACGTTGCATTTTTGCTGTTTTTTTTCAGTGCTGATTTGTCACAAAAGTTAAGGGTTTCATGATTCCAGCAAAGTGAATGAAAATTCTTGAGTCTCGTGCATACCTTGCTTATTTGTAACCTATCAGATTTACTATCTCCAACCTGTCAAGTCTTTCAGCATTTTTGCTGCTCATTTCACACACACTAATGAGTGGGGAAAAATCTGTACTAAAAGCAAAAGTGAAAAAAAGCAGAAAAAAGCAGCAATTTTTTAATTTTACGGCTGCATTTTTCCAGCCAAGATTTGCAGAAATGGTGTGGAACTTTCTTCACTAAATACTTAACGTGTGCACTTGCTGTTCACAAAAACTGTGATTTTGAGTTCCATTTCTGATTGAAGCAGTGGCTGAGTATGTGTGCTGCCTAACTATTCAGATTCCATGGGACTGAAGAAAACAGCTGAATGCTTTACTTGGCTACTTGGCTATGTTTTTTTTCTACAAACCGCAAATAGAGGAAGAGCCATAATGTGCATTTTTGGCTGTTGTTCTATTGAAATAGGGGGATCAGAAATAGGTGATAAGTAGGGTTAAACGACTTTTAGTTTTTCAGGGTCGAGTCGGGTTTCAAGAAACCCGACTTTCTCAAAAGTCGGGTCGAGTGAAATCGGCCGATCCTATTGAAAAGTCGGGGTTGGGGATCGGCCGAAACTCGAAACCCAATGTAAGTCTATGGGTTTTGTTTTTTTTTACATTTCCTTCAGGGCAATATAGTAGAAAAGTCGGTAATTCAATTACCGGCTTTTCATTTCTCCTGCCAAAACCCGACATGATATGAGACATGGTTTACATACAGTAAACCATGTCATATCCCCCTTTTTTTGCATATTCCACACTAATAATGTTAGTAGTGTATATATGCAAAAGTTTGGCGCTGTAGCTCTTAAATTTAAGGGTTAAATCGCGGAAAAAATTGTTGTGGGCTCCCGCGCAATTTTCTCCGCCAGAGTAGTAAAGCCAGTGACTGAGGGCAGATATTAATAGCCTGGAGTGGGTCCATGGTTTTTGCCCCCTTCCTGGCTAAAAACATCTGCCCCCAGCCACCCCAGAAAAGGCACATCTGTAAGATGCGCCTATTCTGGCACTTGGCCACTCTCTTCCCATTCCCGTGTAGCCAGGGGGGGCCAAAAACCGTGGACCCTCTCTAGGCTATTAATATCTGCCCTCAGTCACTGGCTTTACTACTCTGGCGGGGAAAATTGCGCGGGAGCCCACGCCAATTTTTTCAGCGAGTTAACCCTTAAATTGCTGAAAGCTATTATTCCACCAACAATATCCATACCTTCCGTAGATCTGTAACGTCCCACGTTGTAAATCCATCTGAAGGGGTTAAAACATTTTACAGCCAGGAGCTCTGCTAATGCAGCTGTGCTCGTGGCTGTAAACCCCAGCGAATGAATGTAATGTAGGTCAATGACCTATAGTTACCTTCATTCGCAGTGATGCGCCCCCTGCTGGATGTCCTCATATGACCTCGAACCTGGGAACTTTTCCCACGCTCCAGGGACATCCAGCAGCCTACATTACCTTCATTCGCTGGGGTTTACAGCCACGAGCAGTGCTGCATTAGCAGAGCTCCTGGCTGTAAAATATTTTAACCCCTTCAGATGGATTTACTAAAAATTTTCCGCGCATATGCACATTGATGCCACACGGATGATATTGGCACCTGGGAAGCATCGGTACTGTTAGAGCTGTTCCCCGGTGCCAGGTGCTGAAGACCGCCTTCTCCCCTGCTCATGCTGTGATGTGACAAACAGTCATCCTGGATCTAGCTGTAGAGGGTCTTAGCGATAATCTCAAGCATCTTCTTGAGTTTTGCATCTCTGTTACGGAGCGATATCCTTCTCCCTCTAGGACCTAATAGTTACTCCCACCTTCTGCAGCTAAATACACACCTGTGCTGTATGTTTAAATAAATTCAATTGCTGCAGCATGATGCTAGTCTTAGCTTTTACTTTTCTCTGTCTAATTGGATGTACTAACAGTCGGTTATTTCCATCACAGAGGGATCTTGGGTGATTGCTGGTATGACATCTAGGTTGTCTTCTCAAATCTAGTGTTCCCCTCATTCGTCTACCTTTTGTCTTTAGTTGTATTGGAGACTGACTAGTGCCTACCTCATCCCCTCCATAATCAGGGCCTATTGCTAGGGTCAGGCAGAGATTAGGTTCCTGCTCGGCGATAGGTGCAGAACCTATATAGGGTCAGTTAGGGCAGTCAGGGTGATGTTAGTTCTGCCTAGGGGTCTCCACTTCCCAACTGTTTGGGCTCCCCCTCACTCTCCCCATTGTTTCAGCAAGGAAATCGTTCAGTGGAGAATTATAGCTCTGAGTTCCACAGGTGTGTAACTGATACCAAATGAAATAACCCGGCTCTTAGAAGCCAATTTTGTCAAGGTTTTACTGAAAGGTTAAAGGATGTTTTTGTCAGTGTATGAAATTCATGTGCCATTGCAGTCTGCCATGTCATTGGCTATACGGGCGGATAAACTCCTGCTGAATAGATGGGTAATACCATCTTCTCCTGAGCCCTCTTTCCGTGACAATGCCCCTGTGTCGGGGGCATGGACCTATACTCGTGGAGCTAGGGGAACCCATGCAGTTTAGAAGGTGCTTCAATGTCGTATGTTTCTCCCGACATACGCAAGAAAAAGAGAGTGAATTTTTTTATGGGAGGAAGGGACATTTTATTAACGCCTGTCCTTTGATTCCTAAACAAAAAGAGACTCAACTAACCCTTGGAAGCTTGGAGTTTGATAATCAAGGGGTATGTTAGTCTTCAACCTGTAATTATCCTTTGTCCTGACAGCAGAGGTGGTGCTAGTGAGCAGGACTGACAACATTTCTGAGTTTGAAGACAGTGTAGCTGGCGTCAGTATGGTTGATGCTGAGTTTGCTAGAACTTATGGACTTGCTTGCTCTACCTTAGCTAAGCCTATTCATATTTACAGCATCAACAAAACTCCACTTACACAGAGAGCACTGATGCAGGTTGTACAGAACTAGTGATGAGTGAACGTGCTCGCCAATACTCGGCACTCGCCCGAGCATCACTGTGCTCGGTGTACTTGGCGAACACCGAGTATTTCTGTGATTATTCCACGGGAGCTCGGGTCTCTGCCCTGCAACTCTAGCGCTCTTTAGAGCACCAGTGACAATGCAGGGATTGTCTGCCATGTACTGTAATGCTCCAGCCATCTTTGTTAAGGTATTACAGTGATTGGCTGGCCGCACAGCGTCATCAGGACTATAAGAGACCTGGCGCCTCCCTGCTCACTGCATTCTGCTCCGGACTTAGGTAGTGTAGAGAGAGCTGCTGCCGAGATAGAGTCAGAATCGTCCTTTTAATAGTTAGTGTGGGTCTGCTAGTGTTCAGTCCACAAATCCTAAGAAACCAACAGTCCTTTTTAGGGCTAATTCGGGGGTTCTGAGATTGCAGCGTTTGGTAGGTAGGGAAGTTATGTGCACATATCCACATCAGTGCAAGACCTGCAGGCACTGTATGTGAGTACATAGCTCTCACTGCATACCTCAAAAGCTCCATTACTGTCTGCTGCTGCTTATTTAATATATAGCTAGCTGTAGCTATCTGTGGCCATTTTTTTCTTTTTTTTTGCAGCTTATACCTGCTTATTTTATGCTAAAGCAATCCATAGCCCCCTTTTTTCTACATTTATTTGCTTGGTCATGCTGCAGACTACAGCCAAGTCATTGTAAAAGAAGAGCGGGTAAATCCAAGAATTTAATTTTTTTTTGCAACAGGCATCAGATGTGAGTGCGCCAAAAAATCTGTCCTTTTTTTGGCACTATCTAATATTCTGTAGTGTCTTACAACATTTTTGGACACCATTTTGCTGCCCCAGAAATCTGTAACTGGCCCAAAAATATTTAGCTACAGTTCTTATATATATCACTGTGAGTTGTACGCCACACACATTGCATATCAGTGCGCCAAATATCTTACAATTTTAGTACTCTTTTTTGTGTTATAGCCAACTTGTTGACATAATTTTGGTGTGCCCCCAAAAATCAAAGCCACATTAAGATTATTATTATTATTATTTATTTATATAGCATCATTAATTCCATGGTGCTGTATATGAGAAAAGGTGTTACATACAGGGTTATAAATAATGTTTACAGTAAACAAATTTACAATGACAGACTGGTGCAGAGGGGCGAGGACCCTGTCCTTGCGGATTTACATTCTACGGGGATCAGTCTGTTATCTTAGGCTGAGGCCTGGTGTATCTGTGGTGGAAAAATCTTTGCTTCACAGGCATACATTGCATAGTTGTGTCTGCTAGCCTTGTTTTACTCATTTTATATTGTTTTCAAAAATTACCAACAAACATAAAAAAATTATGCAGTCTGTTATCTCACGCTGAGGCTTGGGGTATCTGTGGTGGAAAAAAATCTTTGCTTCACAGGCATATGTTGCTTAGTTCTGTCTGCTAGCCTTGTTCTGTTCATTTTTTATTGTTTTTAAAAATTTGCAAAAAACCTAAAAAAAATATACAGTCTGTCAACTCAGGCTGAGGCCTGGTGTATCTGTGTAAAAATCTTTGCGTCGCAGGCATACGTTGCATAATTCTGTCTGCTAGCCTTGTTCTACTCATTTTTTATTGTTTTCAAAAATTACCAACAAACCTAAAAAAAAATTATACAGTCTGTTATCTCAGGCTGAGGATTGGTGTATCTGTGGTGGAAAAATCTTTGCTTAGCAGGCATATGTTGCATAGTTCTGTCTGCTAGCCTTTGCTCTACTCATTTTTTATTGTTTTCAAAAATTACCAACAAACATAAAAAAAATATACAGTCTGTTATCTCCGTTAGACGCCTGGTGTATCTGTGGTGGAAAAATCTTCCCTTTGCAGGCATACTGATCACATATAATTTTTCTACAAATAAATTCCTTTGTATTGAGCTTTTCAACTGCTTCAGTAGGCCATTAAAATGGGCAAGGCAAGGGGCAAAGGACGGGGAAGTGGACATTATGATGATGGTGCATGCAGAGGACGAGACCGTGGCCAAGATGAAAGTGGGCAACAGCAAAGACCCACATCTTCGCGCTCAACTTTCCTGTCCAAGTTTCTAGGGGATCGCAGCACACCACTATTGAAGCCAGAGAAGTGTGAAACGATTGTTGGTTGCATAGCGGATAATGCTTCTAGTCACTTAGTCACCACCACCATATCTTCCACATGGTCAAGTCTGAGTAACCATGATTGTGGACCAGATATTCCTGACCCTGATCCTCCTTCCTCCCACCATGCCGAGTGCCCTTAGACAACTGATCCCACACTTGGACACTCCAAAGAGCTGTTCAGTTTTCCTTTTAAAGATTCTGGACTCTCGGCTCAAACATTTGAACAATCACAATCACACGAAGGCAATGGTGGGAAAGTGTTACAAGAGGTGGGTGATGATGAGATATAACTGCCAGAAAGTCAGGAGGAGGAGCAGCGTGCGGATGTGGAAGACAAGGTGGTGGATGAAATAGTGACTGACCCAACCTGGCAGGAGGACATGCAGAGCGAGGACAGCAGCACACAGGTGGAGGGAGGCATAGTACACCAACAGGCAGGAAGAAACAGTGTAGCAGAAGGAACACCAACACGACGGAAGTTGCCAGTACATGTGTTAGGTCTACCCAAGTCTGGTTGTTTTTTAAAGACTCTGCCAATAACCCCAAACAGGCCATTTGCAGCACTTCTATGCTCGCATCAGCAGTGATAGCAAAACTACCAGCCTGACCACCACCAGCATGATTAGGCACATGGTAGCAAAGCACCCAACTTTGTGTGCCAAACCGCGGGCTCCAGGAACAATGTCTGCAGGTGACAACACTGCTTCTTCCACTGTCTTATATAACCTACAGAGAACCAGGAGTAAATACTCTCATGGATACAAACTAAGTAATAAGTAGAGCCCAAATACTTTGAATATAATATCAAAAAGTCTTTATTGTGCAAAGCTCACTTACAATAAATAACGACTAACTGCCAAAGTACAAAATGCATGACAAAAGATGAAACGGGAAGGGAACACAATAAAATATAGCAAAACAGCCAATCAGGGTGTCTCCATATTTGTTAAAGCCTAGAGCAAGTATGAGTTGTGAAAAGAGAGCACCCCCCAATCTTGGTCAGTCTATCTATCAATAGGGGGCTCATACCGGCAACTGCTGGTCTTAGTACAAAAGAGGTATAAAATTGCTCAATGGCTGAAACATAGCATGTGCTTACCCATGTGGGAGAGAGAGACCTCGACAGGCTGAATATACAAACCCCGACGCGCGTTTTGCATAGTTGGCTTCCTCGGGGGGCCGTATATTTCACCCTACAATGCCCAGTATATATACTATAAGAAATAATGCCTAAATCGCCATGCCCGGTGTGGCGCATGCACAGTGCTCCCCCCAGTGCCAGACGTCACATCCGGCCATCCGGGCCATGGCGCTGGTCAAGGAAAACATTTCCTGTGACGTCAAATACCTGCGCCCGGTCCTAAGGATGCCTTCAGTGACGCAAGCATACCTGGAGACACACCGCGCAGGCGCACAGCGTGGCGACCATCTTGGAACCTGGACGGAGTGTGGACTACAATACTGAGCATTGTGGTAATTACAAAAACCTGAGGTATGTGACCAGTAATCATAATAACATAAAAGAATACATAAGAACAAGGGCAAAGAGGGAGAAGGGAAACAGGGGAGGGAGGAAGACATTTGAGAAAAGGCGAACAGAGCAAAAAATGGGGACGATCGTGGAACTAGGATTATCTCCATGTAGTCCGTTTCAAAGCATGTAAGTCCGCACACGTCCATCTGTGTGCTCCATAGGCCATATCATTTCCAAAAATAGATGTCATTTAATGTCCCTCAATAGTGACCCACACAGGTATATAATGGGGGTCACATAGAAAAGCATAATTCTTCAGACCCTCTTGTCACTATACAATATTAACCCCTTAAGCCCTGAGGGTGGTTTGCACGTTAATGACAGGGCCAATTTTTACAATTCTGACCACTGTCCTTTTATGAGGTTATAACTCTGGAATGCTTCAATGTATCTTGGCGATTCTGACATTGTTTTCTCGTGACATATTGTACTTCATGATAGAGGTAAAATTTATTCGATATAACTTGCGTTTCTTTGTGAAAAAAACAGAAATTTGGCAAAAATTTTGAAAATTTTGCAATTTTCCAACTTTGAATTTTTATCCCCTTAAATCACAGAGATATGTCACATAAAATACTTAATATGTAACATTTCCCACATGTCTGCTTTACATCAGCACAATTTTGGAACCAAAATTTTTTTTTGTTAGGGAGTTATAAGAGTTAAAAGTTGACCAGCAATTTCTCATTTTTACAACACCATTTTTTTTAGGGACCACATCTCATTTGAAGTCATTTTAAGGGGTCTATATGATAGAAAATACCCAAGTGTGACACCATTCTAAAAACTGCACCCCTCAAGGTGCTCAAAACCACATTCAAGAAGTTTAGTAACCCTTCAGGTGTTTCACAGGAATTTTTGGAATGTTTAAATAAAAATGAATATTTAACTTTTTTTCACCCAAAATTTATTTCAGCTCCAATTTGTTTTATTTTAGCAAGGGTAACAGGATAAAATGGATGCCAAAAGTTGTTGTACAATCTGTCCTGAGTATGCAGATACCCCATATGTGGGGGTAAACCACTGTTTGGGCGGATGGCAGAGCTCGGAAGGAAAGGAGCGCCATTTGACTTTTCAATGCAAAATTGACTGGAATTGAGATGGGACGCCATGTTGCATTTGGAGAGCCCCTCATGAGCCTAAACATTGAAACCCCCCACAAGTGACACCATTTTGGAAAGTAGACACCCTAAGGAACTTATCTAGATTTTTGATGACCACTTTGACCCACCAAGTGCTTCACAGAAGTTTATAATGCAGAGCCGTAAAAATAAAAAATCATATTTTTTCACAAAAATGATCTTTTCGCCCCCAATTTTTTATTTTCCCAAGAGTAAGAGAAGAAATTGGACTGCAAAAATTGTTGTCCAATTTGTCCTGAGTATGCTGATACCCCATATATGGGTGTAAACCATTGTTTGGGCGTATGGCAGAGCTCGGAAGGGAAGGAGCGCCATTTTACTTTTCAATGCAAAATTGACTGGAATTGAGATGGGATGCCATGTTGCGTTTGGAGAGCCCCTGATGTGCCTAAACATTGAAACCCCCACAAGTGACACCATTTTGGAAAGTAGACCCCTTAAGGAACTTATCTAGATGTGTAGTGAGAACTTTAAACCCTTAAGTGTTTCACTACAGTTTATAACGCAGAGCCGTGAAAATAAAAATTCCTTTTTTTTCACAAAAATGATTTTTAGCCCCCTGTTTTGTATTTTCACAAGGGTAACAGGATAAATTTGACCCCAAAAGTTGTTGTCCAATTTGTCCTGAGTACGCTGATACCCAATATGTGGGGGGGAACCACTGTTTGGGCGTATGGCAGAGCTCGGAAGGGAAGGAGCGCCATTTGGAATGCAGACTTAGATGGATTGGTCTGCAGGCGTCACGTTGCATTTGCAGAGCCCCTGATGTACCCAAACAGTACAAACCCCCCACAAGTGACCTCATATTGGAAACTAGACCTCCCAAGGAACTTATCTAGATGTGTTGTGAAAACTTTGAACCCCCAAGTGTTTCACTACAGTTTACAACGCAGAGCCGTGAAAATAAAAAATCCTTTTTTTTCCCCACAAAAATGATTTTTAGCCCCCCAAATTTTTATTTTCCCAAGCATAACAAGAGAACTTGGACCCAAAAAGTTGTTGTCCAATTTGTCTCGAGTACGCTGATACCCCATATGTTGGGGTAAACCCCTGTTTGGGCGCACGGGAGAGCTCGGAAGTGAAGGAGCACTGTTTTACTTTTTCAATGCAGAATTGGCTGGAATTGAGATCGGACACCATGTCGCGTTTGGAGAGCCCCTGATGTGCCTGAACAGTGGAAACTCCCCAATTCTACCTGAAACCCTAATCCAAACGCACCCCTAACCCTAATCCCAACTGTAAACCTAACCACACACCTAACCCTGACACACCCCTAATTCTAATCCAAACCCTAATCCCAACCGTAAATGTAATCCAAACCCTAACCCTAGCCCTAATCCTAACCCTAGCCCTAACCCTAATGGGAAAATGGAAATAAATCCTTTTTTTTTTATTTTATTATTTTTTCCCTAAGGCTAGGTTCACATTGCGTTAGGGCTAACGCAATGTCTTTTTAGGTGTCGCGTTTATGTCCCCGCTCTGGCAGATCGAGGATCGGACCTCGGGCGTGCCGCGGACGCTGCAAGCAGCGTCCAAGGTGGTCCACAAAAGAACGGCACCTTGCTAGCACGAGCCGAAAATGGCATGCTCTAGCGATGCGCTACACCCGAAAATCACATTGCTGTCAATGGGTGCGCTAACGGACCCGTTGCACAGCGTTAATTGCGACATTTTCGCCGTGCAACGCTGTCCGTTAGCGTTAACCCATTAACGCAATGTGAACCTAGCCTAACTAAGGGGGTCATGAAGGGGGGTTTGATTTACTTTTACAGTGTTTTTTATATAGGATTCTTATGATTGGCAGCCATCACACACTAAAAGATGCTTTTTATAGCAAAAAAGTTTTTGCGTCTCCACATTTTAAGACCTATACTTTTTCCATATTTTGGTCCACAGAGTCATGTGAGGTCTTGTTTTTTGCGGGACGAGTTGAAGTTTTTATTGGTAACATTTTTGGACATGTGACCATTTTTGATCGCTTTTTATTCCGATTTTTTGTGAGGCAGAATGACCAAAAACCAGCTATTCATGAATTTCTTTTGGGGGAGGCGTTTATACCGTTCTACGTTTGGTAAAATTGATAAAGCAGTTTTATTCTTCGGGTCAGTACGATTACAGCGATATCTCATTTATATCATTTTTTTATGTTTTGGCACTTTTATACGATAAAAGCTATTTTATAGAAAAAATAATTATTTTGGCATTGAGTTATTCTGAGGACTATAACTTTTTTATTTTTTTTGGTTATGATGCTATGTGGCAGCTCATTTTTTGCGGGACAATATGACGTTTTCAGCGGTACCATAGTTATTTATATCCGTCTTTTTGATCGCGTGTTATTCCACTTTTTGTTCGGCGGTATAATAATAAAGCGTTGTTTTTTTGGCTCGTTTTTTTTTTTTTCTTACGGTGTTCACTGAAGGGGTTAATTAGTGGAACAGTTTTATAGGTTGGGTCATTATGGACGCGGCGATACTAAATATGTGTACTTTTATTGTTTGGTTTTTTTTAGATATAGAAATGTATTTATGGGAATAATATTTTTTTGTCTTCTTTATTTAGGAATTTTTTTTTTTTACTCTTTCACTTTGTCCCAGGGGGCACATCACTGATCTGACAGTGTGTTAGGGGTCGAGTTCCCGCTTCTGCACAGGGGGAATCTCGAGCCACCTCCGCTGCGGTCTCCCATTCTTGTCCAGCCGCAGTGGAGTCTGCTCAGCAAAGACGTCGATCCCAGCGTCTTGCTCATTCTCACTCTGTTCTGAGAGTTACTGCTGCTTCTCCAGTCTCTGCCATTAAAGTCAGTACTGGTCAGCAGCGAGCGGACTTCTCTGGGACTAAGTCCTTGTCTGCACGTACTGAGCATGTCCAGGGTAAGATCTCCCGTTGGAGATCGAGGGTCATGTGCTCAGGCTCTGCAGCACATTCCATTGGTCCTTTTGGCAGGTCTTGGAAGGGCAAAGGTACTGTAGCCACTTCCTGTGCTGCTGCTATATAAACTGCGCATGACCGCACGGCCATGCGCTAGTATTGTCTTACAATTGAATACGTGTGTTTGTTGTGAGTGCAAGTCGTTCATTAAATACCCCTACCCTATTGTATGACTGTTCGCGTATGGAGTATGGCTGCTATCTAGCGCCCGACTAATCACTCAACGTGTCACACACGTATCAGCGTCTATTGCTGTGACCGCCAGTGCGGCGCCACGCGCCAGTAGTGCGCTTCCTGACCCACGTCTGGGTGCTTAGTGGTGCCTGCCAGCACGGCACAGTTCGCACTTCGGTGCTCTAATTATAAGAGTTGCCTAACACACCCTGTTGCGGTGTTGTGTCAGCAAGTGGTCTAATCGGACTTCAATCCTGTGTCTTGGGGTTGTGTTCGCTGACTCCTTGCTTGCACTCTTTAGTGCAGTATTGCTGACCTGTGGTTTTACCGGGTTCGCTTCCACCGCCATATTTCGCTGCCATTTACTAGCAGCAGGTTTTTACCTGAACGGTGGACCCCGGACTGCGAACGCATCTATTACATCTTTCTTGGTGCATTCCGCCAGTCTTAACAGAATACTAGCGCCAGGGTCTGGCTAGTAAATGGCAGACAATCAGCGTTTACAGCGGTACATCCAGCAGCTGGAGGGAAGGTTGGCGGCTCTAGAGCGTTCAACCTCAGTTGTGGATGTCACTGCTGTCGCTGTTCAGGCTGCAAGTGTAGCCGCAGCCAGTTTGTCCGCTGTCACCTCTGCCCCGACTTTATCCCGTCTCCCGCTTCCTGACAAGTTTGCTGGTGACAGTAAACAATGTCGCGGATTCGTAAGCCAGTGCTCCATACACCTTGAGCTCCTGGCGGCGCGTTTCCCTACGGAACGGGCGAAAGTGGGATTTATTTTATCTCTCTTGTCGGGCAGGGCGTTGGAGTGGGCAACGCCACTTTGGGAGCGTGATGACCGTGTGGTACAGAGTGCTCCGCTCTTTCTGGACGCTCTGAAGCAGGTCTTTTTGGGACCCCGTATTACACACGATACCGCGCTCCAGTTATTGACAATCACTCAGGGTTCGTCCGTGATCATTCAGTATGCCATCCAGTTCCGGACTCTAGCCTCGGAGTTAGAGTGGTCGGATAAAGTTCTAATTCCGGTGTTCTGGAGGGGACTGGCAGACCACGTGAAGGATGCCTTAGCCACCAGGGAGATACCCGCCACACTGGAGGAGCTTATTTCTCTATCTACCCGCATCGACCTCCGTTTTCACGAACGAAGGTTAGAGCAGACCCAGTGTAGGCAGAGGTTTAAACTGGCTCCCACCTTCGCCAGACCTCTTGAATCTTCCGTTTTGGCGTCCGACTCCCATGAGCCCATGGAGGTTTCTCGAGCGGGACCTAAGTCTCAGGCCGCTCGAGTACCCATGGTTTGTAAAAATTGTCACCAACGAGGACATTACACTAATAAATGTCCACGGCGGTCGGGAAAACGATCGCGTCTAGTAACCTTAGGGGGAGGTTCACTAGACACAGCGGCTTTTTCCTCCAAACTGTCCTTTAAAGGGACAATCCTGTTTGACTCATCCACTCTACCAGTCGAGCTTTGTGTGGATTCAGGAGCAGAGAGAAATTTCATGTCCTCTGCTTTTGCTCTGCGCCACGCTGTACCACTTATTATGCTCGCCAAACCTGTAACTGTTAGAGTTGTGAATGGGTCGACACTTCCACAACAAATCACACACCAGACTGTTCCATTCTCGTTGTCCATGTCCCCTTCCCACCAGGAGATTATTTCCCTTCTAGTCCTTCCCGAGGGAATGGATGAGATTTTACTGGGAATACCCTGGCTCCGTTACCACTCCCCACATATTGAGTGGTCCTCAGGGAGAATATTGGGTTGGAGTAAGTCTTGTATGGGCAGGTGTGTGAGTGAGTGTGTACAGGTCTCTACTACCGAGGTACCCGCAGACCTTTCATCTCTTCCAAGGTGCTATTGGTGCTATGCAGATGTATTCTCTAAAAAGGCAGCAGAGACTCTACCGCCTCATCGCCCCTATGACTGTCCTATTGACCTCTTGCCTGGAGCTGAACCTCCTCAGGGAAGGGTATATCCCCTCTCCCTCCCTGAGACGGAGGCTATGTCTCAATACATCCAGGAGAATTTGGCAAGAGGATTCATTAGGAAGTCAATGTCTCCTGCAGGGGCGGGATTCTTCTTTGTACAGAAGAAGAACGGGGAATTACGTCCTTGCATCAATTACAGGGGTCTCAATGCTATCACCATTAAAAATAAGTACCCGTTGCCCCTGATATCGGAGCTCTTTGACAGGCTAAGGGGAGCAAAGATATTCACCAAACTAGATCTGCGGGGTGCCTACAACTTGATTCGCATCCGTGAGGGGGACGAATGGAAAACGGCTTTCAATACCAGGGATGGGCACTATGAATACCTGGTGATGCCCTTCGGGCTCTGTAATGCCCCAGCCGTTTTTCAGGACTTTGTCAACGATATCTTCCGGGATATGCTTTCCACCTCGGTTGTAGTCTATCTGGATGATATTCTCATCTTATCTCCAGATATTGACTCCCACCGGAGAGATGTTGGCAGAGTCTTCGAACTCTTACAGGCGAATTCCTTATATGCAAAGTTGGAGAAGTGTGTGTTTGAACAGGAGTCCTTGCCTTTCCTGGGCAATATCATCTCGGCCCAGGGATTGGCTATGGATCCTGCCAAACTACAAGCAGTGATGGACTGGCAGGAACCCCATTCTCTTAAAGCGGTGCAGCGCTTTATGGGGTTCATAAATTACTATCGCCAGTTCATTCCCCACTTCTCAACTTTGGTAGCTCCCTTGGTATCCCTCACCAAGAAGGGAGCGAATCCCAAATCGTGGTCCGAAGGGGTCTCCAAGGCCTTCTCTTCTATAAAGTCCCATTTTGCCAGTGCTCCTATCTTACATCGTCCCGATGTGGGTAAGCCATTCCTTTTGGAAGTGGATGCCTCATCTGTTGGTGCTGGAGCAGTCCTCTATCAAAAGGATGCTCAGGGTCGGAAGCACCCATGCTTCTTTTTCTCAAAGACCTTCACACCAGCGGAGAGAAATTACTCCATCGGGGATAGAGAGTTGCTGGCAATGAAGTTGGCCTTTTCGGAGTGGAGACATCTCTTGGAGGGTGCTCGGTTCCCATTCCAAGTTTTCACGGATCACAAGAATTTGGTCTATTTACAAACAGCCCAGCGGCTGAATTCTCGTCAGGCCAGATGGTCCTTGTTTTTCTCCCGGTTCCACTTTACCCTACATTATCTCGCTGGGGAGAAGAACATTCGTGCTGACGCTCTCTCTCGCTCCTTCATGTCAGCTGAGGAGGAGGAGGACGAGCCTCGGCTCATTGTCCCTTCGGAGAGTCTGAGAACTGTAGCTCCGGTTTCGCTGGAGTCTGTGCCCCCGGGCAAGACTTTTGTTCCCATCAATTTGCGTCTGGAGGTTCTCGCTTGGGCTCATTCATCCAGAGTGGGTGGACACTTTGGGGCAAAAAGGACATCTGAGCTACTGGCGAGGACGTACTGGTGGCCACATATGGTTCGTGACGTCGGAGACTACGTTCAGGCATGTGTCTCTTGTGCCAAGAATAAGTCTTCCCGACAACGGCCAGCTGGTTTGTTATACCCTCTGCCGGTGGCAGACAGGCCCTGGGAGATGGTCGGGATGGATTTTGTTGTGGGTGTGCCCAAGTCTCGTGGCTGTACCATTATTTGGGTAATCACCGACCATTTTTCTAAAATGGTGCATTTGGTGCCGCTTCCCCGGTTACCTTCTGCACGGGCCTTGGCAGCGTTGTTTGTCAAACACATCTTTCGTCTTCACGGTATGCCAGACAAAATTGTCAGTGACAGAGGTCCCCAGTTTGCGTCTCGGTTCTGGAGAGAGCTTTGTCGTCTTCTCAGTATCGAGTTGAATCTCTCTTCGGCTTATCATCCCGAGACGAATGGGTTGGTAGAGAGAGCCAACCAGACCTTGGTCACATATCTGCGACATTTTGTTTCGGCTAAGCAGGATGACTGGGCATCTTTGCTACCGTGGGCGGAGTTTTCTCTTAACAATGCCGTCGCTGATTCCACTGGACAGACTCCATTCCTCCTTAACTATGGTCAGCATCCGCGGGTACCTGTCCATGCCCGTGTCTTCCGCCGATTCCAGGGTGGCAGACTGGGCTGTGGAGGCATGGGACATTTGGGATCGCACTCAGGATGCCATTCAGGCTTCCAAGGAGAGAATGAGGTCCTCTGCCGACACACATTGGCGCCCCGCTCCAACGTTTGCTCCTGGCGACTTAGTGTGGCTCTCCGCCCGTAACATTAGGCTGCGAGTTGAGTCTACCAAGTTTGCACCTCGCTACTTAGGTCCTTTTAAGGTCCTCGAACAGGTTAATCCTGTGGTTTACCGTCTGGCCCTTCCTCCATGCCTAGGTATCACCGACACCTTTCACGTGTCCCTCCTTAAGCCCGTCTACATGTCCCGGTTTTCTGAGTCATCTACTGGGACGTCGGGTTCGTCTACGGACGATTACGAGGTGAACGCTATCTTGGGGTACAAGGTGGTTCGTGGCAAAAAATTTTATTTGGTGGATTGGAGGGGTTACGGTCCTGAGGATAGATCCTGGGAGCCTGCTGAGCACATTCGGGCTCCTCAGCTCATTGCTGCCTTCGAACGTAGCGAGGCCCAAGGAGGGGGGGGCCCTAGGAAGGGGGGTAATGTTAGGGGTCGAGTTCGCGCTTCTGCACAGGGGGAATCTCGAGCCACCTCCGCTGCGGTCTCCCATTCTTGTCCAGCTGCAGTGGAGTCTGCTCAGCAAAGACGTCGGTCCCAGCGTCTTGCTCATTCTCACTCTGTTCTGAGAGTTACTGCTGCTTCTCCAGTCTCTGCCATTAAAGTCAGTGCTGGTCAGCAGCGAGCGGACTTCTCTGGGACTAAGTCCTTGTCTGCACGTACTGAGCATGTCCAGGGTAAGATCTCCCGTTGGAGATCGAGGGTCATGTGCTCAGGCTCTGCAGCACATTCCATTGGTCCTTTTGGCAGGTCTTGGAAGGGCAAAGCCACTTCCTGTGCTGCTGCTATATAAACTGCGCATGACCGCACGGCCATGCGCTAGTATTGTCTTACAAATGAATACGTGTGTTTGTTGTGAGTGCAAGTCGTTCATTAAATACCCCTACCCTATTGTATGACTGTTCGCGTATGGAGTATGGCTGCTATCTAGCGCCCGACTAATCACTCAACGTGTCACACACGTATCAGCGTCTATTGCTGTGACCGCCAGTGCGGCGCCACGCGCCAGTAGTGCGCTTCCTGACCCACGTCTGGGTGCTTAGTGGTGCCTGCCAGCACGGCACAGTTCGCACTTCGGTGCTCTAATTATAAGAGTTGCCTAACACACCCTGTTGCGGTGTTGTGTCAGCAAGTGGTCTAATCGGACTTCAATCCTGTGTCTTGGGGTTGTGTTCGCTGACTCCTTGCTTGCACTCTTTAGTGCGGTATTGCGGACCTGTGGTTTTACCGGGTTCGCTTCCACCGCCATATTACGCTGCCATTTACTAGCAGCAGGTTTTTACCTGCACGGTGGACCCCGGACTGCGAACGCATCTATTACATCTTTCTTGGTGCGTTCCGCCAGTCTTAACACAGTGTGCACGGCACTCTGTCAGATCGGTGATCTGACTAACAGCCGTGCAGGATTACAGAGCTGCAGCTGCAGCCTGCTCCTGACCCGGAAGTACTCCCTGCAGGACCCGGATGCAGCCCCGTGGCCATTTTGGATCCGGGGACTGCAGGGAGAAGACGCTCGGTACAAGGTGAGCACATAGCCTTGTACCGATCGTCTCAGGGAAGCACTCAGGGAGCCCCCTCCCTGCGCGATGCTTCCCTGTACCGCTGGCACATCGCGATCATCTTTGATCGCGGTGTGCCGGGGGTTAATGTGCCGGGAGCGGTCCGTGACTGCTCCTGGCACATAGTGCTGGATGTCCGCTGCGATAGGCAGCTGACACCCGGCCGCGATCGGCCGCGCTCCCCCCGTGAGCGCAGCCGATCGCTATGACGTACTATCCCGTCGTGGGGAATTAAGGCCCACCCCACCTCGACGGGATAGTACGTCATATGGGATTAAGGGGTTAAAAGCACAAAATAGAAAGAAAGAATAATTAAAACACATACAACACTAATACTTGGAAACGTAGTGATATAATAAACAGATATAACCAAACCTACATAAACAAAAACAGACATATACAAAAGCCTAAATAAAGAAGCCATGAGGGAAGCACAACCATCCAGAGGGGCTAAAGGAATGGGGCAAAAGACAGTTTTTCATTGAGCCCGTGTGGGGACATCGAACCTAAAGTCACGATCCACCGGCACTCCATCAGCGCCAGTATAGGTTTATGGTCACCCCCTCTGATACCACAATGCACCTTGTCTATCCCACAAACTTTTAAGGATGTGGGGTCAGAGCCATGGTGCAACCTGAAGTGTCGGGGGATCGTCTTTAATTCAGCATTTTCATCTGCATGTTTAGCAGCAATGATGTCCCGCACGTGCTCACGTGTCTTCACCCTAAGCTCACGAGATGTGAGCCCAATGTAAATCAAGTTACAGGTGCAGACGGCATAGTACACCACATGAGTAGTATTGCAAGTGGTGTAGTTGGTAATGCGGTATTCTTTATCACCACTTGCTGATAGGAAGAATGTCGCTCTCTCAAAATTATGACAAGCTGCACCAGAGCCACATGGAAAAAAGCCCCATTTTTGTTTACCCATCCCAAAAGGGGTAGGAGGCTTTGCCACATAGTGGCTTCTTGTCAGGATGTCCTTTTGGTTCCTACCTCGCCTTGCAGTCAAAAGAGGATAATCTGGGATTAACCGTCTCAAAGTAGGTTCCGTCTTGAGAACTGGCAAATGTTTAGATAGAATATTACGAATAGACCCCCATTGATCATTAAATGTGGTAGTAAAACAAACAGGCTGTTCTTTTTTGGCTCCAGTTTTTGTAGTACAGAGAAATTGTTCCCTTGGTGCTCACTTTGCATGTTGATATCCTTGTTTAATGCTGCTGTTGCTGTACCCCCTCTCCCGGAACCTGCTGGAGAGGTCACGAGCCTGGGCAGTGATGAATGGTACTGGGGGGAGCACTGTGCATGCACCACACAGGGTGCTGCGATTTAGGCATTATTTCTTATAGTATATATACTGGGCATTGTAGGGTAAAATATACAGGCCCCCGAGGAAGCCAACTATGCAAAACGCGCGTCGGGGTTTGTATACTCAGCCTGTTGAGGTCTCTCCCTCCCACATGGGTAAGCACATGCTATGCTTCAGCCATTGAGCAATTTTATACCTCTTTTGTACTAAGACCAGAGCCCCCTATTGATAGATAGACTGACCAAGATTGGGGGGTGCTCTCTTTTCACAACTCTTACTTGCTCTAGGCTTTAACAAATATGGAGACACCCTGAGTGGCTGTTTTGCTATATTTTATTGTGTTCTCTTCCCGTTTCTTCTTTTGTCATGCATTTTGTTCTTTGGCAGTTAGCCGTTATTTATTGTAAATGAGCTTTGCACAATAAAGACTTTTTGATATTATATTCAAAGTATTTGGGCTCTGCTTATTACTTAATTTGTACCCATGAGAGTATATACTCCTGGTTCTCTGTAGGTTATATATAGTTGTTTGGATTTGCGCTTCCACTCTCATTCGTAGGTCCTGAGTTTAGGATCATTACTTCTAATGTGTTTCCAACATGTCAGTGTTTGTTAACTGTTCTTCCACTGTCTTGCATACAAGCCAATCTCCAGTTCACTGTGCCTGTGAAGATGCCTTGGACCCTTCACCTGTTGTTGCCCACAGTCAACCAGCACCATCATCAAGCCCATCTACGTCCTTGTCCCAGCCCAGCCTTCAGTTGTCTATACCCCAGTCATTGGAACTCAATCGGAAATACCCAGCCAAGGCCCCTCAGTCCACAGTACTTAATTAGAACATTTCTCAGATGGAAGCTTTCCGCAATCGGATGGTGGCGGCCGTCCCAAGGTACTTGGTCCCGAGTCACCACTAGGGTTGAGCGACCTTTACTTTTATAGGATCGGGTCGGGTTTCACGAAACCCGACTTTTTCAAAAGCCAGGTCGAGTGAAATCGGCCGATCCTATAAAAAAGTCGGGGTCGGGGTCGGCCGAAACTCGAAACCCAATGCAGTGCATTGGGTTTCCAATGGTTCCCAGGGTCTGAAGGAGCGGAAACTCTCCTTCAGGCCTTGGGATCCATATTTAAGTGTAAAATAAAGAATTAAAATAAAAAATATCGCCATACTTACCCTCTGACGTGCCCTGGTACTAACCGGGAACCTTCCTTCCTTAGAATCAGCCTTCCAGGACCTTGCGGTGACGTCGCGGTGACGTCGCGGCTTGTGATTGATCGCGCGGCCGCCCATGTGACCGCTCGCGCGACCAATCACAAGCCGCGACGTCACCACGACATCACCGAAGGTCCTGGAAGGGCTGATTCTTAGGAAGGAAGGCTGCCGGAAAGAAGCAGGGCGCGTCCGAGGGTGAGTATATTCCTATTAGGTGGACTTTCCCAGCATTTGTTGAGTGCACAGGTAATGTTGTGGGACAAATGCTGGTGTATTGCTGGAACGGCACACCGGGAGAAATAGTGGTGAGTATATACCTAATAGGAATATACTTACCCTCGGACGCGCCCTGCTTCTTTCCGGCAGCCTTCCTTCCTAAGAATCAGCCCTTCCAGGACCTTCGGTGACGTCGCGGTGACGTCGCGGCTTGTGATTGGTCGCGCGAGCGGTCACATGGGCGGCCGCGCGACCAATCACAAGCCGCGACGTCACCGCGACGTCACCGCAAGGTCCTGGAAGGCTGATTCTAAGGAAGGAAGGTTCCCGGTTAGTACCAGGGCGCGTCAGAGGGTAAGTATGGCGATATTTTTTAGTTAATTCTTTATTTTACAATTAAATCTGCATTCCGATACCAATTCCCGATATCTTAAACATATCGGGAATCGGTATCGGAATTCCGATTCCAGATTCAGAAGATCGCCGACTTCATGGCCGACCCCACACAGGGGTCGGGTTTCATGAAACCCGACTTTGCCAAAAGTCGGCGACTTCTGAAAATTGCCGACCCGTTTCGTCAACCCTAGTCACCACTATTTCTCCCGGTGTGCCGTTCCAGCAATCCACCTAACTACGGACACGTGGACAAGTGCTTGTGGGCAGGGATGGTACATCTCAATGACGGCACATTAGGTTAACATAGTGGAAGCTGGGACCCAGTCGGACCTTGGGATAGAACACATCCTCCCCACACCGAGGATTGTGGGCCCTACATCAATCAGGGTTGCCCCCACAGTCTACAGCTCCTGCTCCTCCTCCTCTTCATCCTCCATCTCTGAAATGAACACATCAATCAGAAGCTGGAAGCACTGCAGCACTGCCTCAGCCAAGCAGCAACAGGCTGTGCTGAAGCTAATCTGCATAGATGAGAAACCGCACAATGCAGAAGAGTTGGGGAAAGCGCTGAAAGAGCAGTCAGATATTTGGATGACACCACTGAACCTACAGCCAGGCATGGTCGTGTGTGACAATGACCAGAACCTGGTGGCTGCTCTGAGGCAAGGTGAGCTCACACACGTACATTGCCTGGCCCATGTGCTTCACCTCGTGGTTCAACATTTTCTGAAAAGATACCCACAGCTGCCAGATCTGCTAGTGAAAGCACACTGTCTGTCTGCCATATGTTGGAAAAGATTTGTGAGCAGAAGAGGACAGTTGTTGACTACCAGCATCAACAAGGCCGTCGATATTCAGTCCACACTCCATACATAAGGCCTCAGGAGTGGACATGAATGTCAGACATATGTACCATCCTCCTGAACTTTGAGGACTGCACCAAGATGGTGAGCGGCTATGACATCATAATTGGCATCTCAATCCCACTTCTCAGCATTCTGAAAACCTCTCTGCTCACAATAAGAGGATGCATTGCAGACAGAGCACGAGGACCTGGAGCAAGGAACCATACGGTGTGATTACACTCAGCCCAGCCTCATGACGGAGCAATGTGGATTAGTAGACAATGAGGAGGAGGAGGAGGAAGAACAGGAGCTCCTTTCATGCGCTATAGATGGTACTAAAAGCACAGCTATCATACTATCTGTTTAGCGGGGATGGCCTGAGGACAGGGAGGAGGAGGATGATGAGGAGGAGGACAGCATGGTCAGTTGTCCTGTTGGTGAGGACACAAAAGGCTTGCCTGTTGGCCATCTGGCATGCATGGCTGACTATGTTGCGTTGCTTTTCCCGTGACCCTCGCATTATTAAATTTTTTGTGACAATTAATACTGGTTGTTGGCACTTCTAGACCCACGCTACAAGGAGAACTTTCAATCTCTTCTTCCAGAGGCAGACAGGTGTACCAAAATGTTGCTGTACCAGAGGGCCTTTGTAGCGGAATTACTGAAAAAATTCCCATGTGAGAACGCTGGCAGCAGATGTCAGAATTTGTTGTACAGCCAAGAAGTCCAAGCAAGAGAGACAGAAGTACAATCCAGCTCAGGCAGGGGAACAATGGCAAAGGTCTGGGACAGTTTTCTCAGACCCTCCCATCATGCAGGCACATAGACAATGGGTGCTGGCACAAGAAGTGCAATGTTTGGGAAGATGCTGAGGGAGTACCTTGCAAATCATACAAATGTCTTCTGTGATTCCTCTGTGCCTTTTAATTATTGGGTATCCAAGCTGGACACAGGGCATGAACTGTCTCTCTATGCCTTGGAGGTCTGTTTTTTAGGAGGCTGTTGTGAATTCTGTTGTCAAGCTCCCTCCAGTGGTCATGAATGGTACTTCGGCTGGTTCTGTCCATGGGCTTCCTCTGGTAATGGTGAGTGGGGCTGCGGCTTCTGAGGTTCCTTCCACAGGTGACGAGGTTAATTCGTTAGCTGGCTGCTCTATTTAACTCCACCTAGATCATTGCTCCATGCCACCTGTCAATGTTCCAGTATTGGTCTAGTTCACTCCTGGATCGTTCTTGTGACCTGTCTTCCCAGCAGAAGCTAAGTTCCTGCTTGTTTTTCTCTGGTTTGCTATTTTTCTGTCCAGCTTGCTATTTTGATTGTTGTCTTGCTTGCTGGAAGCTCTGGGACGCAGAGGGAGCGCCTCCGCACCGTGAGTCGGTGCGGAGGGTCTTTTTGCGCCCTCTGCGTGGTCTTTTTGTAGTTTTTTGTGCTGACCGCAAAGCTACCTTTCCTATCCTCTGTCTGTTCAGTAAGTCGGGCCTCACTTTGCTAAATCTATTTCATCTCTGTGTTTGTAATTTTCATCTTTACTCACAGTCATTATATGTGGGGGGCTGCCTTTTCCTTTGGGGAATTTCTCTGAGGCAAGGTAGGCTTTATTTTTCTATCTTTAGGGCTAGCTAGTTCCTGAGGCTGTGACGAGGCACCTAGGGAGCGTCAGGAGCGCTCCACGGCTATTTCTAGTGTGTGTGATAGGTTTAGGGATTGCGGTCAGCAGAGTTCCCACATCTCAGAGCTCATCCTATATTATCAGTAACTATCAGGTCATTCCGTGTGCTCTTAACCACCAGGTCCATTATTGTCCTGACCACCAGGTCATAACAGTACAGGTGGCCCAAAGTACTAATGCATCTCAATAGAGGGATAAGAGAAGTTCTGAGACCATTTTTTTTTCTTTGCAGTGTGTTTTGTCTCTCTTTTCCCCTTTACCTCTGGGTGGTTCAGGATACAGGTGTAGATATGGACATTCAAGGTCTGTCCTCTTGTGTGGATAATCTCACTGCAAGGGTACAAAACATTCAAGATTTTGTGGTTCAGAATCCAATGTTAGAGCCTAGGATTCCTATTCCTGATTTGTTTTTTGGGGATAGATCTAAGTTTCTGAATTTCAAAAATAATTGTAAATTGTTTCTTGCTTTGAAACCTCGCTTCCCAGGTGACCCTGTTCAACAAGTGAAAATCATTATTTCTTTGTTGCGTGGTGACCCTCAAGACTGGGCATTTTCCCTTGCGCCAGGAGATCCGGCATTGCATGATGTTGATGCTTTTTTTCTGGCGCTCGGATTGCTTTATGATGAACCTAAATCAGTGGATCAGGCAGAGAAAATCTTGCTGGCTCTGTGTCAGGGTCAGGATGAGGTAGAGATATATTGTCAGAAGTTTAGGAAGTGGTCTGTACTCACTCAGTGGAATGAATGTGCCCTGGCAGCAATTTTCAGAAAGGGTCTCTCTGAAACCCATAAGGATGTCATGGTGGGATTTCCCATGCCTGCTGGTCTGAATGAGTCTATGTCTTTGGCCATTCAGATCGATCGACGCTTACGTGAGCGTAAAGCTGTGCACCATTTGGCGGTATTATCTGAGCATAGACCTGAGCCTATGCAATGTGATAGGACTTTGACCAGAGCTGAACGGCAAGAACACAGACGTCGGAATGGGCTGTGTTTTTACTGTGGTGATTCCACTCATGCTATCTCCGATTGTCCTAAGCGCACTAAGCGTTTCGCTAGGTCTGCCACCATTGGTACGGTACAGTCGAAATTTCTTTTGTCCGTTACTCTGATCTGCTCTTTGTCATCCTATTCTGTTATGGCATTTGTGGATTCAGGCGCTGCCCTGAATTTGATGGATTTGGAGTTTGCTAGGCGCTGTGGTTTTTTCTTGGAGCCCTTGCAGTATCCTATTCCATTGAGAGGAATTGATGCTACGCCTTTGGCCAAGAATAAGCCTCAGTACTGGACCCAATTGACCATGTGCATGGCTCCTGCACATCAGGAGGATATTCGCTTTTTGGTGTTGCATAATCTGCATGATGTGGTCGTTTTGGGGTTGCCATGGCTACAGGTCCATAATCCAGTATTGGATTGGAAATCTATGTCTGTGTTGGTTCACCAAGATAGATCTTCGTGGTGCGTATAACCTTGTGCGTATTAAACAGGGCGATGAATGGAAAACAGCATTTAATACGCCCGAGGGCCATTTTGAGTACCTGTTTATGCCATTCGGGCTTTCCAATGCTCCATCAGTATTTCAGTACTTTTTGCATGACATCTTCCGAGAGTACCTGGATAAATTCCTGATTGTATATTTGGATGATATTTTGGTCTTCTCGGATGATTGGGAGTCTCACGTGAAGCAGGTCAGAATGGTGTTCCAGGTCCTTCGTGCGAATTCTTTGTTTGTGAAGGGGTCAAAGTGTCTCTTTGGAGTTCAGAAGGTTTCATTTTTGGGTTTCATTTTTTTCCCCTTCTACTATCGAGATGGACCCTGTTAAAGTCCAGGCCATTTATGATTGGACTCAGCCGACATCTGTGAAGAGTCTGCAAAAGTTCCTGGGCTTTGCTAATTTTTATAGTTGCTTCATCAGTAATTTTTCTAGTGTTGCTAAACCGTTGACTGATTTGACCAAGAAGGGTGCTGATGTGGTCAATTGGTCTTCTGCGGCTGTGGAAGCTTTTCAGGAGTTAAAGCGTCCTTTTTCTTCTGCCCCTGTGTTGTGCCAGCCAGATGTTTCGCTTCCGTTTCAGGTGGAGGTTGATGCTTCTGAGATTGGAGCAGGGGCTGTTTTGTCGCAAAGAAGTTCTGATAGCTCGGTGATGAAACCATGTGCCTTCTTTTCTAGTAAGTTCTCGCCTGTAGAGCGCAATTATGATGTTGGCAATCGAGAGTTGTTGGCCATGAAGTGGGCATTCGAGGAGTGGCGTCATTGGCTTGAAGGAGCCAAGCATCGCGTGGTGGTCTTGACGGATCACAAGAATTTGACTTATCTCGAGTCTGCCAAACGGTTGAATCTTAGACAGGCTCGTTGGTCGCTATTTTTCTCCCGTTTTGATTTTGTGGTTTCGTACCTTCCAGGCTCTAAGAATGTGAAGGCTGATGCCCTGTCCAGGAGTTTTGTGCCCGACTCTCCGGGTGTTCCTGAGCCGGCGGGTATTCTCAAAGAGGGGGTAATTTTGTCTGCCATCTCCCCTGATTTGCGGCGGGTGTTGCAAAAATTTCAGGCTGTTAGACCTGACCGTTGCCCAGCAGAGAAACTGTTTGTCCCTGATAAATGGACTAGTAGAGTTATCTCTGAGGTTCATTGTTCGGTGTTGGCTGGTCATCCTGGAATCTTTGGTACCAGAGATTTGCTGGCTAGATCCTTTTGGTGGCCGTCTTTGTCACGGGATGTGCGTTCTTTTGTGCAGTCCTGTGGGACTTGTGCTCGGGCTAAGCCCTGCTGTTCTCGTGCCAGTGGGTTGCTTTTGCCCTTGCCGGTCCCGAAGAGGCCCTGGACGCATATCTCTATGGATTTTATTTCGGATCTCCCTGTCTCTCAAAAGATGTCGGTCATTTGGGTGGTTTGTGATCGCTTCTCTAAGATGGTCCATTTGGTACCCTTGTCTAAATTGCCTTCCTCATCTGATTTGGTGCCATTGTTTTTCCAGCATGTGGTTCGTTTACATGGCATTCCGGAGAACATCGTTTCGGACAGAGCTTCCCAGTTTGTTTCGAGGTTTTGTGCGAGCCTTTTGTGCTAGGATGGGCATTGATTTGTCTTTTTCCTCGGCTTTCCATCCTCAGACAAATGGCCAAACCGAACGTACTAATCAGACTTTGGAAACATATCTGAGATGCTTTGTTTCTGCTGATCAGGATGATTGCCTTTGGCTGAGTTCGCCCTTAATAATCGGGCCAGCTCGGCTTCTTTGGTTTCGCCTTTTTTCTGCAATTCTGGTTTCCATCCTCGTTTCTCTTCAGGGCAGGTTGAGTCTTCGGACTGTCCTGGTGTAGATACTCTGGTGGATAGGTTAATAAACCTACAAAGAGGGCAAATAGTATAAATGCTCCACCATCATATAATATGAAAAACCTAAGAAAAAATGGATACAAGAGCTCAAAGTAAAAAATGTAACAACTTTATTAAAGACCAATCATGAACAACAATGCACAAATAAACTTTAAAAACCATACATATACGATGCAAAGGCTAAAAGCAGAGACGAGCCTAGTGCCACGCACAAAAACACAAGTATAAGTACAAATGTGATGTCAAACACATCAGGTAGTAGCTGAAAAACTCATAGGGCCATATATAGTTAGCATATATCCTATATAATAATAAATAGTAAGTGTAATATGGTCACAATACAAGCTATAGTTCTAAAGTACTAGGCAGGCGGCAGGAATGTAACAAAAATATATGACCAAATGTAAGGGTGTCACATTAAGAACATAGTGCATATTGAATCAACCCCACCTGGTGAATATCAGCTGTTACAAAAGCAGTAGTATAGCAAAGCTGTCCGATCCCTCCTAAATGGCTCACTAAACCATGCAATGCATGTGAACCCGGGAAGTCCCAAGCAAGGAAAGGGGAGGAAAGACTAGGCTGTAGGAAAGTGAATACCTTACCGACCTGCTGTAATCATGCGTGGAAGAGGAGGCCTCCTCTTCCACGCATGATTACAGCAGGTCGGTAAGGTATTCACTTTCCTACAGCCTAGTCTTTCCTCCCCTTTCCTTGCTTGGGACTTCCCGGGTTCACATGCATTGCATGGTTTAGTGAGCCATTTAGGAGGGATCGGACAGCTTTGCTATACTACTGCTTTTGTAACAGCTGATATTCACCAGGTGGGGTTGATTCAATATGCACTATGTTCTTAATGTGACACCCTTACATTTGGTCATATATTTTTGTTACATTCCTGCCGCCTGCCTAGTACTTTAGAACTATAGCTTGTATTGTGACCATATTACACTTACTATTTATTATTATATAGGATATATGCTAACTATATATGGCCCTATGAGTTTTTCAGCTACTACCTGATGTGTTTGACATCACATTTGTACTTATACTTGTGTTTTTGTGCGTGGCACTAGGCTCGTCTCTGCTTTTAGCCTTTGCATCGTATATGTATGGTTTTTAAAGTTTATTTGTGCATTGTTGTTCATGATTGGTCTTTAATAAAGTTGTTACATTTTTTACTTTGAGCTCTTGTATCCATTTTTTCTTAGGTTTTTCTGGTGGATAGGTTGCAGCAGATTTGGACTCATGTGGTGGACAATTTGACATTGTCCCAGGAGAAGGCTCAACGTGTCGCTAACCGCCGGCGCTGTGTGGGTCCCCGACTTCGTGTTGGGGATTTGGTTTGGTTGTCGTCTCGTTATGTTCCTATGAAGGTTTCCTCTCCTAAGTTTAAGCCTCGTTTCATTGGTCCATATAAGATTTCTGAGGTTCTCAATCCTGTGTCGTTTCGTTTGACCCTTCCAGCTTCTTTTGCCATCCATAATGTATTCCATAGGTCATTGTTGCGTGGCGCCTGTGGTTCCATCCGTTGATCCTCCTGCCCCGGTGTTGGTTGAGAGGGAATTGGAGTATGTGGTGGAGAAGATTTTGGATTCTCGTATTTCGAGACGGAAACTCCAGTACCTGGTCAAATGGAAGGGTTATGGTCAGGAAGATAATTCCTGGGTCTTTGCCTCCGATGTTCATGCTGCCGATCTGGTTCGTGCCTTTCATATGGCTCATCCTGGTCGTCCTGGGGGCTCTGGTGAGGGTTTGGTGACCCCTCCTCAAGGGGGGAGTTCTGTTGTGAATTTGGTTGTCAAGCTCCCTCCTGTGGTCATGAATGGTACTTCGGCTGGTTCTGTCCATGGGCTTCCTCTGGTGGTGGTGAGTGGGGCTGCGGCTTCTGAGGTTCCTTCCACAGGTGAAGAGGTTAATTCGTTAGCTGGCTGCTCTATTTAACTCCACCTAGATCATTGCTCCATTCCACCTGTCAATGTTCCAGTATTGGTCTAGTTCACTCCTGGATCGTTCTTGTGACCTGTCTTCCCAGCAGAAGCTAAGTTCCTGCTTGTTTTTCTCTGGTTTGCTATTTTTCTGTCCAGCTTGCTATTTCGATTGTTGTCTTGCTTGCTGGAAGCTCTGGGACGCAGAGGGAGCGCCTCCGCACCGTGAGTCGGTGCGGAGGGTCTTTTTGCGCCCTCTGCGTGGTCTTTTTGTAGTTTTTTGTGCTGACCGCAAAGCTACCTTTCCTATTCTCTGTCTGTTCAGTAAGTCGGGCCTCACTTTGCTAAATCTATTTCATCTCTGTTTGTAATTTTCATCTTTACTCACAGTCATTATATGTGGGGGGCTGCCTTTTCCTTTGGGGAATTTATCTGAGGCAAGGTAGGCTTTATTTTTCTATCTTTAGGGCTAGCTAGTTCCTTTAGCTGTGACAAGGCGCCTAGGGAGCGTCAGGAGCGCTCCACGGCTATTTCTAGTGTGTGTGATAGGTTTAGGGATTGCGGTCAGCAAAGTTCCCACGTCTCAGAGCTCGTACTATATTATCAGTAACTATCAGGTCATTCCGTGTTCTCTTAACCACCAGGTCCATTATTGTCCTGACCACGAGGTCATAACAGGAGGCCCCCCTTCATGTTTCTTCCAAGGGGGGATTAAGGTGCATGCAAATTTGGGGCTCTTCTTTTCAATGCATAAGGAAACTGTATGGCAGGACCAAGGGTTTTCCTGTGTCCTTCCATTATCTGGGTTCAAAAGCTTATTGAGGTGCATATGACTTAATAGCAGGGCAGGCCTTGCATTCAATGCAACATTTTTTCAGGAGGCCCTCCTGTACCTCTCGCGAAATGGATATTGGGGTGCGCTGTCATTCTTGGCAGCCCAGCTACTCACTGCATAGGCAGTAACAGCATAGGAACATGTTCCGTGATGCAACAGCCAAGTAATTTTTTGCAAGGCTGTTTATGATGCCTGTTCCAAAAACGCTTGCAAATTGTGGCCAGACCTTGTATTCACTTCATGGGCAAACTTTAAGTGACTTAAAAAATCATTATAATGGGAACTTCAGTTTCATATGGCCATCCAGTATGTATGTTCAAAGGCTTATTGGGGTGTGTGTAACTTTGGTGCAGGGCAGGCCTTTCATTCAATGTATAAGCAAACAGTATGGGAGTACCAAATGAATATTGGGAACTTTGGTTGCATGTGGTTATCCATGACATCTGTTGAATGGGTTGTTGGGGTGCATCCAAATTTTGGGCAGCTGTGCCACTCACTGCATACGCAATAACAGTATCGAGGGCCGACTGTTGGCCCTAAAAAATAGACTTTGTGATTTTAAGAGTTCCTCCTTCATAAATGAAACAGGATGTGTCTGATGATGTGTTACACACCACATGGCCAGATAAGGTTGTAAAATGACATTTCCCAGTGAATGCATTTGTCTTGGTTGAAAGGGATGGTCACGGCAAAAATGCTCGGTTTTCCCATAGACTTACATTGAGCTCGTTGCTCGGGTCCAGCACCTGAGCATTCCAATTTGCTCGACCAGAGCAATGAGCACCCGAGCATTTTAGTGCTCGCTCATCACTAGTCACCATCTGTTGGTTTGCCTGCTGCGGAAGGAGTATCAGAGGCCAATTATACTGTCTCTAATTCACTTTAGTGATGTGCGACAATAATTTTTTGAAATGTGGAGACACCAAGATGGGTCTCCTTCTGGTGGGTTGCCTGTTGTGGAAGGGGTGTAAGAGGCCTATTGTACTGTTTCTACTCTCTGAAAATTGATGTCACATTATTGGTGTGTGACTAAGATTTTTTGGAAAAGTGGAGAATCCAATTTGAGTCTCCATCTAGTAGTGTAATGTAGTGCTGTAGTGGAAGGGGTGTCAGTGGCCTATTATACTGTTTCTACTTTGGGGAAATTGATGCTACTTTAGTGGTGTATGAGAATAATTTTTTTAAATGTAGAGAATTCATCTTGTGGGTTGCCTATGTAAGTAGTGTTCCCAGATAGGCAGGCCTGCACTAGCTTTCAGTCAACTACCTGTGTCACTTTTCTTACATTTTTCTATCAATAGTAATGTATAAACCTGATGTTTGTGCCATGTGAGTGTAGCTGGAAAAAATGGAGGTGTTGAATGTGGTATCAGGGCTCCCAGCTAAGAAGGCTTAGACCAATCCCTTAACCACCAAGTCCTCATTGAAACTTTGATTCCAAGCTGTAAATGCTGGGCCAGACTCTGATACCTCATGCATGGCCTAGGGCTGACTGCTGCTGTGCAATTTGCAAATTTCTACTGTGGGTCAAAGGATGTCACATTTCATGGTGTCTGCCCCTAGTTTTAGTTGTTTGGTAGGCTTTTTCTCACCCTTTTTTGTTGTGTATACATTTGGTCAAGCCTCCCATTGAATTTAAAGGGGTTCATATACGTTCGTTGAACTGTTCTTAACGTTCGGCAAATCGAACTGAATCGAAACTTGAAAGGTTCGCTCATCTCTAATAGTGAGCAGCATGTTACATATATATATATGTACATATTGTGAGGCAGCAACTGGTGTGATCTGCGAGAGTCGCTATGTGTCCCCTAGGATACGTTCAGAAGCATATTACACTGCTGGAGTGCCTTATGGTCACAGCAGGATGTCTGTGATTCACAAGGCAGAATATAAGTTCAATACAAAACTCCCAAATACATATTGTGAGCGCACGGGGTCTGGCAGTAAATACGCCAAAAGACCCCGACCTCACCAAATCAGCTCAAAACAAACCATGCCAAAAGGAGAGAAATTCAGAGCAATGATTTATAAAACAAACTTTAATTGTCATAAATAATACAAAAACATATATCAAAATATTACACTATCTAATGACTAGAGCACAGGATGAATGTCCCAGGAATGCTGGAAAAGCGCCCATCCCCCCGCTCCCCCAGATGTAAATACCCTTGTAATGGTATGCATAAGAAAAAGCACCTACACTATCCAACCAAAGTCACCCCAAAGCAGTGGGACTCTATAGTAATGCCATTAAGTATGGTGGTGGAAAAAGGGTGCTAGCACTTACCACTACACAGAGGTAGGGGGGGCGGTCAGGCGATGGTCCCCAACGCACGTTTCGTGGCCACCAGTGCCACTTCCTCAGGGGGATAACCATGTACTGCCTAACAGGACCTTAAAATAGCCCTTGGCCCCGGTCACATGGTACACAGCAGCCAATCACAGTGGCGCCATCGGCACATGTGCATTGTGTCCGGCAAGTCCCAGCAGTGGAAATCAGCGTCAGACCAGGTGCGCACGCCCAGGACAAAGAAAAAAAAAAAAAAAAGTCCGGAGCGCACACACCGAGCCCTAAGACGCCGGTCCACACAGGGACAGGACGAATCACAGCGCAATGCGCACGGCCACTGGTGAGGGAAAATACTAAAAGTGCACAATATATGTATAAAAGCTACTCCCTCCACATCCACTACTCATAGCTGCTACCAATACAGGACAATTGGGGACCCATCAAAAATACAGCTCACAATAAAAACCGGTAAATGAACAAGTATACAAAGTGGAACTAAACCGTTTTCTATACATCGGCATCACATTATAGTGGAAAAAGTGCATCGCTTCAGTTTAACAGTCTTCATAGTAAGAATATTTGTCCCATTCTCTCTGAAGCAGATGTCTTGATGAGTCCACTTTGCCCCGGTTTGGATGGTATCCACGCTGGTTACTTAAATGGAGCCAAGGACATATTCAAAAGGCATACCTTAAGGCCACGGATCAATTATTATCACTAATAATGTAAATAAACCAGAGGTTAAAATCACAAACACAAACATAAAAACAAATGCTAAAACCAAAAAATCCCGAACCATACAGGGGTTAAGGACGCCCAGGGCTGGAAGGGTCATACATTTAAATACAAAAGGAGGCAGAGGATGACACCTTGGCACACACACAAATAGGAATAAATAATAAGGAGTACAAAGGGTACCAGGGATTCCCAGCCAGTCTCCCATGCTGGTCCCTGCCTAGCCTAAAGCTGCTTAGCATTCTGACGAGGGCAGGCACATTCTGCTTAGTGTGGCCGTTAAGTACTCATAAGTAGGGAGCAAAGCTCAGAGCCTCATTCAGACCCGCTGGTGACATAGTACCAAGTCTAACTATCCACCTAGTTTCCTTTTGTGCTAGAAGTTTTTTATTGTCCCCACCCCGAATACCCAAGTGCAAGGCATCAATACCCCTCACCTTTAATAGATTTGCATTGCACTTATGGTGCCGCAAAAAATGTCGTGGAATGGGTTTCAGATCTGACGTGTCGGTCACTGTCTTGGCAGCACCAATGTCCCGGACATGCTCACGGACACGGACTCTCAGCTCCCATGTGGTAAGACCTATGTAAATCATGGGACACGGGCATGTCGCATAGTAGATTATATTGGTTGTGCCGCATGAAATCCGTTCCCTGATGTCAAATTCTCTCGTTCCATCAGTAGAAGTGAAACTAGAGCATCGTAGGACATTGGTGCAGGCAAGACAGTGACCGCAGGGGAAACACCCCAAAGTGGGGCCCCTCGAACCAAATGGGTTACTCGGACTGGGTCGCATTTGCATGAATCTCAAGAATGAAAAGTTTGTAATAGCTTGGAAAATACACGTGGTGTATAAGACAAGAGAGGGAGACCCACACTGACCAAAAAAGTTTACACTCTATTGGAAGGAGAGGGGACCATGCTGACCAAAAGAGCTAACTAGTGATGAGCTAATATACTCGTTACTCACGATTTCTCAAGCACCCTCGGGGGTCCTCCGAGTATTTTTTAACGCTCGGAGTTTTAGCTATCATTGCCCCAGCTGAATGATTTACATCTGTTAGCCAGCTTGATTACATGTGGGGATTCCCTAACAACCAGGCAACCCCCACACATACTTAGGCTGGCAAACAGAAGTAAGTCATTCAGCTGCAGAAGAAAAACTAAAAAACTAAAACTTCGAGCACTAAAAAATACTCGGAGGACACCCGAGGGTGCTCGGGAAATCTCGAGTAACGAGTTTATTCACTCATCACTAAAGCTAACACAGTAGAAAATAAAGCGAGAGAGGACCCTGCAGATCATAAGCACTTGCATTCTTTAAGAGAGAGAAAGAGGGGACTGCACTGACCATAAAAACTCATTGACTTCAAAGGGGAAAGACTTACCCAGTAATGCTGGAGATGGAAAACAACATTTGCAATACAAACTATGCTCTTCTGGGAACTGCTGATGACCTGTAATAGCCTGACCACTACTGCACAGGGTAAAATAATCTGCTAAATGTTATATTTGCAAGGCATTATGGGGAAGCCCATGCAGCCACATAAAAAAGACATTAGCCCTCTATTAGGGATGATTGAACTTGAATGGAAATGTTCAGACTCCATACTGAACAACTGGCATCTGTTACTGAACCCCGAACACAGACTTTTTACTGTACGTCCATTTTCCTGTTCAGGTTCATCAGTCTAATAAAGTTTGTTGATAGGCTACAGCACAGCCAATCAACATGCATTTAAACTGTGGCCACTTCCACAGCCATCCCAAGCATTGGCATAGCTGTCATTGGCTGGCACAACTCCTGACCTGCCTGTATAAAGGCTGGATCACAAATCCCGCCATTATGGTCTCATTAATGCAGGGAGAGGATGCAATTCAGAACAAATGGATGGAGTGAAGGACAGATTGTGACTGTGCACTTTGCAAAAAAAAAAAATGCTCTGCAACCCAAATTCTCTAAAACACCTCCATTACTAACCCCATAGTTAGTTTTTTTAAAAAAGCATAGTTATACTCACTTTATGCCTATTCCATTGAAACACTTGTCACCTGTAAAAACATAAAATAATAAACAACTACTCACCTTACGCCTAATCCAACGATGCCCATGTTCCTTGTAGAAAAGCAAAAGTAATAAACATCCATAACACTCACCTGTCTGATGTGAAGTAATTCATACCGTCCCTTGATTATTCGGATGATTTGGAGAGCAGTCACATCAGTAACTGCTCTACCCATCAGCCGGGACACACTGAAAGGAGAGTAATCGCTTGGTAGGTCATAAAGACAGGGTGCTGTAACGTACACAGATAAGTAAAATGGGAACCCTTTCACCTTGTCCCAAAAAAAACCTGCTCTTTTAGGCTCTTTTTATTAGTGAAACCACAGCAATTCACTATTCCGACAGACACATCAGCATACTTTATCTTCAGTAATACACAACGATTGGCTTTATTTGCCCTAGTGTGATGCTGACTGACAAGTGTTTTTCCAGTTAAATTTGAGCTTTAATGACACCAACATACCATGGACAAGAGAGGCACTGGTCCTGGAAGAAAAAATGAAATTTGTTTATATATTATGTAACCCATTTATAGATAAGCATTGCAACATTGTTTTGTGTTTGCCTGTCCGATTTCCTTGTTTTTAAAACTCCTAGAAACCTTTTGCCGTTCGGAACATGAGAACCTCTACAGCAGTGTGTGAACACAAAAGTACACTGCAGTAAAGCAACACATGCGAGAGGCCATCTGAGGACATAAGTATCGTGCAGGCACCATACAGAGTCCTGCCATTCAAACCTTGAACATCTTTGCTTTCAAAGTGAATTTTCAAAGCCTTGGAATAAGACTGTATAAAACTAATAATTATACACCAAGGCAGAATCAAATTTAATTTAACATTGAAATGGACAACTCAAATGAACAATGATTCATGATTCTGAAACCACTTTTCACAATAAAAGGACCACTTCTCAATTTTCAGTGTTTGATCTTTATTATTCACTTTGTATACACCTTATGAGCATATGTATTTTTACTGGAATAATGCAGATATATTTTTAACATACGACAGATATTTTTGGTTGGCATGGTTGTATAAGGGGTTGTCTTTTTCAGGATGGGTTGCATTATTTTAAAGTTCAATTTTGGGGTACATTTAAAACCTTTTTGTAATTTTTTTTGTAGTGTGTAAGTGTAAAAAACAGAAATTAAACATCTTTTTTTTTCTTCTTGTTTTTAGTACATTCACCGTGCAATATAAGTTAAAGGGAACCTGTCACCCCCCCTCAGGCGTTTGTAACTAAAAGAGCCACCATCTGCTGCACTAATGCTGCATTCTGACAAGGTGGTTCTTTTAGTTCTTGTTCCTGGCACTGCTGCATTAATCGTTTTTTAAATTTGTCCCTCATACCTCAAAATCGCCTTGAGGCAGGTCTTTCTCCCCTAATCCAGATGCACCACAGCCGTCACTCATGGCCTCTGCGTGCCGCCTCCTCTACCTTCATTAGCGTCCCCCGGCGCTTGCGCTGTTATTTTTTTTTTCGGGCATGCGCAGTTGCGCTGCCCTTTGAACTTAGGCTGCCATCACACTAGCAGTATTTGGTCAGTATTTCACATCAGTATTTGTAAGCCAAAACCAGGAGTGGAACAAATAGAGGAAAAGTATAATAGAAACACATTCACCACTTCTGGATTTATCACAAACTCCTGGTTTTGGCTTACAAATACTGATGTAAAATACTGACCAAATACTGCTAGTGTGACGGCAGCCTTAAAAGTGCAGGCGCCGGGGACGCTAATGAATGCAGAGGAGGCGGCGCCCGGCACGCAGAGGCCATGAGAGACGGCTGTGAGGCTTCTGGATTAGGGGGGAAAGACCTGCCCTGTGGCGATTTTCAAGGTATGAGGGATAAATTTCAAAAACGATTATTGCAGCAGTGCCAGGAACAAGAACTAAAAGAGCAACCTTGTCAGAATGCAGCATTAGTGCTGCACAAGGTGGCTCTTTTAGTTAAACGTCTGGGGGGTCACAGGTTGTCTTTAAATGGGCACCAATTGATTGCTTTGGGAGCTGGGCGTGCTTTTCAGTATGCAGCTCCATTGAATCCCAGCCTGTGGCTTTTTATTTTTTTAATTTATATAGCCATATTGCTGTATAGTGTAAGCAGATGATCACAGATTCAAGTTCCATAAGAAAACTAACAAATACAGGAGAAAGTAAAATAGAAAGTTTTTAAAAATATGAAAAAGTTAAAAACACATACAAATCTGAATCTTGCACCAACTTTTTTCCACCAATTACATAATATTTTTAAAAATATATATTTTCGGTATTTCCACTTCCATAAATGTCCCATCTATCAAAGTGTAAAAGTATCCCCTTTCCGGCATCGGGCATAATAGTATGCCTTTGTCGGACTCCCTCTGTTTGATGTGGGCTCTGGCGCTGAGCCCACATCTTTTCGGGCAAATGTCAGCTGTTTTAAACAGTTGATCCACCCCCAGGTGTTAACTAGTTAAATACCGCTGTCAATCTCTGGCAGCGGCCTTTAACGCGTGCTTCCGGCAAACACAACGGAAATTCCGCCCATCGGTGACCCCGTCGTGTGATCGCTGGTCACCAATGGGTTGGCATAACAACTGAAGGTCTCCAGCAGACCTCAATGGTTGTCACTACCGGATTGCTATGAGCACCGCCCCGTGGTCAGCGCTCATAGCAAGTGAGCAATTCTGCTACATACAGCCAATCTGATAATCGCCTGTATATAGCATAGCCGATGGGGATCTGGCAGCTTATAGTCTCCCATAGAGACTATTGAAGCATGCCAAAAGTTTAAAAAAAACGTGATTTTCAAAAATATAAAAAGTACAAATCATCCCCCTTTTACCCCATTCAAAATAAAACAATAAAAAAATCAAACATATACATATATGGTATTGCTGCATTCAGAATCACCTGATCTATCAAAATAAATTAAAAGAACTAACCCAATCACTAACAAGAAAAAAACGGCAGAATTATGTTTTTTTGTCGCCGCAACATTGCATTAAAATGCAATAACAAGCAATCAAAACATCGTATCTGTTAGGTGTTGAGTTCCTGCCTCTGCACATGGGGAATCTCGAACCATCTCCACGGCAGTCTCCCATTCTTTCTCAGCAGTGGAGTCTGCTCAGCAGGGATGTCAGTCCCAGCGTCTTGCTCAGTCTCACTCTGTGCATAGGGTTAATGCTGCTTTTCCAGCTTCTGCCATTGAAGCCAGTGCTGGACAGCGACGAGCAGACGCTTTTGGGACTAAGTCCTGCTTTTCCCCTTCTGAGCATGCCAAGGGCAAGATCTCCCATTGGACATCGAGGGTCACATGCTCAGATACTGCAGCAGATCCCATTGGTCCTCCAGGAAGGTCCTGAAGCTGCTCAACTTCTGTGGCAGCCTCCCATTGGTCCTTCTGGGAAGGTCCTGTACATGCTGCAGCTATAAAAGGTTTGCATGACCGCACGGTCATGCGGTAGTGTAAACGTGTGTGTGTTGATGTGTGTAAGTCGTGTGTGTAAGTCTACTTCACAACCTTCGTATCTTCCCTATCCTACAACACCAAATAGTTATTCAAAACCTTTAACTCCCTCCTCCACCCCCCACTGCCCCCTCCAACCTCCCTCATCTCTGCTGAGGACTTTGCCACACACTTTAAAAAGCAAGTCTTCATTGTTGAACCACCACAACCCCTTTGTATACCAGACCAATGCCCAAACCCCATAACCTCCCTATCCAACATCACTGAAGGGGTGCTTAATTGTCTCCTTTCCAAATCGCACCTCACCACCTGTGCGCCCAAGTTTCTAGGACCCCTATGCTTCTCAATCTATACACTTTGCTTGGGAAAACTCATAAAGTCCCATGGATTCCAGTACCACCTCTATGCTGATGACACCCAGATCTACCTCTCTGGCCCAGACGTCACCGCTCTGCTGTCCAGAATCCCAGAGTGCCTATCAGCCATATCCTCCTCCTTCTCCTCTCACTTCCTCAAACTCAATGTGGACAAATATGAACTCATCATCTTTCCTCCATCTCATAGATCTTCCTTACCTGACCTATCTATCGCAATCAATGACATCATGCTTTCCCCTGTACCGGAAGTCCGCTGCCTCGGAGTAACCTTCGACTCTGCCCTGTCCTTCAAACCGCACATCCAAGCTCTTTCCACCTCCTGTCGCCTCCAGCTCAAAAATATCTCCAGAATCCATCCTTTCCTCAACCGTCAATCTACTAAAATGCTTGTGCACGCCCTCATCATCTCCCGCCTTGACTACTGCAAAATCCTTTTCTGTGGCCTCCCTGCTAACACCCTTGCATTTCTCCAGTCCATTCTTAATTCTGCTGCCCGACTAATTCATCTCTCTCCTCGCTACTCCTCTGCTTCCACCCTCTGCAAATCGCTTCACTGGCTCCCATTCCCTCAGCGTATCTAGTTCAAATTACTAATACTGACCTACAAAACCATCCACTACCTGTCTCCTCCATATATCTCTGAAATGATCTCCCGATATCTTCCCTCACATGATCTCCGATCCTCCCAAGACCTCCTTCTCTCCTCCACACTTATTCGCTCCTCATCCAACTGCCTCCAAGACTTCTCCCGAATATACCCCATCCTCTTGAATTCTTTGCCCCAACATGTCCGACTATCAACCACATTCGGATCCTTCAGACGGAACCTGAAAACCCATCTCTTCAGGAAAGCCTACAGCCTGCACTGACCCCACTGCCGCCTCATCACTACCGAAGCTACCGTCTCACCAACACCGGAGCTCCTGCAACCCTCAACCTACTGTCTCCTTCCCCATAATCCTATAGAATGTAAGCCGGCAAGGGCAGGGTCCTCACCCCTCTGTATCAGTCTGTCATTGCTAGTTTGTTTACTGTAAGTGATATCTGTAACTTGTATGTAACCCCTTCTCATGTAAAGCACCATGGAATCAATGGTGCTGCATAAATAATAATAATAATAATAATAATTAATTATCCCCTCCCTTGTGTATGACTGTGTATGACTGTGTATGTAAGTGGCAGAATGTGGCTGGCTGATATACCACAAACTAACAGGACTGAAATATATCACTTTGTGATAATTTGAATCTCACTTATTTTTGGGGGAGACTAAACCAAACCTTAGGCCCTGTGCATAAATCAACACAATGTAAGTGGCAGAAAGTGGCTGGCTGATATACCACAAACTAACAGGACTGAAATATATCCACTTTGTGATAATTTGAATCTCACTTTTTTGGGGGGATGACTAAACCAAACCTCAGGCCCTGTGCATAAAACAACACAATGTAAGTGGCAGAAAGTGGCTGGCTGATATATGACAAAATACAAGGACTGTAGTACAATTTCAATCTCCCTACAATGATCTCCGGACAAGTATGGCAGCAATAAAAAGTACTGCTGCACACAAAAGTGTGGACAAATAAACAAGATAACTGTGCAGAAAGGAGCAACAGAATTTTTGCTTTTAAAAAAGCAGTTGGTTTGCATAGCGGCGTGCAAACAGCAATGCAGCTATCAGGGAGCCTTATAAGGCAGCCTAATAAGCTACGGAGATGATGCACAAAAATATAGCCTCCACTGTCCCTGCAAACAAATGGTGGTGTTGGACAGTGGAAATCTCTACAGCACAAGCAGTTTCGGGGCTTAATCTTCCCTCCCTAACTATATCCCTTCTTCTGACGAAGCGGCAGCAACCTCTCCCTATGCTACGATCGGCAGAAGTTAGATGGCAGTCGGCGTGCACGCCCCTTTATAGCCCCTGTGACGCCGCAGAAAGCAAGCCAATCACTGTCATGCCCTTCTCTAAGGGTGGGGACCGAGACCTATGTCATCACGCTGCCCACACTCTGCGTCCTCCTTCATTGGCTGCAAAATGGCGCTGATCGCGTCATACGAAACGCGACTTTTGCGCAAAGATCGCCGACCTCATGGCCGATCCCACACTAGGATCGCGTCAGGTTTCATAAAACCCGACTTTGCCGAAAGTCGGCGATTTTTGAATTTGTCCGATCCGTTTCGCTCAACCCTAGTGCTGTCGTTTCCTGCCAGCTCCAGGCGTGTACTCTCACAGACCAGGTGATGTGTGGAGCCACAGAGAAGATATTGCTGCTGACATCATCTTTGTTGTTTCAACTTTTGAGAGTTACCCACTCTGCTAATCTGCATAGGTTCATCAATGACCACCAGAAATACAGAGGGAGAGGGTAAATCCCGTCCAGAGAATCATTTTTCTTCAATCTGTTCTCATCTCCTTTTCAGATGGACTGCTAAAGTCATGGTGACTTCAAGAGACCCTGGGGGAGAGTGATGGACCAGCATATTTTTAACCTTATCATTCAAACCAGTAAGACATGTACTGCAGAGAAAGGCATAATTAAACCCCGTTTCAATAGACCGTTTCCAAAATTGGGAGCAATAATCCTGCACAGAGACGTCACCCTGGCACAGAGCCCTGAGGTTGGACTCTGCTAAAGCTGCACGGTCTGGTTCATCATATATCTGCACTATGACCTCAATCAATTCATTAACTTTAAACGAGTGAGCGATTCTGGTGGTAATAAAAAGACCCATGACTTAGGGTCCTCTCTGAAGAGAGAAATTATGAGGCCAACCCGAATATTTTCATCCCCAGAGGACATTGGACAGAATAGAAAATAGAGTTTTCAACTCTACATAAAATAAGTAAATTGCTTATGATACCCTTCAAAAAGTTCAGGAAGGGGAACCTTAGGTTCTACAGGGGTGCCCCTTATGGTAGAAATAAAATCATCACACTACTGGTCCATGGGGACTCCGTGAGCAAGGGTATGGCTATGCTGACTCACAGTATTAGCCTGATCCTGAAAGATTCCTAAGAGATCATGCTATTGGTCAGCAAGCTTCTTGACCTGGTCAATGTTTTTTTTTTAAAGTCTGTTTGTCATTTTATGCACAGGAATAACTACTCGCATCAAACTAGCAAAAGTGCAGTCACACACCATCTTTGCGCAAGCCACCACTGCTATGCAAGGCCATAAAGACGAGAATATTCTTCACCCACTTCCAAAGGGAAGGGGGTTTTACAGAGTCCTTCCAAGATTGCTGGCGTTTGGTAAGGTGGACGATGTAGAGCTAGGCGCAAGAGTAAATCCAAAGCTAGTAGAATAAAACCCAAATGAAATTCCAAGGGAATAACAATAGCTAATAAAGAAGAACCAATAACAACCATTAGCAGCTACTGATAAGCAACCAGAACCCAACCAGGAAGTACTAACTATACCACTACTCAAAGAACTGAATATCGAGCATTGACCATAATACTGTATGGAGAGCTACAATGTCTAGTTTCTAAGTGAAATTTTTGGCATTGTACTATAGCTATATTTCTTATCTGTGCATCATGAATTGTGGTATGTGTTAAAGGGGCAACACAGTTCAGTCAGCATGTAACAGCTGACAGGTTCCCTTTAACTAATTTAATTTTAATTTCTTTTTAAGTTGCAAAAATTAGTTCTTTAGCTGAATGCTCTTACAAATAAGTAGAAATGTTCCCATTTTTATCTTGCTCTTGCTGCCATCTTTTCCTGTCAGTCACTATCTCTCACTTCCATCAAGTTTTTTTGAGTTTTCATACTTCTAAAATTCAGAACTCACCATTTTCCTGAGATGTTAAGCTTAATTTTAATACATTCAAAAGAGAAATACATAAGGGAAATTACTCTGCTATCTAAAATATTAATAATAGCTTGGGTCTCTCTTTCTATGTCAGGTTTTGCACTATTAATAAAATTGGTACTTTGTAGAACATAAATTATCTGTGATAGGAAAGAAAATTTTGTATTCTTCAAGTTCCATTTTCTTTCAGAAAATTTGTTTATGTCTTTGATGGAAGAATCAATAAAAATTATACTTGTTGCCAGCTCTGTCTGTACTTTAATGTTAGTGTCACGGAGTTACCGCGACAGAGCAGTACCAGAAGACCTCAGCGTCTGATGGCTCCTGCTTCACCATTGAGAAGAAGTACTTCTCTGGCTTATTAAAGGTATTTGTTTTCTTTCAGCTTGACAGGGGTTAAAAGGCCATGTGGAAATCCCTGGTTTCAGATGTGCTCAGTTAGCCACTCCTCCTTCCTATAAAGGCTAGGCCTTCTGGCCAAATCCTTGTCTGAGATAACACTTGCTAGATAGACCTGGAGTAATGAGGAGCTTGTGTTTGGAGAGCTGGAGGAGTTTATTGTGTGACAGTTGTTTGGTTTGTACACTTCGACATTTCTCATCCTTACCTGCCTTATTTTCTTCCCCCGTCCTTCACACCCTGGTGAATACCTCTGTTATTTGTGAGAGTATATTTTGTGAGAGTGGAGTTTTCTTTTACCCTTGTCTTGGTTCCCCTGTTTGTCGGGTTTGTGTACTACAGTACATGGTAGCGCATCTCTTCCCCGGGTCGGGAAGAGGACAGATGCAGGGCTGCTGTCCGGTGACAGGGCAAGGGCGGAGGCCCCGGCACCCACGCCATCTGAGGTATCCCAGGGAACAGGGCAAGTTAGGGCACCCCCTAGTGCTAGGGCCAGGAAAGGTGCCCCTGGTCCCAGTTTACTCACCAGTTCAGTCGTGACATTATCTCAGACCAAAAGCATTTTCTGATCCATGATGGATCCTATCACTGCGCTGACAGGGCAGTTGCAGCAGCTCAGTTTGGAGGTGGCGGATTTACGCACAGTGGTTTCACAGCACTCTCTTACATCTGGTGTGGGGATCTCACCCTCTAGGCAAACCATTGTGGAACCCAAGGTCGGGCTGCCAGACAGGTTCTCTGGCAAACGTGATAAGTTTGTCATGTTCCGGGAGGCCTGTAAACTTTATTTCCGGCTGCGTCCGGTATCAGAGAAACAACGGGTGGGGATTATCTCGCTCCTGCAGGGGGATCCGCAAGCATGGGCATTTTCTCTCCCATGTGACTCACAGTCTCTCCAGACAGTAGAGGGCTTTTTTCAAGCTTTGGGCTTAGTGTATGATGACCCTGACCGTGTCTCCTTGACTGAGTCATCTCTGCGCCAACTTCAGCAAGGAGACCGTCGGGCGGAGGAATACTGCTCCGAGTTCTGGCAGTGGGCCACTGACACTAGGTGGAATGACCCGGCCCTCCGTAGTCAGTTCTGTGAGGGTCTCTCTGTAAGAGTAAGGGATGTATTAGCTCTGTATGAGACTCCGGACTTCCTTGAAATGGCCATGTCTCTGGCGATCCGGGTTGATTGCCGTCTTCACTAAAGACATAGGGAGACACCTCTGGGGGCAGGAGGTCCAAGTTTGAACGTAACCAGTACTGATTCCACTGTGGAGCCCATGCAAGTGGGTATGGCGTCCCAAACTAGCAAACTTTCATTAACCCAGTGTAAGGGGGAGTGTGTTTCTGTTGTGGCAAGAAGGGTCATTTTGTGAGCACATGTCTTACCCATCACTTGTTTAAACAACCCCCGGAAAACTAGAGGGCCCAGGATGCGGGGAGGTTGGCAACTCGGGTGTACTCATAATCTCTGTTGGAAAGACTGTTTTTCCTTCCAGCTATTTTATACGTGGGTGAAAATAAGGTTGACGTGTCTGCCTTCTTGGACAGTGGGGCGCGGTTTAATTTGGTCGACACTAGGTTCGTCCGGGACCAAGGTTTGATCTCACATGCCTTGTCTAGACCAATACTCATCATCGCTATCGATTCTGGCCCTCTAAAACAGGGACACTTCAAGCAGGTGGTCCATGACTTACGGCTTCAGGTGGGGGCCATACACTCTAAGGTGTTAAACTGCTATGTACTTGAGGGCATGCCCTCACCTGTGGTACTGGGACTTCCTTGGCTCGCTCTGCACAATCCGGTAATTGATTGGCAGACACATGAAGTGGTAAAGTGGAGTACATACTGTCAAGGATACTGTTTGGGTTCCCGGTTGGCAAGGGTGGATACCCAGTCTGGGCCCCATTACCTATCAGACTTCATGGATGTGTTTTCTGAGCAGGGAGCCAAGAGCTTCCTCCTCATCATCCTTATGATTGTGCCGTCAATCTGGTTCCTGATGCCAAGCTGCCAAAGAGCAGACTCTATAACATCTCTGGTCCAGAAAGGCAGACCACGAAGGACTATATTTTGGAAAGTCTGGCTAAGGGTCATATCTAACAATCCTCTTCTCCCCTTGCTGCAGGGTTCTTTTTTGTCAAGAAGAAGGATAGCAGGTTACGTCCTTGCCTGGATTTCCAGGAACTTAATGCGATCACTGTCCGTGATCCGTATCCGCTACCTCTTATCCCTGACCTTTTTAATCAAATTGTTGGGGCAAAATGGTTCTCTAAGATGGACCTCAGGGGGCGTACAACCTCATCCGCATTAAGGAGGGGGATGAGTGGAAGATTATGTTCAATAAGCCAGAAGGATACTAAGAGAGTCTGGTGATGCCTTTTGGGTTGGCGAACGCGCCCGTCGTCTTCCAGCACTTTATTAATGACATCTTTAGTCACCTAGTAGGCAGGTTTGTTGTGGATGACATTCTTGCGTATTCACCTGACCTTTAGTCACAACAGTGTTAGGTTGGTCTGCAAGTCAGACCCTCAGGGATATAAGATGGCTGCCAGATGTGTGGATGCTCCAGAGCAATGATGGACAGAGACAGACGTAATCTGTTTCAGATGCCATAAAGTTTACTGGTCATATGCAGTTATGTGCACTTTTGAGTTGGCGTATACATTATGTTCGTGTGCAAATCAGCTGTTTATTACATATGAGACCATCATTAATTCATTATTAATTCCACTAAGTGATCCTTACATAAGATGTGACCTGTGGACAGACACGTACGGTGCTAAGGTCCATCTAATTAACCTCACTGTTGTCAGCAATTCTAATTGATAATCAATAGTTAATGACATAGCAGAGCTAGGCATGTCTGGGCATATTCTGTTAGACTAAGAAATATATATATGAATTATAAGAATATATCAAGGTGGTCCCTGATTTCCCCATCAACAGCAACATGTCAGGCAAGTCCTACACATACTTCGTGACAAACATCAACAAGGCCATCGAATTTCAGGTCAGACTCCACACATAAGACCTCAGGAGTGGACATGGATGTCAGATATATGTAATATCCTCCAAAACTTTGAGGACTGCACCAAGATGGTAAGCGGCGATGATGCCATAATTAGCATCACCATCCCATTTTTCAGCATTCTGAAAAACTCTCTGCTCACAATCAAATAGTATGCATTGCAGGCGGAGCATGAGGACATGGAGCAAGGAAACATACAGGGGGATTACACTCAGCCCAGCCTCATGTCTTCTCAACGTGAATTGGTAGGCAATAAGGAGGAGGAGGAAGAACAGGAGCTACATTCATGCGTTATAGACGGTACTACAAACACATCTGTATTAGCTTCTGTTCTATGGGGATGGCCTGAGGATAGGGAGGAGGAGGATGAGGAGGAGGAGGACAGCATGGTTAGTCATCCTGTTGGTGAGGACACAGAAGTCTTGCCTGTTAGCAGTCTGGCACGAATGGCTGACTATATATTGCGCTGTATTTCACATGACCCTCGGATTATCAAAATTTTGGGTGACACTCATTACTGGTTGGTGACACTTCTAGACCCATGCTATAAGGAGAACTTTCAATCTCTTCTGCCTGAGGCAGAGAGGTGTATAAAAATGTTGCAGTACCACAGGGCCCTTGTAGCGGAATTAGTTAGAAAATTCTCATGTGAGAATGCTGGCAGCAGACGTCAGAGTTGTTGTACAACCTAGGACTCCAAGCGAGAGAGACAGAAGTACAATCCAGCTCAGGCAGGGAAACAATGGCCAAGTTCTGGGACAGTTTTCTCAGACCCTCCCATTGTGGCGGCACAGAGGCAAGGGGTGCTGTCATAAGAAGGGCAATGTTTGGGAAGGTGCAGAGGGAATACCTTGCAGATCGTACAAATGTCCTCTGTGATTCCTCTGTGCCTTTAAATTATTGGGTATCCAAGCTGGACACGTGGCATGAACTAGCTCTCTAAGCCTTGGAGGTCCAGGCCTGCCCTGCTGCTAGTGTTTTTTCAGAGAGGGTTTTTAGTGCCGCTGGTGGAATTATAACAGATAAGCACATCCACATGTCAAATGAAAATGCTGACAGGCTGACTCTTATCAAAAAGAACAAGGCCTGGATTGGGAAAGACTACTGTACACCACCAAGTGAAAACAGTGAAACATAACCTCAAATACATTCTCTCATTTGGGGAGGTGTATCCTCATGCACCTCTTCACCACCACACATGGGTATATGCTTCCAGATTTAGTCTGTTGATTTTTATCCCCCCTCCTTATCCTCATCCTCCTCATCCAGAATCACAATATCACCAGGGTGTACGTGTTCTGTACTGTGCATTTTGGCCAAGGGTGCTGTGATGGCACCCTTTTATTTTTTTAAAAAAGGACAACCCATTGGGGAATTGGGCATGACATTACATTGGGCCTACTTCTTAACTCTGTCTCCTGCAAATTCTCCATTACCTGCCAGTAGATCACCAGGGTCAATGTGCTCTGTACGGTGCATGTTGGCCAAGGGGCCTGTGATTGCACTCTTTTCTTTAAAAAAAAAAAAGGATTTTACATTGGGGAATTGGGCATGACATTACATTAGGCCAACTTCTTAACTCTGCCTCCTGCAATCTGTTCTGTACCTGCCAGTAGATCACCAGGGTGAACGCGCTCCGTACTGTTATAGGCCGTTGAAGTTTGGGCTAGGGGGATGTGATGGCACTAGTGTATTTTTTAAAAAGGTACCTCCATTGGGGAATTGTTTGGCATATCATGCACTGCATTAAAAGTCTCAGAGACCCACACCACTACATTGGCCCTAATTCTTATCTCTGTCTCCTGCAATGTCTCTTCCTTATCTCTGACGACATGACCAGGGTGCACGTGCTAAGTACTGTTATAGGCCGGTGATTTTTAGACACGGGGGCTGTGAAGGCACTATTTTATTTTGTAAAAACAGGACCCCACATTGGGGAATTAGGCATTACATTACATTGGGCCTACTACTTAAGTCTGTCTCCTGCAATGTGTCCTTTAACTGCCACTAGATGACCAGGGTGAATGTGGTGTGTACGGGGCATTTAAGTCTAGGGGGTTGTGATGGCACTATTTTAATCAGTCCAAAAAGACCCTACATTGGAGAATTGGGCATGGAATTCCATTGGGCCTACTTCTTAACTCTGTCTCCTGCAATGTCTCCTGTTTAACTGTATAACTGCCACTAGATCACCAGGGTGAACATGCTTTGTACTGTTAAAGGCCGGTGAAGTTTGGTCAAGGGGGGCTGTGATGGCACTAGTCTATTTTTACAAATGGTACCCCCATTGGTGAAACCACATCCTTGTTGGAAAATGCTTCATAACATTTGTGTACCTTAAAGAACTCACTTGAAAAGCTCCTTTTTGTGTTGCCTGGTTGCAAACATTGGACACAATGCACTTCATATAAATTTGATAAAGCAATGCTGTTACTTTGCCTCAGTAGTTCATTAAAAATATAGCTTTTTCCACTATATTAGTTTCTCTCCTTGTGAGCCTTAACTTTGTCATCCTCAAATGTACAAATGGAGAATATACAAATGGCGATTTGTAAACAAGATTGAAATACTGTATACTGAATGCATTCAGACCATCACAGAGCTGCATTTCTTGTAAAACATTTAGAGATGTGACAGACAATGCTCATAGTGACACAATCTTGATAAATGTTTGTTTATTCACTTCACAAACAGTTCTAAGCCTCTATGTTTGCTGTTTGTCATTGTAAAACATTAAGGTTTACGGAATCTATGCCCATGGTGGTTTGATCTAAATCCTTGTTGCTTTTATTTTCTAGGGATCTATGGCCCCTTGTCTGATGACTCCATGATATCTCATTTTCATCCAACCATGAAAAGTGGCCGCTTGAAGGTGTAGATGAAACTAGAGTTACTACATAGTGTTATTCACTATCTAAGACCAGAGAAACATTGCTAAGACAGACGCCAAAACTGCGGTACCTGTACAAGTACAATGTGCTGAAACCTGCATAAATGGGGACGCCCATGCAGTGTAGGTAATGTCCCAGGGGTTCTCTGTCTTGGTGTTGCTTCTCTAATATTCCAGATGGATGATATTAAACACCTTCTTCTCCACGGTATTCACGGTGGAAAATGAAATGCTAGGTGAAATCCCAAGAAACAATGAAAACCCTATATTAAGGGTCACCAATCTTACCCAAGAAGAGGTGCGAAACCGGCTAAATAATATTAAAATAGATAAATCTCCGGGTCCGGATGGCATACACCCACGAGTACTAAGAGAACTAAGTAATGTAATAGATAAACCATTATTTCTTATTTTTAGGGACTCTATAGCGACAGGGTCTGTTCCGCAGGACTGGCGCATAGCAAATGTGGTGCCAATATTTAAAAAGGGCTCTAAAAGTGAACCTGGAAATTATAGGCCAGTAGGTCTAACCTCTATTGTTGGTAAAATATTTGAAGGGTTTCTGAGGGATGTTATTCTGGATTATCTCAATGAGAATAACTGTTTAACTCCATATCAGCATGGGTTTATGAGAAATCGCTCCTGTCAAACCAATCTAATCAGTTTTTATGAAGAGGTAAGCTATAGGCTGGACCACGATGAGTCATTGGACGTGGTATATCTCGATTTTTCCAAAGCGTTTGATACCGTGCCGCACAAGAGGTTGGTACACAAAATGAGAATGCTTGGTCTGGGGGAAAATGTGTGTAAATGGGTTAGTAACTGGCTAAGTGATAGAAAGCAGAGGGTGGTTATAAATGGTATAGTCTCTAACTGGGTCGCTGTGACCAGTGGGGTACCGCAGGGGTCAGTATTGGGACCTGTTCTCTTCAACATATTCATTAATGATCTGGTAGAAGGTTTACACAGTAAAATATCGATATTTGCAGATGATACAAAACTATGTAAAGCAGTTAATACAAGAGAAGATAGTATTCTGCTACAGATGGATCTGGATAAGTTGGAAACTTGGGCTGAAAGGTGGCAGATGAGGTTTAACAATGATAAATGTAAGGTTATACACATGGGAAGAAGGAATCAATATCACCATTACACACTGAATGGGAAACCACTGGGTAAATCTGACAGGGAGAAGGACTTGGGGATCCTAGTTAATGATAAACTTACCTGGAGCAGCCAGTGCCAGGCAGCAGCTGCCAAGGCAAACAGGATCATGGGGTGCATTAAAAGAGGTCTGGATACACATGATGAGAGCATTATACTGCCTCTGTACAAATCCCTAGTTAGACCGCACATGGAGTACTGTGTCCAGTTTTGGGCACCGGTGCTCAGGAAGGATATAATGGAACTAGAGAGAGTACAAAGGAGGGCAACAAAATTAATAAAGGGGATGGGAGAACTACAATACCCAGATAGATTAGCGAAATTAGGATTATTTAGTCTAGAAAAAAGACGACTGAGGGGCGATCTAATAACCATGTATAAGTATATAAGGGGACAATACAAATATCTCGCTGAGGATCTGTTTATACCAAGGAAGGTGACGGGCACAAGGGGGCATTCTTTGCGTCTGGAGGAGAGAAGGTTTTTCCACCAACATAGAAGAGGATTCTTTACTGTTAGGGCAGTGAGAATCTGGAATTGCTTGCCTGAGGAGGTGGTGATGGCGAACTCAGTCGAGGGGTTCAAGAGAGGCCTGGATGTCTTCCTGGAGCAGAACAATATTGTATCATACAATTATTAGGTTCTGTAGAAGGACGTAGATCTGGGGATTTATTATGATGGAATATAGGCTGAACTGGATGGACAAATGTCTTTTTTCGGCCTTACTAACTATGTAACTATGTAAAAGCTCTTGGTGATGATCTAACTATACTGTATGTAGTTAATCTTCATATATAATAATAAATAATAATAATAATAATAATATATACGTAATCACTATATTATTTAATCCTTGTATGTCCTTATTAACCTGTGTATGTTAACACATACAAAAGTGTGCTCACTCACACTATTCAATCATACTGTTCCTTGAATTTTGTAGTTTGCAGCAAAATTGCCTTGTACTGCAAGTATTTGCCTTTTTTAAAGCCGTATCTGAACCTTAGTGTTAAAAACATGTCAAATAAAATTTCAAAATTCTCCTGTAAATTATTGTGCAAAGAGGGAATCATCATACCATTAAAAAATACAAGTAAATTTTCCTGGGCCCATCCAGTATGTGGGTTCCAAGGCCTAATGTAGTGCATATGACTGACTATGCAGCATGGCTCACCTTCCTGCCAATGTATAAAACAAAGGACTATGGAGCACACCATGCATATTGTGAAGTGGATTTTCATGGGCGCATCCACTATGTGGGTTCCAAGGCCTATTGCGGTGCATATGACTGACTATGCAGCAGGGCTGGCCTTGCGGCAAATGTGTAAATCCAAGGAGTACAGGAGTACATAATGCATATTGTGAAGTGTATTTCCATGGGCACATCCAGTATGTTGGTTCCAAGGACTAATGGGGTGCATGTGACTATGCAGCAGGGCTTGCCTTCCTGACAATGTATAAAACAAAGGAGTATGGAGCAAAAAATCCATATTGTGAAGTGGATTTTCCTGGGCCCATCCAATATGTGGGTTCCAAGGCCTAATGGGGTGCATATGACTGACTATGCAGCAGGGCTGGCCTTGCCGCCAATGTGTAAAACCAAGGAGTATGGGAGTAAAAAATGCATATTGTGAAGTGGATTTTCCTCGGCCCATCCAGTATGTGGGTTCCAAGGTCTAATGGGGTGCTTATGACTGACTATGCAGCAGGGATCACCTTGCTGCCAATGTGTGAAACCAAGGAGTACGGGAGTGCAAAATGCATATTATGAAGTGTATTTTCATTGGCCCATCTAGTATGTGGGTTTCAAGGCCTAATGGGGTGCATATAACTGATTATGCAGCAGGGCAGGCCTTGCTGGCAATGTGGAAAACCAAGAAGTACGGAAGTACAACATGCATATTGTGAAGTGGATTTTCATGGCCACATCCAGTATGTGGGTTCCAATGCCTAATCGAGTGCATATGACTGACTATGCAGCAGGGCTGGCCTTGCTGGTAATGTGTAAAACTAAAGAGTTCGAGAGCATAACATGCATATTGTGAAGTGGATTTTCATGGGCACATCCAGCATGTGGATTCCAAGGCTTAATGGGGTGGGGCTCACCTTTCTGCCAATGTATAAAACAAAGGAGTATGGAGCACAAAATGCATATCGTGAAGTTGATTTTCCTGGGCACATCCAGTATGTGGGTTGCAAGGCCTAATGGGGTGCATGTGACTGACTATGCACCAGGGCTGGCCTTGCTGCCAATGTGTAAAACCAAGGAGTACGGGAGAACAACATGCATATTTTGAAATGGATTTTCATGGGCACATTCAGTATTTTGGTTCCAAGGTCTAATGGGGTGCACATGACTGACTATGCAATAGGGCTGGCCTTGCCACCAATGTATAAAACAAAGGCGTATGGAGCACAAAATGCATATTGTGAAGTGGATTTACCTGGGCCCATCCAGTATGTGGGTTCAAAGGCTTATTGGGGTGCATAGGAATTGGTAGCAGGGTAGGCCTTGAATTTAATGCAACACTTTTTCAGGAGCCTCCCCTGGACATCTTATGACAGGGGTATTGTGGTGTGTCATAATCCTTGGCAGCCCATCCACTCACAGCATAAGCTACAACAGCTTAGGAGACCCGCTGTTTCACAATGGCCCTTTAAGAAGATTAATGCCGTCTGATGCACCAGTAAAAATAGGCCCTGTGACTTTAGGAGTCCCTCCTTCATAAATGAAACAAGATGGGTCTGCTTATGTGTCACACACCACATGGCTAGCTAGAGGTGTTAAATGTTACAATGACATTTCCCAGTGAATGCATTTGTAGTGGTTGAAAGCAATATTAAAGTTGAAAAACACTTCAAAAACGCAGCGTCTGAACTAAGCCTAAGTGGGAGAGGAAATTTTTGGCCTGGGATTAAATATTTGGCCTTACAGACAAGTCATGAACCTGTAAAGGATGTACCTTGACATATTTCCAAGCAAAACCCATTTTGGTTTTGTTTTCATGTGTTTTTTGTAGCACCGGGAAAAATGGCATGAATCTCGGAAAAAAATGATTAAGGCTGTGAACTAGGAGTCAGGAATGCTTCCAGGGGTGATCCCCATGAGGTCCCTGTGTCATTTCAGCAGTGTTTCCATCATTTTCAGATGCTTTTAGACCTTAAAAGGACAGACGGGGGGATCGCTGTTAAAATACTCGCATCTTCCATAGACTTACATTGGGTTTGTTGTTCTGGCCAAGTGCCCGAGTATTCCAATTTGCTCGATCCGAGCAACGAGCACCTGAGCATTTTAGTGCTCACCCATCAATAATTAAAACTGGTGTTGTGCATACCAGTCTCAATGAAGGGCTAGCTGATGTGCAATACTCTAAATTTATCAAGATGTGTAGGCTACTTAATGAATTTTGGGAATTTTCTCAGTAATGTGAACCTTTTTGTGTTTTTCCAGAAGTGCTACTCCAGTCAAGGACTCGAGTAGCTTTCCTGGCATAAGAAACGCCAACTCTTTTTTGCTTTATTTGATGAACAAGGGTAGCCATGCTCCATCCAGTCTACCTGCACATCTCAAACCATTTTTGCAGAGCTATTTCAAAACGCCAAACGTCACAAATTTTTTCCATTTATTAACCTCTTCACCCTGAAGCCTCTTTTCAACCTCCTCCTGACCTCAAATCCTTTCCAACATCTGCAGTGTAGAGTTCCAATGCATGGGGAAATCACACACCAGTCGGTGAGCCCGAAGCTGCAAAAAGACTGTGGGTGCAACCCTGATTGACCTAGGGGCTGCAATCATCGGAGTTGGGAGGACGCGTTCCATCTCAAGGTCCGACTGGGTCTCAGCTTCCACTATGTTAACTCAGTGTACTGGCAGCAAGATGTACCATTCCTGCCCACAAGCACTTGTCCACATGTCCATGCCTTTCCCAGCAACTGCATTGTTGAGGGCACAGCTTATGTTGTGGGACACGTGCTTGTGTAATGCGGGGACGGCACAACGGGAGAAATAGTGGCAACTGGGAACCGAGTACCGAGGGACGGCCGCCATCTGGTTGCACAAATCTTCTGTCTCCATGAACCTAATAGGCAACACTTCGAGTGCAAGCAATCGCGAAATGTAGGAATTTAGTAGTGTGAGCTGTGGGGCGTTGGCTGCGTATTTGCACTTGCTTTCCAAGGACTTGGGTATGGACAAAAGAACATTGCACTAGGACAAGGATGTGGACTTGCTTGCTGATGGTGCTAGTTGAGTGTGTGCAACAACACATGCAGAGTAGGAGGCATCACGCATGCACCATGGGCAGGGGATTGCCTTGCATGCACAAAAGCGGAAGAAGCAGTGGTGTCACCCACAGACACTGTTCCTGGACTCTGGGATTTCAGCCCACAATGTTGGGTGCTTTGCTGCCATGTGCCTGATCATGCTGTTGGTGGTCAGGTTGGTAGTTTTGCTATCCCTGCTGATGATGGCCTGACAGGTGGTGAAAATGACCTTTTTTGGGTTATCAGCAGAGCCTTTAAAAATAAACACGAATTGGGTAGACCTAACAGTTGTACTTGCAACTTCCATTGTGTTGGTGTTACGGGGAAGGTTGCCCGCCTTCTGTCTGCTATGCCACTCTCACCCTGTGTGCTGCTGCTGTCCTCGCTCTGCATGTCCTCCTACCAGCTTGGGTCATTTACTATATCATCCACCACCTTGTCTTCCACTTCATCACCCTGATCCTCCTCCTTACTTTCTGGCATTTGTGTCTCATCATCGTCTACCTCTTGTGACACATTCCTACTGTCAACTGCATGTGACCGTGACTGCTCAAATATTTGGGCATCGCTACATGCGATCTCCTCTTGCCCCGCTTCAAGTGGACCAGGTGAGAGGCCCAAATCTATAAATGGAAAAGTGAACAGCTCTTTGGAGTGTTCAGGTGTGGGATTGGTTGTCTCCGAGCACTCGGCGAGGTGGGAGGAAGGAGGATCAGGGTAAGGAATATGCGGGCCAGACTCATGGCTACTGACACTTGACAGTTTGGAAGACAGGGTGGTGGTGGTGGCAAAGTGACTGGAAGCATTAACCTTTTGACACTGCTCTGGGTTCAATAGTGGTGTGCTGCGGTCCCCTAGTAATTCTGACAAGAAGGTCGGGCGAGAACATGTGGGTGTTTGTTGTGGCACAATTTCAGCTTGCCCACGGCCTCGACCTCTGCATGCACCATTACCATCACATCCAGTTCCCCATCCCTTGCCATGCACCTTGCCCATTTTAAATGGAGGACAATATTTTCTATGTTTACTACAAATGGCTGAATTTGGAGCCAACTTATATGTGATCCATATGACGTGAAACCACAATTTTAAATAGCTGGCCTGTAGTTAACTATTTTTAGTAGCAAACTGGTGTTAATAAATTCGCTAGCACACTGCACCAAAATTTAAATGGAGGTCAGAAATTGCAGAATTTTGAGCGCACTTATATGTGATCCGTGTGACGGACAAACCACAGTTTTATATAGATGGATATTTAGCGCTGTAATATGGAAAGGATATGGCTGTATTCTGCAGTGCCAACAAGCAAATGATTGCTTTTTAAGCAAATAATCAGGATTAAAATCCCTCAAAAAATTATTCCTGACCCATGATATCTGGGGCTATGTCTAGAAATATCTATAAAATCAGCAGCAGACTCTGCCACATACATGGCCTGCTGTTGTGAGTTCTGTTTTTGGGCTCCCTCTGGTGGTTACTGATGGTACTGGGTGACTTGTCTTTCCTGGGTTTCTGGGTTCCACCTGTTCCATCAGCATATGGGAGTTTCCTATTTAACCTGGCTTTGCTGGCATTTCCTCGCCGGTTATCAATGTATCCAGTGTGTCTTGTTACCTCTGCTCCCTGCTCCTAGAACCTTCTGGACAAGCTAAGTTTGGATTTTCCTGTTTTGTGTTTTGCTTAATTTGGTTTTTAGTCCAGCCTGCAAATATGTGATTCTCTGCTGCTGGTTGCTCTAGTGGGCTGAAATTGCTTTTCATGTACCATGAGTTGGCACATGAGTTCAAGTAATTTCAGGATGGTTTTTTGAAGGGTTTTTCGCTGACCGCGCAGTTCACTTTTGTATCCTCTGCTATCTCGCTTTAGCGGGCCTCATTTTGCTGAAACTGTTTTCATACTACGTATGTGCTTTCCTCTCATTTCACCGTCATTATATGTGGGGGGCTGCTATTTGCTGTGGGGTATTTCTCTGGAGGCAAGAGAGGTCTGTGTTTCTTCTGATAGGGGAAGTTAGATCTTCGGCTGGAGCGAGACGTCTAGGATCATCGTAGGCACGTTCCCCGACTACTTTTATTTGTGTGTTAGGTTTAGGGTCGCGGTCAGCTCAGGTTCCATCGCCCTAGAGCTTGTTTGTATCTGTGCTTGTCATTTTTGTGATCCCCTGCCATTGGGATCATGACAGTATAACCGGCCCACAAAGTGTTAATTGTATTGGCTGAAGTAGGAGGATAAGTAGTCTGAGGAAGTTTTTTTTTTTTTTTTCCCCTTTCCCTCAGAGTTTGCTGCCTAGCCTTATTGCAGCCTGGCTACTTCCTCCTCCTCTTAATCTTTGAATGGCTCTGATCTCAGCTGTTTATCATGGACGTCCAGAGTTTGGCTTCCAGCCTGAATAATCTTGCCGCTAAAGTTCAAGATATACAGGATTTTGTTGTACAAGCTCCTATCTCTGAACCTAGAATTCCTGTCCCAGAGTTTTTTTCTGGAGATAGATCTCGTTTTCTGAATTTTAGGAACAATTGCAAGTTGTTTCTTTCTTTGAAATCTCGCTCTTCTGGAGACGCTGCTCAGCAAGTCAAGATAATTATATCTTTCCTGCATTTGCATTGGCACCAGGGGACCCTGCGTTGCTTAATGCGGATGCGTTTTTTCTGGCATTGGGTTTGCTCTATGAGGAACCTAACCAAGAGATTCAGGCTGAAAAAGCTTTGTTGGCCCTCTCTCAGGGGCAAGATGAAGCAGAAATTTATTGTCAAAAATTTCGGAAGTGGTCGGTACTTACTCAGTGGAATGAGTGCGCTCTGGCTGCAAAGTTTAGAGATGGCCTTTCTGAGGCCATTAAAGATGTTATGGTGGGGTTCCCTGCGCCTGCTGGTCTGAATGAGTCTATGACTATGGCTGTTCAGATTGATCGGCGTTTACGGGAGCGCAAACCTGTGCATCATTTGGCGGTGTCGTCTGAACCGTCACCTGAGATAATGCAATGTGATAGAATTCAGTCCAGAAGTGAACGGCAAAAGTATAGGCGGAAAAAAGGGTTGTGCTTTTATTGTGGTGATTCAGCTCATGTTATATCAGCATGCTCTAAACGCACAAAAAAGGTTGATAAGTCTGTTGCCATTAGTACTTTACAGTCTAAGTTCATTCTGTCTGTGACTCTGATTTGTTCATTATCATCCATTTCCGTCGATGCCTATGTGGATTCAGGCGCTGCCCTGAGTCTTATGGATTGGTCATTTGCCAATCGCTGTGGGTTTAGTCTGGAGCCTCTGGAAGTCCCTATTCCTTTGAAGGGAATTGACTCTACACCTTTGGCTATGAATAAACCTCAGTACTGGACACAAGTGACCATGCGTATGACTCCCGTTCATCAGGAGGTGATTCGCTTCCTGGTACTGTATAATTTGCATGATGTTCTAGTACTTGGTCTGCCATGGTTACAAACTCATAATCCAGTCCTTGACTGGAAATCAATGTCTGTGTTAAGCTGGGGTTGTCAGGGGGTTCATGATGATGCACCTCCGATTTCTATCGCTTCATCTACTCCTTCTGAGATTCCTGTGTTTTTGTCTGACTATCGGGATGTTTTTGAGGAGCCTAAGCTCAGTTCGCTTCCTCCTCACAGGGATTGCGATTGTGCTATAAATTTAATTCCAGGCAGTAAATTTCCTAAAGGTCGTTTGTTCAATCTGTCAGTGCCAGAGCATACTGCTATGCGGGATTATGTTAAGGAGTCCTTGGAAAAGGGACATATCCGTCCATCTTTGTCCCCTTTGGGAGCAGGTTTTTTTTTCGTGGCCAAAAAAGATGGTTCCTTGAGGCCTTGTATAGATTATCGTCTTTTGAATAAGATTACCGTAAAATATCTGTATCCTTTGCCATTGTTGACTGATTTGTTTGCTCGCATTAAGGGGGCTAAATGGTTCACTAAGATTGATCTTCGGGGTGCGTATAATCTTATACGAATAAAGCAAGGTGATGAGTGGAAAACCGCATTTAATACGCCTGAGGGCCATTTTGAGTATTTGGTAATGCCTTTTGGACTTTCTAATGCTCCTTTAGTCTTCCAGTCCTTTATGCACGATATTTTCCGTGAATATCTGGATAAATTTATGATTGTGTATTTGGATGATATTTTGGTTTTTTCTGATGACTGGGAGTCTCATGTTCAGCAGGTCAGGAAGGTGTTTCAGGTCCTGCGGGCCAATTCCTTGTTTGTAAAAGGCTCAAAGTGTCTCTTTGGAGTCCAGAAGATTTCTTTCTTGGGGTATATTTTTTGACCTTCTACTATTGAGATGGATCCCGTCAAGGTTCAGGCTATTTGTGACTGGACGCAGCCTACATCTCTTAAGAGTCTACAGAAGTTCTTGGGTTTTGCTAATTTCTATCGTCGTTTTATAACTAATTTTTCTAGTGTTGTTAAGCCTTTGACGGATTTGACTAAGAAGGGTGCTGATGTTGCTAATTGGTCTCCTGCGGCTGTGGAGGCCTTTCAGGAACTTAAGCGCCGGTTTTCTTCTGCTCCTGTGTTGCGTCAGCCAGATGTTTCGCTCCCTTTTCAGGTTGAAGTTGATGCTTCCGAGATTGGAGCGGGGGCGGTTTTGTCACAGCGAAGCTCCAATGGCTCAGTGATGAAGCCGTGCGCGTTTTTTTCTAGAAAGTTTTCGCCGGCTGAGCGGAATTATGATGTTGGTAATCGGGAACTTTTGGCCATGAAGTGGGCATTTGAGGAGTGGCGTCATTGGCTAGAGGGTGCTAGACATCGTGTGGTGGTCTTGACTGATCACAAAAATTTGATTTACCTTGAGTCTGCCAGGCGTCTGAATCCTAGACAGGCTCGTTGGTCACTGTTTTTCTCTCGTTTCAATTTTGTGGTTTCATACCTGCCAGGTTCAAAGAATGTGAAGGCGGATGCTCTTTCTAGGAGTTTTGTGCCTGACTCCCTTGGAATTTCTGAGCCCTCTGGTATCCTTAGGGATGGGGTGATTTTGTCTGCTGTCTCCCCAGACTTGCGACGTGCTTTGCAGGAGTTTCAGGTGGGTAAACCTGATCGTTGTCCGCCTGAGAGACTGTTTGTTCCGGATAATTGGACCAGTAGAGTCATCTCCGAGGTCCATTCTTCTGCGTTGGCAGGTCATCCTGGAATATTTGGTACTAGAGACTTGGTGGCCAGGTCTTTTTGGTGGCCTTCCTTGTCGAGGGATGTGCGTTCTTTTGTGCAGTCTTGTGAGGTTTGCGCTCGGGCTAAGCCTTGCTGTTCTCGGGCCAGTGGATTGTTGTCACCTTTTCCTATCCCGAAGAGGCCTTGGACGCACATTTCCATGGACTTTATTTCGGATCTCCCTGTCTCTCAAAAAATGTCCGTCATCTGGGTTGTGTGTGATCGCTTTTCTAAAATGGTTCATCTGGTACCCTTGCCTAAGTTGCCTTCCTCCTCTGAGTTGGTCCCTCTGTTTTTTCAGAATGTGGTTCGTTTGCATGGGATTCCTGAGAACATCGTTTCTGACAGGGGATCCCAGTTTGTGTCTAGATTTTGGCGGACGTTCTGTGCTAAGATGGGCATTGATTTGTCCTTTTCGTCTGCATTCCATCCTCAGACGAATGGCCAGACTGAACGAACTAATCAGACCTTGGAAACTTATTTAAGGTGTTTTGTTTCTGCTGATCAGGATGACTGGGTTACCTTTTTGCCGCTGGCCGAGTTTGCCCTTAATAATCGGGCTAGTTCTGCTACCTTGGTTTCACCTTTCTTTTGTAATTCGGGGTTTCATCCTCGTTTTTCCTCTGGTCAGGTGGAACCTTCTGATTGTCCTGGAGTGGACATGGTGGTGGATAGGTTGCATCGGATTTGGAGTCATGTGGTGGACAATTTGAAGTTGTCCCAGGAGAAGGCTCAGCAGTTTGCTAATCGCCGTCGCCGCGTGGGTCCTCGACTTCTTGTTGGTGACTTGGTGTGGTTGTCTTCTCGTTTTGTTCCTATGAAGGTCTCTTCTCCTAAGTTCAAGCCTCGGTTCATCGGTCCCTATAGGATCTTGGAAATTCTTAACCCTGTGTCGTTTCGTTTGGATCTCCCGGCATCGTTTGCTATTCATAATGTGTTCCATCGGTCGTTGTTGCGGAAGTATGAGGTACCTGTTGTTCCTTCGCTTGAGCCTCCTGCTCCAGTGCTGGTGGAGGGAGAATTGGAGTATGTTGTGGAGAAGATCTTGGATTCTCGTGTTTCCAGACGGAAACTCCAGTATTTGGTCAAGTGGAAGGGTTATGGTCAGGAGGATAATTCTTGGGTGGTTGCCTCGGATGTTCATGCTGATGATTTGGTTCGCGCTTTTCATAGGGCTCATCCTGGTCGCCCTGGTGGTTCTCGTGAGGGTTCGGTGACCCCTCCTCAAGGGGGGGGGTACTGTTGTGAGTTCTGTTTTTGGGCTCCCTCTGGTGGTTACTGATGGTACTGGGTGACTTGTCTTTCCTGGGTTTCTGGGTTCCACCTGTTCCATCAGCATATGGGAGTTTCCTATTTAACCAGGCTTTGCTGGCATTTCCTCGCCGGTTATCAATGTATCCAGTGTGTCTTGTTACCTCTGCTCCCTGCTCCTAGAACCTTCTGGACAAGCTAAGTTTGGATTTTCCTGTTTTGTGTTTTGCTTAATTTGGTTTTAAGTCCAGCCTGCAGATATGTGATTCTCTGCTGCTGGTTGCTCTAGTGGGATGAAATTGCTTTTTATGTACCATGAGTTGGCACATGAGTTCAAGTAATTTCAGGATGGTTTTTTGAAGGGTTTTTCGCTGACCGCGCAGTTCACTTTTGTATCCTCTGCTATCTAGCTTTAGCGGGCCTCATTTTGCTGAAACTGTTTTCATACTACGTATGTGCTTTCCTCTCATTTCACCGTCATTATATGTGGGGGGCTGCTATTTGCTGTGGGGTATTTCTCTGGAGGCAAGAGAGGTCTGTGTTTCTTCTGATAGGGGAAGTTAGATCTTCGGCTGGAGCGAGACGTCTAGGATCATCGTAGGCACGTTCCCCGGCTACTTTTATTTGTGTGTTAGGTTTAGGGTCGCGGTCAGCTCAGGTTCCATCGCCCTAGAGCTTGTTTGTATCTGTGCTTGTCATTTTTGTGATCCCCTGCCATTGGGATCATGACAGCCTGCCTGCCTAGCACTGATATCTATGCATGCTGGTTTAGTCCTTAGAAGGACTTTTAGTTGAGATGGATATACAGTACAGACCAAAAGTTTGGACACACCTTTTCATTTAAAGATTTTTCTGTATTTTCATGACTATGAAAATTGTACATTCACACTGAAGGCATCAAAGCTATGAATTAACACATGTGGAATTATATACTTAACAAAAAAGTGTGAAACAACCGAAATTATGTCTTATATTCTAGGTTCTTCAAAGTAGCCACCTTTTGCTTTGATGACTGCTTTGCACACTCTTGGCATTCTCTTGATAATCTTCAAGAGGTAGTCACCGGGAATGGTCTTCCAACAATCTTGAAGGAGTTCCCAGTGATACTTAGCACTTGTTGGCCCTTTTGCCTTCACTCTGGGGTCCAGATCACCCCAAACCATCTCGATTGGGTTCAGGTCTGGTGACTGTGCAGGCCAGGTCATCTCGCGTAGCACCCCATCACTCTCCTTCTTGGTCAAATAGCTCTTACACAGCCTGGAAGTGTGCTTGGTGTCATTGTCCTGTTGAAAAATAAATGATGGTCCAACTAAACGCAACTCCTCCATGCTTCATGGTGGGAACAAGGCATGTAGAGTCCATCCATTCACCTTTTCTGCATCGCACAAAGACACATTGGTTGGAACCAAAGATCTCAAATTTGGACTCATCAGACCAAAGCACAGATTTCCACCATACTAGTGTCCATTCCATGCGTTCTTTAGGCCAAACAAGTCTCTTCTGCTTGTTGCCTTTCCTTAGCAGTGGTTTCCTAGCAGCTATTTTACCATGAAGGCCTGCTGCACAAAGTCTCCTCTTAGCAGTTGTTGTAGAGATGTGTCTGCTGCTAGAACTCTGTGTGGCATTGAGCTGGTCTCTAATCTGAGCTGCTGTTAACCTGCAATTTCTGAGGCTGGTGACTCGGGTAAACTTATCCTCAGAAGCAGAGGTGACTCTTGGTCTTCCTTTCCTGGGGCGGTCCTCATGTGAGCAAGTTTCTTTGTAGCGCTTGATGGTTTTTTTCCACTTGGGGACACTTTCAAACTTTGCCCAATTTTTCAGACTGACGGACCTTAATTTCTTAAACTAATGAAGGCCACTTGTTTTTCTTTACTTAGCTGTTTTTTTCTTGCCATAATACAAATTCTAACAGTCTATTCAGTAGGACTGTCAGCTGTGTATCCACCAGACTTCTGCACAACACAACTGATGGTTCCAACCCCATTTATATGGCAAGAAATCCCACTTATTAAATCTGACACCTGTGAAGGGAAAACCATATCTGGTGACTACCTCTTGAAGCTCATCAAGAGAATGCCAAGAGTTTGCAAAGCAGTCATCAAAGCAAAAGGTGGCTACTTTGAAGAACCTTGAATATAATACATATTTTCAGTTGTTTCACACTTTTTTGTTAAGTATATAATTCCACATGTGTTAGTTCAAAGTTTTGATGTCTTCAGTGTAAATGTACAATTTTCATAGTCATTAAAATAAAGAAAAATCTTGAAATGAAAAGGTGTGTCCAAACTTCTGGTCTGTACTGTATGTATAATATATTGTAGTATGCCTACACTAACTGAGAAACAAGTAAATATCTAGCTCAGCAGCAACTCTCCCTACACTGCCTGATTCCCGAGTAGACTGTGACTAGTATGTGGGTGCCAGGACTGATATAGACCTGATGACGCTGTGCGGCCAGCCAATCACTTTAATGCGACAAACAACATGGCTGCGGCATTACAGTGTGTGGCAGACAATCCCTACATGTTCATTGGCCCTCTAAAGACCACCAAACATGCAGGGCGGGGACTCGAGCTCCCACCAAGCAATCCCAGAAACACTCGACGAGCTCCGAGCAACTCGAGCAGTGAGATGCTCGGGCGAGTACCAAGTAGTGGTGAGCATGCTCGCTCAACACTACTTATGGCCATGTGATATTTCAGTTTTTCTTTTTTAATAAATTTGCAAAAAAATCTACATTTCTGTCTTTTTTCAGTCAAGATGGGGTGCAGAGTGTACATTAATGAGAAAAAAAAGGAACTTTTTTAAATTTACCAAATGGCTGCAATGAAACAAAGAGTGAAAAATTTTAAGGGGTCTGAATACTTTCAGTGCCATATATATATATATATATATATATATATATATATATATATATATATATATATATATATATAAACCATTTCTCTAATCAAAATAAACCTTAGGTGCAAGTGCTTTCCTAAAGAAATTGTAGCTAATCCATCAGATGTCCTGGTATAAATGAATTATATATACAATATATATAATTAATTTATACCAACACAATTGATTAATTGATTTAGTAAAGCACTTGCATCTTACTTATGTTTTGATCAATAAATAAATTAACACAGTCATATAAAGAATAGGGCAAAAACCGTCTGCTCAAGAAATTTGTATGCACATCTTCAATTGCCGGTTTGAGGAAAGGCGATAAAATGCAAAGTGTAAAGTTTAAAAATAAATATTATGTTTTTAGATAATAAAATAAAATAGAATGGAATAACAAAATATCAAAAAATGGCATGCTTAGAGTACTCCAAAAAATTGAAAAAAAAACCTTCAAAGAGAATATATATCCTGTGACAATGATTCATACCAATTCATAAAAAAAAGGAACCATAAAGTGCATAGTGCATCTGTAAACATTCATAATGAATTGAAAGCATCCCAAGTGGATTTAAATTAAAAGTTATGTCAACGTCATGTTCAAGTGGGTATAAACACAAAAATGAATGAATTCGTGAAGGTAAAAAAGAAGAATAGAGTACCTATAAAGTGCTGCATGCAAAGGTTCCAGCTACCATGTTCTCTCACCCCAACAGTGCCCTTTCGCACAATGCTTCCTCAATAGGGGCATAATTTAACATGGCTAGAGGTGGTGCCTTAAATACCCAGAATGGAACATGATTGGATATATAGAAGTCATATGTGAGGAAAATGCGGGCGCTTCTCCCCTATTGATAGTGTGACCCGGAAGTAAAGGTGACTTACGGTTTCAGCGCTAGACCGCATATATGGAACAGATGATGTGTCAGTTGGGTAGGATCGGAAGTCAGGGTGATCTTAGAGCAGAGAAGTGCACCAACTACAAATGACATACATAGGGATATATGCCTGCAATGCCGTGGCAATTTTCAAAATAGACGTGCACTTATCAATTCCGCCAGCAGGAGCGGACATACTATACATAATAAGACAAAGCATAATACTTAAATAATGGAAACGCAAAAAATGAAAAAATAAAAAAGTGACCAGGGTACGTATGATGAAAGTATATTTAGCAGGGGAGAGTGTAAAAAAGTGTAAAAAAGAAATGTGAAATAAAGTGAATTTTATGTGAGTATAATTATATTAAGAAAAAATAAATAAATAAAAATAAAAAATAAAAATAGTAATGTGAGGAATGAATGAAAAAAGTGAATGGAGTGATCAATCCCTAGGAAAATTAGGTAAATTGCAGATCACAATATACTGTACATGAAAATAACACATTAAGCAGATAAAAATTCTGCAAATATTCATAATTAAGGCCATGTTCACACAGTGCGTTTTTTTTTTGCGGAACCGCAGCGTTTTTGCCGCTGCGGTTCCGCAGCTGTTTTCCATGCAGGGTACAGTACACTGTACCCTATGGAAAACAGGAACCACTGTGCACATGATGCGGGAATCGGGAAAAAAGTCGCGCTGAATAGCCGCGGTAAAAAAGAAGTACAATGTCACTTCTTTTTTCGGAGCCGCAGCGGTTCTGCACCGATAGACCTCCATTGTGAGGTCAAACCCGCAGTAAAACCCGCAGATCAAAAATATATCTGCGTGTTTTATTGCGGTTTGTGGTGCCGAACCGCTGCAGCAGGAAGTGCGGGGAAGCGGGCGGAAGAGCGTGGGCGGAGTGTGGCTGCCCCGATCCCACCCCCCCATGCTCCGATGCCCCCCCGTGCTCCGATGCCCCCCGTGCTCCGATCCCCCCCGTGCTCCGATGCCCCCCGTGCCCTAATCTCCCCCCTTATACTTACCCGGCCTCCCGGTGTCCGTCCGGCCGTCTTCTCCCTGGGCGCCGCCATCTTGCAAAATGGCGGGCGCATGCGCAGTGCGCCCGCCGAATCTGCCGGCCGGCAGATTCGTTCCAAAGTGCATTTTGATCACTGAGATATAACCTATCTCAGTGATCAAAATAAAAAAAATAGTAAATGACACCCCCCCCCCTTTGTCACCCCCATAGGTAGGGACAATAAAAAAATTAAGAATTTTTTTTTCCCACTAAGGTTAGAATAGGGTTAGGGTTAGGGGTAGGGTTAGGGGTAGGGTTAGGGGTAGGGTTAGCGGTAGGGGTAGGGTTAGGGGTAGGGGTAGGGTTAGGGGTAGGGTTAGGGGTAGGGGTAGGGTTAGGGTATTTTCAGCCATTTTAACCCTAAAAAACTTCCTACAAAACACACAGACTCTGCATAGAAAACTGCATAAAAAAAGCATAAAAAAACGCACCAAAAAAGCACCAAAAAAGCACCAAAAAAAGGACCTGCGTTTTCTGCAAAGAACTGCGGTTTCAGTCCTGAAAAAAAAAGGAGGGAAATCAGGAACGTGTGAACATACCCTAAGGGAGACAAAACAAAAGCAGAAAATCATATGGAATTTTTATCAGGAAAACCTCACAAAAGTCCAAAAGGCATGATAATGATGCCCATAATCATATCCAGATCAGAAATAGATGATTGTTCTTCATTTCTTCATTTTTTCATTTTTTCATATCCTCAAAGATGTTAAAAAGATGTTATTGTTTCAAAAAGGAACCATGTAATGAGGACAATCAAAGGAGATCTTCACAGTATGAAGGTAAAAAGGCAAAAACCATAAATCTATTAAATAGAATTAAAAACACCAATTAGATAATAAATAAATGAATAAAACAATGCGAAAACAGGATGGAAAAATAAAAAATACAAATAAAGCAAAATAAAATAAATTAAGTTGAAACATAAGAAATTGCAGAAAAACCCCTAAAAAAAATTGAAAGACCACTTATTTGCCAGTGTGGTATTTCTGTTACAGCCGTCATATATCTCTGCCCAATTTTTGGCATTGGAGGCTATTTAGCCTAAAAAAAATTAAAGGGCCACATATTTGCCAGTGTAGTAGTTCTCTTACAGACATCATATATCTCTACTCCAAGTTTGAAATTGGAGGTCAGTGTACTTATTTTTGGCTGTGAGAAATCCTATACAGCACTATTTCGCATAAATTAACTTAAAAAAAGTTGATTACAGTCTGTTAGGTCAGGCTGAGGCCTGCCTGGTGTTTGGGTATATGACATAGTGACTGACCCAACCTGGCAGGAGGACATGCATAACATGGACAGCAGCACAAATCGGGAAGAAGGCATATCACCAAACAGGCAGGAAGAAGCAGTGTGGTGGCCTCAGACAGAAGGCGTGCATACGTTTCCTGTAACACCAACATGAGTGAAGTTGCCATTCCACCTGTGAGATCTTCCCGAGTCTGGTTTATTTTTTAAAGACTCTGCCGATAACCCCAAACAGGCCATTTGCAGCACCTGCCATGCCGGCATCAGCAGGGGTAGCAAAACAACTAGCCTGACCACCACCAGCATGATCAGGCACATGTAGGCAAAGCACCCGACTTTGTGGGCCGAACCCCAGGATCCAGGACCACTGCCTGCTGGACACACCACTGCTTCTTCCACTGTTTTGAATAGAAGCCAATCTCCAGTACACCGTGCATGTGAAGATGCCTCTAGCCCTACACCTGTTGTGGCCCACAGTCGAGCAGCAACATCAGTAAGTGCATCCACATCCTTGTCACAGCACAGCGTTCAGTTGTCTATAACCCAGTCTTTGGAACGCAAGCGGAAATACCCAGCCACAGTCCTCAATTCTAATATTTCTCTTTTGCTTGCGCTAGATATGCTGCCTTTTAGGCTTGAGACGGAAGCTTTCCGCAACCTGATGGCGTTGGCCATCCCAAGGTACTCGGTCCACACTCTCCACTATTTCTCCCAATGTGCTGTATCGGCACTACACCAGCATGTGTCCCACAACATTAGCCGTGCCCTCAACAATGCTGTTACCGGGAAAGTCCACCTAACCATGGACACGTGGACAAGTGCTTGTGGGTAGGGACGGTACAACTAAATGACGGCACACTGGGTTAACATAGTGGAAGCTGGGACCCAGTCGGACCTTGAGATGGAACGTATCCTCCCCATGCCGAGGATTGCTGGCCCTACGTCTATCAGGGTTGCCCCCACAGTCTACAGCTCAGGCACCTCCTCCTCTTCTTCATCCTCCATGTCTGAAATCAACACATCAGTCAGAAGCTGGAAGCACTGCAGCACTGCCTCAGCCAAGCGGTAACAGGCTGTGCTGAAGCTAATCTGCATAGGTGACAAACCACACAATGCAGAAGAGTTGTGGACAGCGCTGAAAGAGCAGTCAGATGTTTGGATGACACCGCTGAACCTACAGCCAGGCATGGTCATGTGTGACAATGGCCGTAACATGGTGGCGGCTCTGAGGCAAGGTGAGCTCACACACGTACCTTGCTTGGCCCATGTGCTTAACCTCATGGTTCAACGTTTTCTGAAAAGCTACCCGGAGCTGCCAGATGTCCTAGTGAAAGTTTGCCATCTGTCTGCCCATTTTAGAAAGTCAGCTACAGGTATAGCCGCCCTTGCCACGCTACAGCAGCGGTTTTAGCTTCCAGCTCACCTACTGTTGTGTGATGTCCCCACGCGCTGGAACTCTACGTTGCATATGTTGTAAAGGATTTGTGAGCAGAAGAAGGCTGTTGTTGACTACCAACATCAAGAAGGCCATTGAATTTCAGGTCAGACTCCACACATAAGACCTCAGGAGTGGACATGGATGTCAGATATATGTAACATCCTCCAAAACTTTGAGGACTGAACCAAGATGGTGAGTGGCGATGACGCCATAATTAGTGTCACCATCCCGCTTCTCAGCATTCTGAATACCTCTCTGCTCACAATTAAAGAGGATGCATTGCAGGCAGAGCACGAGGACATGGAGCAAGGAACCATACAGGGGGATTAAACTCAGCTCAGCCTCATGCTTTCTAATCGTGGATTGGTAGTTAATGAGGAAGAGGAGGAAGAACAGGAGTTACTTTCATGCGCTATAGATGGCACTACAAACACAGCTGTCATACCGTCTGTTCAGTGGGGATGTCCTGAGGACAGGGAGGAGGAGGATGAGGAGGAGGAGGACAGCATGGTCAGTCGTCCTGTTCTGAGGAGGACACGGAAGTCTTGCCTGTTAGCAGTCTGGCATGCATGGCTGACTTTATGTTGTGCTGCATTTCACATGACCCTCGGATTATCAAAATTTTGGGTGACACTCATTACTGGTTGGTGACACTTCTAGTTCTACAGGGAGAACTTTCAATCTCTTCTGCCTGAGGCAGAGAGGTGTACAAAAATGTTGCAGTACCACAGGGCCCTTGTAGCAGAATTAGTTAGAAGATTCCCATGTGAGAACGCTGGCAGCAGACGTCAGAGCTTGTTGTACAACCAAGAACTCCAAGCGAGAGACAGACGTACAATCCAGCTCAGGCATTGGAACAATGGCCAAGTTCTGGGACATTTTTCTCAGACCCTCCCATTGTGGCAGCACAGAGGCAAGGGGTGCTGTCATGAGAAGTGCAATGTTTGGTCAAGATGGTGAGGGAGTACCTTGCAGAACATACAAACATCCTCCGTGATTCCGCTGTGCCTTTTAATTATTGGGTATCCAAGCTGGACACGTGGCATGAACTGGCTTTCTACACCTTGGAGGTCCTGGCCTGCACTGCTGCTAGCATTCTGTCAGAGAGGGTTTTTAGTATCGCTGGTGGAATTATAACAAATTAGCGCATCTGTCTGTCAACTGAAAATGCTGACAGATTGACTTTTATCAAAATAAACAAGGCCTGGATTGGGAAAGACTTCTGTACACCGCAAGTGAAAACAGTGAAACATAACCTCAAATACATTCTCTCTTTTGGGGAGGTGTATTCTCATGCACTTCTTCACAACCACACATGGGTATACGCTTCCAGTTTTGGTCGGTTTGTTTTTATCCTCCTACTTATCCTCATCCTCCTCATCCAGAACCACTATATCACCAGGGTGAATGTGCTCTGTATGGTGCACGTTAGCCAAGGGGCCTGTGATGGCATTCATTTATTTTTAAAAAAAAAAAGGATTTTACATTGGAGAATTGGGCATGACATTACATTGGGCCTACTTCTTAACTCTGTCTCCTGCAATCTGTCCTGTACCTGCCACTATATCACCAGGATGAACGTGGTCAGAACTGTTATAGGCCATTGAAGTTTGGGCTAGGGGCATGCAATGGTACTAGTGTATTTTTAAAAAAGGTACCCCCATTGGGGAATTGTTTGGCAGATCATGCACTGCATTAACCCTGCTGTTCTGTTCGGTCTGGGGAGACCTATTTTGAACTTTGGTATTTTTTGGGGTGTTCAAGATGCGGTTCTGAAACTTGTGGTTGATTGACTTAAATGAGGATGGGTCGGTCGGCCACGGGTTTCAGAGCCGCATCTTGAATATTTTAAAGAATATTGAAGTTCAAAGTCGGTCATTTTTGACCAACAGAACAGCAGGGTTAAAAGTCTGAGACCCACACCACTACATTGGCCCTAATTCTTTTCTCTGTCTCCTGCAATGTCTCTTCCTTATCTCCGACGACATGACCAGAGTGCACGTGCTGAGTACTATTATAGGCTGGTGATTTTTAGACACTGGGCCTGTGAAGGCACTATTTAATTTTGTAAAAACAGGACCCCACATTGGGGAATTGGGCATTACATTACATTGGGCCTACTTCTTAAGACTGTCTTCTGCAATGTGTCCTTTAACTGCCACTAGATGACCAGGGTGAACGTGGTCTCTGTGGGGCATTTAGGTCTAGTGGGCTGTGATGGCACTATTTTAATCAGTCCAAAAAGGACCCCACATTGGGGAATTGGGCATGACTTTCCATTGGGCCTACTTCTTAACTCTGTCTCCTGCCATGTCTCTTGTTTACCTGCCACTAGATCACCAGGGTGAACGTGCTTTGTATTGTTATAGGTTGGTGAAGTTTTGTCCATGGGGGCTGTGATGGCACTAGTCTATTTTAACAAAGGCACCCCCCATTGGTGAAACCACATCCTTGTTGGAAAACGCTTCAGAATCATAACATTTGTGTAGCTTAAAGAGCTCACTTGAAAAGCTCCTTTTTGTGTTGCCTGGTTGCAAACATTGGACACAATACACTTCATATAAATTTGATAAAGCAATCGTATTACTTTGCCTCAGTAGTTCATTAAAAATATAGTTTGTCCACTATATTAGTTTCTCTCCTTGCGAGCCTTAACTTTGTCTGCCTCAAATGTACAAATGGAGAATATACAAATGGCGATTTGTAAACAAGATTGAAATACTGTATACCGAATGCATTCAGACAATCACATAGCTGCATTTCTTGTACAACATTCAGAGATGTGACAGACAATGCTCATAGTGACACAATCTTGATAAATGATTGTTTATTCACTTCACAAACAGTTCTAAGCCTCTATATATTTGCTGTTTGCCACTGTAAAACATTAAGGTTTACTGATACTATGCAGGTGGTCGTTTGATCTAAATTCTTGTGGGTTTTATTTTCTAGGGGTTTTGGCCCCTTGTCTGATGACTCCATGATATCTCAGTTCCATCCAACCTTGAAAAGTGGCCACTTGAATGTGTGGGTGAAACTAGAGTTACTACATAGTGTTATTCACTTTATAATACCAGAGAAACATGGCTAAGACAGATGTCAAAACTGTGGTACCTGTACATGTACATTGTGCTGAAACCTGCATAATTTGGGGCGTCCATGCAGTGTAGGTAATCTCCCAGGGGTTCTCTGTCTTGGTGTTGCTCCTCTGATATTCCAGACGGATGATGTTTAAAAGCCTCTTGGTGATGATCTAACTATACTGTATGTAGTTAATCTTCATGTATACGTTATCGCTATATTTATTTAATCCTTATAAGTACTTATTAACTGGTTTATGTTACACATACAAAAGTGTATGCACTAACACTATTCAATCATACTATTCCTTGAATTTTGTAGTTTGCAATAAAATTGCCTTGTATTGCAAGTATTTGCCTTTTCTAAAGCCGTATCTGAACCTTAGTGTTAAAAACATGTCAAATAAAATTGCAAAATTCTCCTGTAAATAATTGTGCAAAGAGGGAACCATCATTCCATTAAGAAATACGAGTGAATTTTCCTGGGCCCATCCAGTATGTGGGTTCCATGGCCTAATGGGGTGCATATGACGATGCAGCAGGGCTCGACTTCCAGCCAATGTATAAGACAAAGGAGTATAGAGCCCAAAATGCATATTGTGAAGTGGATTTTCATGGGCACATCCAGTACCTGGGTTCCAAGTCCTAATGGGGTGCATATGACTGACTATGCAGTAGGGCGGGCCTTGCTGGCAATGTATAAAACTAAGGAGTGTGGGAGTACAACATGCATATTGTGAAATGGATTTTCATGGGCACATCCAGTATGTGTGTTCCAAGGCCTAATGGGGTGCACATGACTGACTATGCAGTAGGGCTCGCCTTCCTGCCAATGTATAAAACAAAGGAATATGGAGCACAAATTGCATATTGTGAAGTGGATTTTCATAGGCAGATCCAGTATGTGGGTTCCAAGGCCTAATGGGGTTCATATGACTGAATAGGCAGCAGTGCTGGCCTTGCTGGCAATGTGTAAAACCAAGGGGTACGGGAGTACAAAATGTATATTGTGAAGAGGATTTACCTGGGTATATCCAGTTTGTGGGTTCCAAGGCCTAATGGGGTGCTTATCACTGACTATGCAGCAGGGCTGGCCTTGCCGCCAATGTGTAAAACCAAGGAGTATGGGAGTAAAAAATGCATATTGTGAAGTGGATTTTCCTCGGCCCATCCAGTATGTGGGTTCCAAGGTCTAATGGGGTGCTTATGACTGACTATGCAGCAGGGATCACCTTGCCGCCAATGTGTGAAACCAAGGAGTATGGGAGTGCAAAATGCATATTATAAAGTGTATTTTCATGGGCCCATCCAGTATGTGGGTTTCAAGGCCTAATGGGGTGCATATGACTGACTATGCAGCAGGGCTGGCCTTGCTGGCAATGTGTAAAACCGCGAAGTACGGGAGTACAAAATGCATATTGTGAAGTGGATTTTCATGGGCACATCCAGTATGTGGGTTCCAAGGCCTAATGGGGTGCATATGACTGACTATGCAGCAGGGCAGGCCTTGCTGGCAATGTGTAAAACCGCGAAGTACGGGAGTACAAAATGCATATTGTGAAGTGGATTTTCATGGGCACATCCAGTATGTGGGTTCCAAGGCCTAATGGGGTGCATATGACTTTGCAGCAGGGCAGGCCTTCCTGCCTATGTATAAAACAAAGTAGTGTGGAGCACAAAATGCATATTGTGAAGTGGATTTTCCTGGGCCCATCCAGTATGTGGGTTCCAAGGCCTAATGTTGTGCATATGACTGACTATGCAGCAAGGCACACCTTACCACCAATGTGTAAAGCCAAGGAATACAAAATGCATATTGTGAAGTGGATTTTCCTTGGCCATCCAGTATGTGGGATCATAGGCCTAATGGGGTGCATATGACTGACTATGCAGCAGGGCAGGCCTTGCTGCCAATGTGTAAAAGCAAGGAGTATGGGATTACAAAATGCATATTGTGAAGTGGACTTTCCTGAGCCCATTCAGTATGTTAGTTCCAGGGCCTAATGGGGTGCATATCACTGACTATGCAGCAGGGCTGGCCTTGCTGGCAATGAGTAAAACTAAGGAGTTCGGGAGTACAACATGAATATTGTGAAGTGGGTTTTCATGGGCACATCCAGTATGTGGGTTCCAAGGCCTAATGGGGTGCATATGACTTTGCAGCAGGGCAGGCCCTTCTGCCAATGTATAAAACAAAGGAGTATGGAGCACAAAATACATATTGTGAAGTGGATTTTCCTTGGCCCATCCAGTATGTGGGTTCCAAGGCCTAATGTTGTGCATATGACTGACTATGCAGCAAGGCACGCTTGCCATCAATGTGTAAAGCCAAGGAGTACGGGAGTACAAAATGCATATTGTGAAGTGGATTTAACTGAGCCCATCCAGAATGTGGGTTTCAAGGCTTAATGGGGTGCATATGACTATACAGTAGGGCTCGCCTTCCTACCAATGTGTAAAACAAAGGAGTATGGAGCACAAAATGCATATTGTGAAGTAGATTTTCATGGGCACTTCCAGTATGTGGGTTCCAAGGCCTAATAGGGTGCATATGACTGACTATGCAGCAGGGCAGGCCTTGCTGGCAATGTGTAAAACCAAAGAGTACGGGAGTACAACATGCATATTGTGAAGTGGATTTTCATGGGCACATCCAGTATGTGGGTTCCAAGGCCTAATGGGGTGTATATGACTGACTATGCAGCAGGGAAGGCCTTGCCGCCAATGTGTAAAACCAAGGAGTATGGTAGTAAAAAATGCATATTGTGATGTGGATTTTCATGGGCCCATCCAGTATGTGGGTTCCAAGGCCTAATGGGGTGCATATGACTATGCGGCAGGGCTCGCCATCCTGCCAATGTATAAAACAAATGAGTATGGAGCACAAAATGCATATTGTGAAGTGGATTTTCCTGGGCACATCCAGTATGTGGGTTCCAAGGCCTAATGGGGTGCATATGACTGACTATGCAGCAGGGCAGACCTTGCTGGCAATGTGTAAAACTAAGGAATACGGGAGCACAAAATGCATATTGTGAAGTGGATTTTAATTGGCACATCCAGTATGTGGGTTCCAAAGCCTAATGGGGTGCATATGACTTTGCAGCAGGGCTCTCCTTCCTGCCAATGTATAAAACAAAGGAGTATGGAGCACAAAATGCTTATTGTGAAGTGGATTTTCCTGGGCCCCATCCAGTCTGTGGGTTCCAAGGCCTAATGGGGTGCATATGACAGACCATGCAGCAGGGCTGGCCTTGCCGCCAATGTGTGAAACCAAGGAGTACAAGAGTGCAAATTGCATATTGTGCAGTGGATTTTCCTGGGCACATCCAGTATTTGGGTTCCACGGCATAATTTGGTGCATATGACTGACAATGCAGCAGGGCTGGCCTTGCCACCAATGTATAAAACAAAGGAGTGTGGAGCACAAAATGCATATTGTGAAGTAGATTTTCATGGGCACTTCCAGTATGTGGGTTCCAAGGCCTAATGGGGTGCATATGACTGACTATGCAGCAGGGCAAGCCTTGCTGGCAATGTGTAAAACCAAAGAGTACGGGAGTACAACATGCATATTGTGAAGTGGATTTTCATGAGCACATCCAGTATGTGGGTTCCAAGGCCTAATGAGGTGTATATGACTGACTATGCAGCATGGCAGGCCTTGCTGGCAATGTGTAAAACCAAGTAATACGGGAGCACAAAATGCATACTGTGAAGTGGATTTTCATTGGCACATCCAGTATGTGGGTTCCAAGGCCTAATGGGGTGCATATGACTTTGCAGCAGTGCTATCCTTCCTGCCAATGTATAAAACAAAGGAGTATGGAGCACAAAATGCTTATTGTGAAGTGGATTTAACTGGGCCCCATCCAGTATGTGGGTTCCAAGGCCTAATGGGGTGCATAAGACAGACCTTGAAGCAGGGCTGGCCTTGCCGCCAATGTGTGAAACCAAGGAGTACAAGAGTGCAAATTGCATATTGTGCAGTGGATTTTCCTGGGCTCATCCAGTATTTGGGTTCCACGGCATAATTTGGTGCATATGACTGACAATGCAGCAGGGCTGGCCTTGCCACCAATGTATAAAACAAAGGAGTATGGAGCACAAAATGCATATTGTGAAGTGGATTTTCATTAACACATCCAGTATGTGGGTTCCAAGGCCTAATGGGGTGCATATGACTATGGAGCAGGGCCCGCCTTCCTGTCAATGTATAAAACAAAGAAGTATGAAGCACAAAATGCATATTGTGAAGTGGATTTTCCTGGGCCCATCCAGCATGTGGTTTCCAAGGCCTAATGGGGTGGATATGACTGAATATGCACTAGGGCTGGACTTGCCGCCAATTTGTAAAATCAAGGAGTACGGGAGTACAAAATGCATATTGTGAAGTGGATTTTCCTGGGCCCATCCAGTATGTGGGTTCCAAGGCCTAATGGGGTGCATATTACTGACTAAGCAGCAGGGCTGGCCTTTTTCGCCAATGTGTAAAACCAAGGAGTACGGGAGTAAAAAATGCATATTGTGAAGTGGATTATCATTGGCCCATCCAGCATGTGGATTCCAAAGCTTAATGGGGTGCATATGACTATGCAGCAGGGCTCGCCCATGAAAATCCACTTCACAATATTAATTTTGTAATCCCATAATCTTTGTTTTACACATTGGCAGTAAGGCCAGCCTTGCTGCATTGTCATATGCACCCCCATTACGTTTTTGAACCCACATACTGGATGGGCCACTGAAAATCCAATTCACAATATTCATTTTGTACTTCCATACTCCTTTTGTTTACACAGTGACAGCAATGTCTACCCTGCTGCCTAGTCATATGCACCCCATTACGCCTTGGAACCCACATATTGGATGGGCCCATGAAAATCCACTTCACAATATGCATTTTGTACATCCATAAGTTGCCAATGATAGACATAAAAGGCCTGTTAATCTACCCAAGTGATTATTAATGGGGCTTCAGTGCAAGATTTCCAACATATAAAAATAAATGGCATTTCCACTCCAAAAAAATTAATTGAACCTCCATGCAAAGTGTGCATTTTCTCCACAGAAATACTTGAAGACCATTATATTTTTTTTCGACTGTTATTGTATCAGATAAAGAAAATAATGTTGCTTCCCTGAAATTGTCTTTTGATGGAAAAGAAAAGCATTCAGTGAACTGTTAACCTGTAGGCAAAGATCGTACATTGCAAGATGGTGGACGTTAATCAAGGCACGGTTCCAAAAGATTTTTTTCAAATGTCACAAAAGTGCATTCTTCCCCTACCAAATCCATTTCTCAATGTTCAAATAAAAAATCACATATAAAATCACACAGAGTTAAGGAGAACTGACTGCAAGGATAAAGAAAAGGAAAGAATCTGTATCTCTTCCACCAAAACTTGCTAACACTTCAGAGTTGTGGCTGATAAAAATATCACCAATTAGTCAAAAAGTGAGTGAAACAGATTACTTTAAATCCTTGCAAGACTATAAAGTTTACTAACGTGAAACAAAATTATGTCTGTTTTCAGATAAGCTTTTGAGATTACCCAAAAATGCAGTCTGAATGACGTGATTGGAGACAGGAGACTGTTAGTTTGAAAAATAAATGTGTACCATGAAACCTCAAGCTGTCAAACCCTGTCTTGGTTTTAAAATAGTAATGGAATCCCGACAATATGTTGAGAGCAGGATGCACTACATTAAAGGACGATCCACTTTTTGTATTTTTTAATGGTATGATGGTTCCCTCTTTGTAGATTTATTTACAAGAGAATTTGGCTATTTTATTTGCTAAATTTTTAACACTAAGGCTTTAAATAAGGCTAATACTTGCAATACAACACAATTTTATTTCAAAGTACAAAATTCAAGGATTAGTGGTATTGAATAGTATGAGTGCATACACTTTTGTATATGTTAATGTGGCACCCCTAGGGGTATTTGCCACAAAAATAGTTACTGACAGTAAGTACAAATACTAAAATAGCAAGACTGCACTACCACCTCCGGCCAGAAGGGGGAGCTCCAGAGACTCCCCTTGATCCATTCTGGTCTGAGAGAAGAACTGGCAGTTGGGTTAAGGAGCTGAAAGTGAGAGGTCATACAGTTGAATCTCTAACAGCCCTGTGACTGTTACCAGGCCTAAATCACCGGCCTGAGGAGAAGAGGGATAGAGAAAAAGGACATTGTGAGAACCGGGTAGCATTAATCACTACCCAGAACAGGCGCAAAGACGGATACCGGATCCGTGGCTGTATTCATTACATATAATACAGCAACCGGAAAAACGTGAGGTGATATCAGCTTCACTAGGGTCGGACGCAGCAACAGACACAGAGTTCAGCGGTACTCCTGGAGGGGGTAAGCCGATAAAAGGACTCGGGTTGCCCGTCGAACCAGGACCCGGAGGGGACAGATTGGGCCAGCAGCCAGTTCACATACAGCAGCAGGGCCACACAGATATTGCGTACAATAAGAGGCGAAGACCCCGGCAGGGTCAAAGTAACTCAGAGTTCCCATACAGACTCCGGTGACAGGACTGGTTGTAAATCCTTTTTTGTTAAAGTAAACTGGTTAAACGTTTCAGTGCCTCAGTCTTTCATTTGGACAATAGCCATCTATCCAGGATTGGGATCATCACCGCTGGGAGAACCTGCTGCTGATCAAGTAAGTGCCTGTTCCCTCACGATACCCTTTACACTGTGCATTGCCTGAGGCCACAGCACCGGGTCAAGCCACCCGTGACACCCCCCTCAAGAGACAGACCCCATTGGTCCGGTGCTGGGTACCCCGGTCTCTTGGGCGTCACAATTGGCGTCACGAACAGGATCTAGCCAGCCCGTATACCGGGTATTGTGTGCCGTGATTGGAGCCCAAAACTGTGAAAACTTGGATGAAAAATCTTGAAAATTGACTTTATTAAAGAAAAATCCATTCTCCATTGAAAACTATTGAAAGTGACTTTTCCCCATTGGTTATAATGGAGTAAAGATGGCCGCCATCCCCTGAGGTAATCACTTCATAACCGTTAGGCACGAGACTGTTAATTGAGCTACACCATCACCTGAGCCCCAGTCTAACTGAAAAACTTCAGAATCCGCCATTACAGAGCGCGGTGGGTGGGAGCAGCAGGGGGCGTGTCATTGTGGGCGGCACCAAGCTGAGCGCTCTGACATCAGAGCAAGGGGAAAATCGATCCTGCTGCACAGCGGAACGAATCTACACTATCCCGACGGAAGCGGAGGACCGGAAGGGTCCGGATTAACTAAGGGGGCACAGTATGTCGCAGCACGGAGACGCCGCAGCACCCGGCGACGCTAATGCAGCTGAAAGACAGAGTGTCGATAGAGAGTCCGGTAGCGCAGCGGTGCAAGGAGTGGCGCCCATCATGCCGGTGCTGATGCCATATACCCCGGGTGGCCCATGGCTTCCAATGTATGAAGGTGAGCCTAATACCCTTGACGATTTCAGAGAAAAGATGCTGGCCCATTTTGACATGTTCCCTGTGGGTGAAGTTCAGCGTGTTAGTCTCCTGATGATGCAGTTAAGTGGCCATGCTAAGCGAGAAGTCACAGCATGGGCAGCTGATCTAAAAGGCACTGTTGAACGCATATTTGCTGGATTAAAAGCTACATTTGAAACCACTGCCAGCAGCAAAGCTAAAGTACGATTCTTTAATTGCAAACAAAAAGTTAATGAGGGCGTGAGAGACTTTGCCTTAAACCTGCAGGAAGCCCTTAAATCACTTACACTGGCTGAACCCATTTTTAACACCGGAGCGGATAAACTGCTAAGAGATCAATTTATTGAGGGACTCTACACCCCTTCTCACCGGGGGCATGTGAGCATGCTTGTTTTTAAGAACCCTGAATTGACATTTGCCCAATTAAAGGAGAGCGTTATACGTCTCCAGCTGGCAGAGGCACCTCGGGATCAGGATCCTGCGCAACTCATGGCAGAGGCTCCTCAACAACATGGAGTACCAGTGACATCAGCTATGTCCGGGGCCATTGCTAAGCCCCTGGGGCCCAGTACTAATGAGGCTCTTCAACAAAAGCTTGACTCTTTAACTGATGTTGTTGCTTCAATGGCTAAAACCATGCAGGAGATGAGAGGACCCAAGATGGAGTTGTCAAACCGTAGAGAAGGTGTTCCATGGATGAGACCCCGGAGATACCCGACATGGAGAGGACGACCCCGCGACCGCTACCAACCGGATGGACAGCCCATTTGCCGCCGTTGCCAGCAGCCAGGCCACTTTGCACGAGATTGTGATTTAAACGGGAATCCCCTGGGAATGCGGGCCGCTTCGCAGGAATGAACTTTCAAGGCCCAACACCCTGGCACGACAGGTACATCGGAGGACGACCCATTATCCCTATCGTGCTGGACGGAATGCCCCTCAACGCTTTGCTGGACACAGGTTCCCAGATTTCATCTATACCGTATATCCTTTATAAGAGGTACTGGGCTGATGCAGATATTGATAAAGGGCCCTCTGATGTTGAACTAGATATATGGGCCAGTAATGGTAAGTTGGTACCGAAACTAGGATTCAGGGAGATGACCATAAAGATTGGTAAAGTAGAATTGAAGAAACAGGGTATAATTGTTGTTGATGTTGACCGGCGGAACTGTGAACCAACTGTATTGATAGGAATGAATGTGTTAGAGAACTGTTTTTCCGAAGTCATTTCTGTCTTACAGCAAATTGCTGAAACTGCCCAATCCTGCCAGCAGAGAGTTCTCTGGAGGGAAATAAAAGTATTGATGTTAAGGCAACAGGTAGAAGTTGCAGGTGGAGAAATCGGCAGTGTGAGGGTAAGTGATCCAACATCTATTGTAATCCCACCAAAAACAGAAATGCTGGTATGGTGTAGAGCAGCCATTGGTACTAAGGGACGAGATTATCAAGCCTTAATAGAACCAGTGTACACCGACAGCAGGCCCACTATACTCACAGCACGAGGGATAGTCGAGGTACACCGGGGACGAGTGCCGGTACGACTTTTGAACTGTGGAGAGGAAGAGGTCACTTTGCCAAGGTATGCTACAATGGCAAAGCTATATACTGTTGACAACAATGCCATCACAACCATTGAGCCCTTAGAACCAACCTGTCAGGTGGAAGGCAATGGCTCAGATGGAGAAATGGAGGATTGGTGCCAACAGCTACACGTGGGCATAAATTCAACACCTACCCATCAAAAACAAGGGGTGTATAGGCTAGTGACGGAATATGAACAAGTCTTCAGTAAACACCCATTGGACTTCGGACGGATAGAAGGGGTAGAACACACAATCCCCACCAGTGACCATCCCCCAATAAAAGAAAGATATAGACCCATACCGCCCGCTCACTATCAATGTGCAAAAGATATGCTGAGGGAGATGAAACAGGCCGGGGTAATAAGAGACAGCTGTAGCCCCTGGGCGGCCCCTCTAGTGATTGTCAAAAAAAAGGACGGAACCATGAGAATGTGCGTAGACTACCGGAAGATTAATAACATCACCCATAAAGACGCCTACCCCTTGCCTAGGATAGAAGAGTCCTTAACTGCTTTGAAATCTGCTAATTATTTTTCCACCTTAGACTTAACAAGCGGGTATTGGCAAGTCCCTGTGGCTGAGCGAGATAAGGAAAAGACGGCATTCACCACACCAATGGGTCTATGTGAATTTAATCGCATGCCGTTCGGACTCTGCAACGCATCCGGTACCTTCCAGCGGCTGATGGAATGCTGCCTCGGACACAAGAACTTCGAGACCGTCCTCCTGTACCTAGATGATGTGATCGTCTACTCAAAGACTTACGAACAACACTTAATAGACCTGGCAGAAGTGTTCGAAGCCTTATCCAGGTATGGCATGAAAGTCAAGCCATCCAAATGTCACCTTCTCAAGCCAAAGGTACAGTACCTGGGACACATCGTGAGTTCGGAGGGAGTAGCACCAGATCCCGAGAAAATAAGCGCCATAAGGGATTGGCCAAGACCTACCAGCGCAAAAGAAGTGAGACAATTCCTGGGATTGGTGGGTTACTATCGCAGATTTATAAAAGGATTTACCAAGTTGGCAGCACCCTTGCAAGACACCTTGGTAGGGCAGACGAAGAAACCTTCAAACCGAAACCCTCCTTTTCAGTGGAACGACGAAAGGGAAGACTCCTTTGAACAACTAAAGAAGGCAATAACCGGAGAAGAGGTTCTGGCATACCCAGATTACCATCAACCTTTCATCCTCTACACCGATGCCAGTAATGTGGGACTAGGAGCGGTGCTGTCACAAAAGCAAGAAGGTCGGGAGAAAGTCATCGCCTTTGCAAGTAGAAAGCTCCGGCCTACTGAAAGAAATTCAGAAAATTACAGCTCCTTCAAATTGGAACTACTGGCAGTAGTTTGGGCTGTGACTGAACGTTTCAAACACTATCTGGCCGCTGCAGAATTTATTGTCTATACTGACAACAATCCGTTGACCCACCTGGACACAGCCAAATTAGGTGCGTTAGAACAGCGATGGATAGCCCGGTTATCTAATTACAACTTCAAGATCAAGTATCGAGCAGGTCGCAAGAATGGAAATGCCGATGCCCTATCCCGGATGCCACACTTGAGAGATGTAGAAGAAGAAATGGGGGAGCTTGAAGAAATTGAACTACCAGCCTTCCATCATCCCAAGGCAAAACATCATCAGTCAAGTACCTATCAGAAACAACAAGAGGTGAATTTAAATCCGTTAGCACACCATAGATGGGCTGACACCCAAGACAGCAATCCGGCTGTGAAGTTGGTGAAGGAACTGTTAACTGAGCAAAGTGCATATCCCGATGAGGATGCCCCAGAAGAGACGCATCAACTCTGGAAAGAGAGAGGCAAAATGTTCCTGTATCAAGGGAAGCTCTGTAGAAGGTACACCAATCCGAAAACACATGAATTGGTTTGGCAGATTATCGTGCCTAAACAAGATGTCAAGATAGTCCTCGAAGCTTACCATAATGGTGCTGGTCACTTCGGTTGGAAAAAGTTAGAAGTACTTCTAAGAGAAAGATTTTATTGGGTCGGGATGAGAAAATCAATCGAACAGTGGTGCAGAAATTGTGGCCCGTGCAACCTCAGAAGAAACGATCAAAAGAACCAAAGAGCACCACTGCAGCCCATAATCACCAAACAACCACTTGAACTTGTAGCCATGGACCACGTGAAGTTGACACCAAGCCGGTCTGGCTATGTCTATGCCTTGACCATCGTGGACCATTATTCACGCTTCTTGGTAGTAGTACCCGTAAAAGATCTGACAGCAAAAACAGCAGCCAAAGCGTTCCAAACGTACTTTTGTAGACCCCATGGATATCCGGAACAGGTTCTCACCGACCAAGGTACAGCCTTTGAATCAGAGATCTTCAGAGAATTCTGTAATATGTATGGTTGCAAAAAGATCCGGACGACGGCCTATCATCCACAAACAAACGGCTTATGCGAGAAGATGAACCATATTGTAATAGAACTACTAAAGACTTTACCTGAGGCAGAAAGGAATCAATGGCCAGAGAAATTGCCTGACTTGGTGGATCTGTATAATCATGTCCCGGTGAGTTCCACCAATTGCACCCCAGCTTACCTTATGCGTGCAAGACCCGGCCAATTACCAATCGATCTAGAAATGGGAATTCTGAAACCAGACGCAGAAGTCCAAGACTCCAATTGGGATATCATACGGCAAAAGCAGTATCGCCAAGTGCAAGAGAGTGTGGAAAGAAGCCTTCAGCAAACTAGAGAAAGACAAGAGCGAACTTTCAACCAGAATGCTCTAGCGACCCCATTAAGACCAGGTGACCAAGTGCTCAAGAGAAATCGTCGAACCAATAAACTGGACAATCAGTGGGAAGCCGTACCCTACACAGTTTTACCAACAAGAGTGGATAATCCTAAAATGTGTCTCATTAGCAAAAACGGAGGCTTAACATCTGTACTAGTGTCAAGAGACAATCTTAAATTATGTCCGGAAGCATTGAAAGAGCCAGACGTTGTCCAGCCAGAACCAGAAGTTATTCAACCCATACAGGTTCAACCAGTAAAGGAAAAAGAAGAGGAAGTGTATCACACCTGTATAGGAGACTTTCCCAAAACCCTACTAACATACCATGGTGCAGTAGTGGTTCCCATGGTGGCCTTTTACCCAACACCAAACCCAATGCCAGAAGTCCCAAGACAGGAAGAGGCTGACCCCGTACTACAGGAGGTTCCAGGCCAGGAAGAACAGATTCCTGGTCAGAGTAATCCCATTCACGGTGGACTTGCCAACTCCATAGTCGTGGAATTATCTTTAGCAGAGCGGGCAGATACTACATCCGCAGTAGACAGTAGTACACCACATGAAGAGACACCGCTATTACGTAGATCACAGCGTAGTACCCAGGGTCAATTACCGGCCAGGTATGCAGATTACCAACTATAAAGCTCATAATGTGAATTGTATATATGTTATGCCGTATATAGTTAAACAGAAAATGTAGTATAGTCATTGTTATCAGTCTGCAACGTTTAAGCCCAGTGCCTACAGAGACTTGTCTGTATGAACTTATTGCATATTCTTGAACTTTTTATCAGCCCAGAGGCACTAAATCAAAGCTCCGGAAAGACTGCTTTTTGAACTTTGCTTTTTGCTCTTTTTGAACTTTCTTTAGACTTTATATTGATAACTCCGTTGGAAAAATGGAACTAAATTCCTGGACACTAAGTACAGTGCCTTTCCTAATACCTTCAAGGATAGAACTGTATTAATGGACGCTATTTGAAGTGACTTTTTACAGAACTCTATTTTTGTTTCCTTGAGTGGTTTTTGTAACTTTTCATTTTTAAGACTCTGTACATATTAATTGTTATTTCAAAATGTTATTGTCCCACAGTCCCGGAGTACTGTTCTTAACTAAGGGGGAATGTGGCACCCCTAGGGGTATTTGCCACAAAAATAGTTACTGACAGTAAGTACAAATACTAAAATAGCAAGACTGCACTACCACCTCCGGCCAGAAGGGGGAGCTCCAGAGACTCCCCTTGATCCATTCTGGTCTGAGAGAAGAACTGGCAGTTGGGTTAAGGAGCTGAAAGTGAGAGGTCATACAGTTGAATCTCTAACAGCCCTGTGACTGTTACCAGGCCTAAATCACCGGCCTGAGGAGAAGAGGGATAGAGAAAAAGGACATTGTGAGAACCGGGTAGCATTAATCACTACCCAGAACAGGCGCAAAGACGGATACCGGATCCGTGGCTGTATTCATTACATATAATACAGCAACCGGAAAAACGTGAGGTGATATCAGCTTCACTAGGGTCGGACGCAGCAACAGACACAGAGTTCAGCGGTACTCCTGGAGGGGGTAAGCCGATAAAAGGACTCGGGTTGCCTGTCGAACCAGGACCCGGAGGGGACAGATTGGGCCGGCAGCCAGTTCACATACAGCAGCAGGGCCACACAGATATTGCGTACAATAAGAGGCGAAGACCCCGGCAGGGTCAAAGTAACTCAGAGTTCCCATACAGACTCCGGTGACAGGACTGGTTGTAAATCCTTTTTTGTTAAAGTAAACTGGTTAAACGTTTCAGTGCCTCAGTCTTTCATTTGGACAATAGCCATCTATCCAGGATTGGGATCATCACCGCTGGGAGAACCTGCTGCTGATCAAGTAAGTGCCTGTTCCCTCACGATACCCTTTACACTGTGCATTGCCTGAGGCCACAGCACCGGGTCAAGCCACCCGTGACACCCCCCTCAAGAGACAGACCCCATTGGTCCGGTGCTGGGTACCCCGGTCTCTTGGGCGTCACATTAACATACAAAGGTTAGGTACATTTAAGGATTAAATTCATATAATGATTAAGTATATATAAAAAATTTACTACATACAGGATACTTACATGATCACCAAGAGGCTTATAAACATCATCCGTCTGGAATATCAGAGAAGCAACACCAAGACAGAGAACCCCTGGGAGATTACCTATACTGCATGGGCATCCACAATTATGCAGGTATGAGCACACTATACATGTACAGGTACCCCAGTTTTTGCATCTGTCTTAGTCATGTTTCTCTGGTCTTATATTGTGATTTACACTATGTAGTAACTCTAGTTTCACCCAGCCCTTCAAGTGGCCAGCTTTGAAGGTCAGATGAAACTGAGATATCATGGAGTCATCAGACGAGGGGCAATAAACCCTTAGAATAGAAAAGCCACAAGGATTTAGATAAAACAGCCACAGGCAGAGGTTCAGTAAACCTTAATGTTTTACAATGCCAAACAGACACATAGAAGCTTTGAATTGTTTGTTTCTCATTGTTGTGTCACTATGCTCATTGTCTGACACATCTGTAACTGTTTTACAAGAAATGCAGCTATGTAATTGCCTGAATGCTTTCAGTATATTTCAAACTGGATTCAAAATCGCCAATTGTACATTTGCACTACACTATTAACAGCAATCATATCTATATTCAGTCTTTCTAGAAAAACTTAAGCTTAACCCATTGAGTACCCATTGAGTACTCTGGATAATCATGACAATCTTCTTGACTAGTATCTATAAGTAAGTAATGTTAAAAATAGCTGCTACTATGTATTCCGGAAATACAAGTGAGAACTGCAAGGATATGAAGATGTTCTAAAAATTAGTGACCATGCTCAATTTTCCATAACTGTTCCGTTCAGCTGTGTAGTAAACATTGGAGACACAATAGATGATCTGACATCCTTTCAAATAATTACTTTACAGATAAAAAAGCATTTATTATTATTCCTGTTTATTATCCTAGAAAGAAAGAAGCCATCACTTTTTTGTATTAAACTCTTACCATTTGATGCAGCCAAAGTTTTGGCTCTCAAGGAGAGAAACTAATATAGAGGACAAAAAAATATTTGTAATGAACTACTTAGCCAAACCAACATCATTGCTTTATCAAATTTATATGAAGTGTATTGTGTCCAATATGAGCAACCAGGCAACACAAAAAGCAGCTTTTCAAGTGAGCTCTTTAAGGTGCACAATTGTTATGAAGTCTTTGCCAACAAGGATGTGGTTTCACCAATGGGGGGTACCTTTTTTAAAAATATACTATTGCCATCACAGCCCCCCTTGCCCAAAATTCACCGGCCTATAACAGTACAGAGCACATTCAACCTTGTCATCTAGTGGCAGATAAGGAAGAGACATTGCTGGAAAAAAAGTTAAGAAGTAGGCCCAATGTAGGGGTGTGGGTCTCTGAGACTTGTAATGGAGTGCATGAGCTGACAAATCATTCCCCAATGAGGGATACCTTTTTTAAAAATATACTATTGCCATCACAGCCCCCCTTGCCCAAAATTCAGTGGCCTATAACAGAACAGGGCACATTCACCCTGGTCATCTAGTGGCAGGTGACAAAGAAACATTGTAGGAAACAGAGTTAAGTAGTAGGCCCAATGTAGGGGTGTGGGTCTCTGAGACTTGTAATGGAGTGCATGGCCTGACAAGCATTTGCGCATGGGGATACATTTTTTTTTTATATTTCATGGGGATCATAGACACCATTACCAAAAAATTGACTGTCTGCAGCAGCACAGAAGACGTTAAGCCTGGTGATCTAGTGGTGGAGAATGAGGAGACATTGCTAAAGGCCTCATTACAAACATTTCCCCCTGTGGGAGTAACATTTGTTTTGGTTTCCAATTTGTAACGGGCATCATAAAAATACCCTTGCATAAAAAAAATTGTGACTTTGGCATCACAGAATCCATTCACCCTGGTGTTCTACTAGTAGTGCCTGATGAGGATGAGGATAAGGAGGAGGATAACAAGAAGCAGACCAAATCTGGATGCAAACACACATGTGTGGTTGTGAAGAGGTGCATGAGAATACATCTCCCCAAAAAAGAGAATGTATTAGAGGTTATATTTCTCTGTTTTCACTTGGTGGTGTACAGAAGTTTTTCCCAATCCAGCCCTTGTTCATTTTGATAAGAGTCAGCCTGTCAGCATTTTCAGTTGACAGGTGGATGCGCTTATGCGTCGCTCCCCCAAGTAAGGGCAATGGGGTACTCGGTACCGGGTTCTTCAGTTCCCTCAGCTGGGATGTCACGGTGGCCCGACCCGGACCGTGGCCCTATGAGGGGTGCCCAAATAAAAGGGAAGAACAGTTTGTTTGGTAGATAATGGTAGTGTTCATGACGCCACCTGTGGTATTCGGTCAGGGTGACCGACGCTGCTTAGGGGTTCACTGGGATGATGGAATGGCAGCTTGATGGTATACCTTCCCACAGGAGAAGTATATCCCCAGGGCTTCCCAGAAGTGTAGATGTTGATGGTGGATGGTGCAAGGCGCAGTGAATAACGAGGACACAATGGGTGCAGTCTCTTTACCTTTACTGAAGACTTCAGCATCCACAGTCCAGAGTGCCGGATGACAGGGTAGGCAGAGTCTGGCCAGTCTGATGGGAATTCCAGAGTCCCCTTATCCAGGTGGAAATCAGTAGCCTACCCCTTGCGCACAGTAACGTAGTAGGTCCCTACTTGCATTAGCTCCCATAGGGTCCTCACTCTTGTTACTCTTCTCTCTGTCCCCCAGATGGATAGGACAAACCCGTATGATGGTGGTGGCCTGAGGCTATTTTATCGGGCCCCTCCTCCACGTTTCCACCTAGTCTGCTTAGGCTCTTAGGTCGGACAGCCAACTTGGAATCAACTGCCCTGCCGGTCTCTGAAGTAAAGCGTAGAGTCTATTACTCCCTCGATGTTCCGGCTACCGGATCTGCGCTCAGTGGGAGGCAGCCTGCTTCTAGTTGGTCTCCCACTGGTGTTTCACTCCTGTTGCTACGACTTCTGTGCTCACTCACTACGGCACACTTCCTTTCTTGTCCTTTCTTAGGAGGCTGCCACATGGGTTGCAGGCGCAGCTCCGTATCCTTCTTTCCCTTTCCTGGGCCGAGCCCAGTCTGCTTCTCTCCTCTCCTGCTGACTATCTCCTTCTCCCTCCAGTCAGAACTGCCTAACTTCCTAACCAACTCCCAGTTTTACCCAAGTGTGAGGAGTTGCCTAATAGAACCTTTTGCTCCCCCCTGGTGGCCGGCGTGTGAAGTGTGTGTGTGTGGCTGTGATACCTGGCAGGATGAACTCCTTTGGTGCCATCAGATGTAACATCGCCCCCCCCTGGTGGAAGAACGACATTACTGCAATGACCAGGACTCTGGGGCGCTGCACTTATTTGTTCTAATTCCACCAGCGGCACTAAAAACCCGCTCTGACAGAACACTAGCAGCAGGGCAGGCCAGGACCTCCAAGGCGTAGAGAGCCAGTTCACGCCACGTGTCCAGCTTGGATATCCAATAATTAAAAGGCACAGAGTAATCCCGGAGAACATTTGTACGATCTGCAAGGTACTCCCTCACCATCTTCCCAAACATTGCACTTCTTGTGACAGCACCCTCTTGCCTCTGTCCTGACACGATGGGAGGGTCTGAGAAAACTGTCCCAGAACTTGGCCATTATTACCCTGCCTGAGCTGGATTGTACTTCTGTCTTTCTCAATTGGACTCCTTTATTATGCAACAAACTCTGACGTCTGCTGCCAGCGTTGTCACATGGGAATTTTCAAAGTAGTTCCGCTACATAAGGGCCCTGTGGAACTGCAACATTTTAATACACCTCTCTGCCTCAGGCAGAAGAGATTAAAAGTTCCTCTTAAACCATGGGTCTAAAAGTGTCATAACTAGTGTTGAGCGATACCGTCCGATACTTGAAAGTATCGGTATCGGATAGTATCGGCCGATACCCGAAAAGTATCGGATATCGCCGATACCGATATCCGATACCAATACAAGTCAATGGGACACCAAGTATCGGAAGGTATTCTGATGGTTCCCAGGGTCTGAAGGAGAGGAAACTCTCCTTCAGGCCCTGGGATCCATATTAATGTGTAAAATAAAGAATTAAAATAAAAAATATTGATATATTCACCTCTCCGGCGGCCCCTGGACATCACCGCGGGTAACCGGCAGGCTTCTTTGTTTAAAATGAGCGCTTTTAGGACCTGAGGAATGACGTCGCAGCTTCTGATTGGTCGCGTGCCGCCCATGTGACCGCGACGCGACCAATCAGAAGCCGCGACGTCATTCCTCAGGTCCTAAATTTCTAGAATGAGGAGTTTAGTGCCTGAGAATGACGTCGCGGCTTCTGATTGGTCACGTCGCGGTCACATGGGCAGCACGCGACCAATCAGAAACCGCAACGTCATTCCTCAGGTCCTAAACGCGCTCATTCTAGGAATTTAGGACCTGAGGAATGACGTCGCGGCTTCTGATTGGTCACGTCGCGGTCACATGGGCGGCACGCGACCAGTCAGAAGCCGCGACGTCATTCCTCAGGTCCTAAACGCGCTCATTTTAAACAAAGAAGCCTGCCGGTTACCCGCGGTGATGTCCAGGGGCCGCCGGAGAGGTGAATATATCAATATTTTTTATTTTAATTCTTTATTTTACACCTCGCTATGGATCCAATACCGATACCCGATACCACAAAAGTATCGGATCTCGGTATCGGAATTCCGATACCGCAAGTATCGGCCGATACCCGATACTTGCGGTATCGGAATGCTCAACACTAGTCATAACCAGTAATGAGTGTCACCAAAATTTTTTAGAATGCGAGAGTCAGGTGCAGTACAACATAAAGTCAGCCATGCGTGCCAGACTGCTAACAGGCAAGACTTCCGTGTCCTCACCCTGTATGGTTCCTTGCTCCATGTCCTCGTGCTCTGCCTGCAATGCATCCTCTTTAATTGTGAGAAAAGAGGTTTTCCGAATGCTGAGAAGCAGGATGGTGATGCTAATTATGGAATCATCGCCGCTCACCATCTTGGTGCAGTCCTCAAAGTTTTGTCTGACAAATATGTCTGACATCCATGTCCACTCCTGAGGTCTTATGTGTGGAGTCTGAACTGAATATTGAGGCCTTGCTGATGTTGGTAGTCAACAACTGCCCTCTTCTGCTCACAAATCCTTTCCAACATATGCAGAGTACAGTTCCAGCGCGTGTGAACATTACACACCAGTCGGTGAGCAGGAAGCTGCAAATGCTGCTTAAGCACGGCAAGGGCGGCTGAAGCTGTAACTGACTTTCTGAAATGGGCAGACAGATGGTGTACTTTTACTTGCATATTCGCCAGGTTCGGGTAGCTTTTCAGAAAACGTTAAACCATGATGTTAAGCACATGGGCCAAGCAAGGTATGTCTGTGAGTTCACCTTACCTCAGAGCTCAGAGTTGCCACCAGGTTCTGGCCATTGCCACACACGTCCATGCCTGGCTGTAGGTTCAATGGTGTCATCCAAATATCTGACTGCTCTTTCAGTGCTGCCCACAACTCGTCAGCATTGTGCAGTTTGTCACCTATGCAGATTAGCTTCAGCAGAGCTCGTTGCCGCTTGGCTAAAGCAGTGCTGCAGTGCTTCCACCTTCTGACTGCTGTGTTGATTTCAGAGATGAAAGCTAAATAGGAGGAGGAGGAGATGCAAGAGCAGTAAACTGTGGAGGCAACCCTGATTGATATAGGGCCCACAATCCTCAGCGTGGGAGAGGATCTGTTCCATCCCAAGGTCCAACAGGTGCTGCAAATGCCCTATTTGGGGTTATCGGCAGAGTCTTTAAAAAAACCGACTTGGGAAGATCTAACAGTTGAAATGGCTACTTCCCTCATGTTGGTGTTACGGGGAATGGATGCACGCCTTCTGTCTGTGGCTAGCACACTGCTTCTTCCTGCCTGTTGGGGTGATATGCCTCCTTCCCCATGTGTGCTGCTGTCCTCGCTCTTCATGTCCTCCTGCCAAGTTGGGTCAGTCACTATGTCATCCAATACCTCATATACCACATCCGCACACTGCTCCTCCTCCTGACTTTCTGGCAATTGTGTCTCATCATAGTCCACGTTTTGTGACACTCTCCCACCATCCCCTTCATGTGTTCAGGGCTGGTCAAAGCTTTGGGCCTCGCTACATGCAATCTCATCTGGCCTCACTTAACCCCTTAATGACAGCCAATACGCCTTTTAACTGACCTTACAAATAAGAGAATAGCCTCCCCATACAGGTAACAATCCAGTGGCTGTCGGCTGTACACTATAGCTGACAACTTTCTGCATCAGCCACGATCAGTGTTTGCACCGTCCAAATCTGTTTAACCCCTTAGATGCTGCTGTAAATAGTGACTACATCATTATAAATAGTTAACAGAGTCTAGGGGCTTCCTCTATATCCAAATTGGTGCCCTCAGATCATGATTTTGTGGTGCTGATGTTTGCGATGGAAATTCATGACCACATAGCGGCCTTAGAGTCTGATTGCTGTAGTAATCTGTTCAGAAGCTAGAGGCATTTAGGTGGTAAAAATACACATTTTTATTTCTGTCATACCACTTTGCATTAATTCCTGTAAAGCACCTGAAGGGTTAATAAACTACCTGACAGCAGTTTTTGATATGTCAGTGGGTTCTGTTTTTAAAATGGTATCACGTTTGAGGGTTTCCCAAAATGAGACCCCTAAAGTCACTTCAAACATGGATAAGTCCCTAAAAAAATAAATTTAGTAAATTTCCTTGAAAAAATGAAAAATTGCTGCTACAATTTTAAACATCCTAAAATGCTAAAAAAATAAAAAAACATTTTAGAAATGGTGCTGATGTAAAGCAGACATGTGGTAAATGTTATTTATTAATGTTTTGATGTGGTATGACTGATATGGAAATTTGGGTTGGATAAATCTACCCGTGTGTGCTGCGGCCGCTCCCAATTATTATTTTTGAGCCCTCAAGAAAGAATGAGTCTGACACGTGGTGACAGCTTGACATTCAATCAAAGACTGGAGATTTATTTCCTGATACATAGTTTTTATAATAACATATAGAAAGGAGTGGTTGGGGCGGTTAGTTAATTAACATACAATTCAGTTATTGGTTATCTGATATATATGGAATATTGTGATTAATGCGCATATGACTGCTGATTATGCAACTAAAATGTAGCTCTCGGTATGTAGGGCAAAGTTGAGACATCTGACCAGGACTTAGTACATTTAGCACTGTTGATCTGCCATTTCAGAAGACTCAGCGGTATCAGTCCCAAACATCTGGTCCAACTTCCCGTTTTTAAGGTGTTTGAGACATAGCGGAAAGTACCGAGCACAGTCTGGCCTAGCTTATGTGGTTAAATTGAACAATTGATTATAAAGTAGCTGAGTAGATAGATATATATTTGTTTTTGTGTAAGTATATGTGATTTAAAGGAATATATATGGTTTAAAGGAGTATACATGCAAGTGAGATCTACATGATATACATATTTCTATCACAAGCCCCCCTTAGATATCACTTGCCCTAAGCCTAGCCTCCTGTCCCAAAGCGCTGCAACTCTTTTGTGCTGCCGGTGAACTGGCGCAAACCTAGTGCCTACGCCCTACACCGTACAGACTTTCGCAATGGGCGATCAGGAGATCTGTCCCTAAACGGGGGTAGAAACATGCATGGTCTCATATTGGCGACTCTGTTCGATCAGTTCCACATATTCGTCGTCATCATCAGGATTGGAGGAGCCATCAGGTGGGTGAATCTGAATTCGGATAGGTTCGTCCAGGAGGAGATGCGGCATCAGGTTTGTTATTTCCTTGACTGTCTTTTCCATCATCAGGATCATTCTGGCTTAGGCGCATCTTCTGGTACGGGAGCCTTCTTGCAGTGCGATGCGTGGATCCAAGTGGGCCTTCCCTCTAGTTTCACAGAGGTTGGTGTCGTCAGCAGCACTTGGAAGGGACCGTCAAATCTGGGGTCGAGCGATCTCCTCACAAACTTCTTCACCAACACCCAGTCTCCTGGTTTCAGGGAGTGTGAACCGAGTACCGATCCAGGATCTGGTAATGAAGAGAAAACTCGAGAATGGATGTTAGCAAGTTTCCTGGTGAGTTTAATTACATAAGCAGACAAAGTATCATATTGCATTGTCAACTGCTGAGGGAAGAATACCCCTAACCGAGGGCTGGACCCAAACAGAATCTCATGAGGTGACAGCTTTTCTGGGCCCCGGGGAGTGTGCCTGACACTAAGCAGTGCGATGGGGAGTGTCTCATGCCATGGTTTGCGTGTCTCTTGGGCAACTTTTAACATCCTGTTTTTGAGTGTCCCATTCAGTCTTTCCACTTTCCCGCTACTCTGGGGGTGGTAGGGAGTGTGTAGGCCTAAGTCTGACCCTACTGCTGACCAGATCTCACTTGTGAGGTTTGCTGTGAATGCGGGCCCCTGATCACTCTCTATCACTTCTGGGACCCTGTATCTGCACACGATCTCTGAGAGTAGCTTCTTTGCAGTAGTCTTTGCTGACTGATTCCTCACTGGGAAAGCTTCTGGCCATCCTGAAAACACGTCCATGACCACAAGGGCATATTCGAATCCTCCACTTGGCGGCATCTGGATGTGGTCTATCTGGATCCTCTGGAAGGGGTACAGCGGTCTGGCGAGATGATGTGTGGGAACTTTCTCCATTCTCCCAGGGTTGCATTTGCCGCAGGTCAGACAGCTGCTAGTGAACTTGGCTGTTAGGGTGGAGATCCCTGGAGCGAACCAGTAAGCACCAATCAGATCATTCATCTGTGTCTTTGATCTGTGCGTGGGCCCATGTGCCCACTGGACCACCATAGGGTACATGCTTCGGGGTAAACAGGGTTTGTAGTCCATTGAGTATACCCTTCCTTCTTGATGTGTTGCACCCTTCCGCATCCAATTCTCCTTCTCCTCCTTTGGGGCTTGTTCTTGCAACTTCTTGAATAGATCCCAAGACGTCATCTCATCTGGTGTCTTGTCCTCAGTTGCCACGTAGTAGCCGTCCGGCTCTACGACCTCTCCCATTTCTCCATACTGTCTTCCTTTGGTGGCTTCTTTGGCTGCCATATTCACCATGTTGTTGCCCCGTGCCTCTACTGTGTTCAGTTTTCCATGTGCTTTGACTTTCAGTACTGCCACCATTTTTGGGAGTTGGAGTGCGCTCAGTAGGTCTTTAATAGCTCCATGATGCTTTACGGTTGTTCCACTTGCTGTGATGAAGTCTCTTGCAGCCCAGATGGGTCCGAAGTCGTGTGCTATGCCATGCGAATACCTTGAATCGGTGTAAATGTTCGCAGTTTTGCCTTCTGCAATCTGGCAAGCCTTCGTCAGCGCTATCAGTTCTGCTTCCTGGGCTGACAGGCTAGGTGGCAGACTCCTGGACCACAGGATTTCTTGATTGCTGGTCGCTGCACATCCCGTGTGAAATCTTCCTTCATCATCTGCAAATCTGGAGCCATCTACATAGAGGATCAACTCTGGGTTGGCCAGTGGCTCTTCTGCCACATTGTGTAGTCCTGCTGTTTCCTGTTGCATGATGCTGAAACAATCATGATCATCCGGTCGGAGCAAATCCAGATCTTTGTGGAAGGTATCATGCAGATTTTGATCTGGAAGATTCGTATCTGTATCCCCCCTTGGGAGTGGGAGTAGAGTGGCCGGATTGAGGACTGTACATCTGGAGATGGTGACGTTGTCAGGCAGTAGTAGTGAGTAGGGTTGAGCGAAACGGGTCGTTCATTTTCAAAAGTCGCCGACTTTTGGCAAAGTCGGGTTTCATGAAACCCGATCCGACCCCTGTGCGGGGTTGGCCATGCGGTACGCGACTTTCGCGCCAAAGTCGCGTTTCAATGACGCGAAAAGCGCCATTTCTCAGCCAATGAAGGTAAACGCAGAGTTTGGGCAGCGTGATGACATAGGTCCTGGTCCCCACCATCTTAGAGAAGGGCATTGCAGTGATTGGCTTGCTGTCTGCGGCGTCACAGGGGCTATAAAGGGGCGTTCCCGCCGACCGCCATCTTACTGCTGCTGATCTGAGCTTAGGGAGAGGTTGCTGCCGCTTCGTCAGAAGCAGGGATAGCGTTAGGCAGGGTCCATTAACCACCAAACCGCTTGTGCTGTAGCGATTTGCACTGTCCAACACCACCTTCGGTGTGCAGGGACAGTGGAAGCTACATTTTTTTTTTCTCAGCGCTGTAGCTCATTGGGCTGCCCTAGAAGGCTCCCTGATAGCTGCATTGCTGTGTGTACGCCGCTGTGCAAACCAACTGCTTTTTTCAAAGCACAAATCCTCTTGTTCCTTCCTTTCTGCACAGCTATCTTGTTTATTTGTCCACAGTTTTTATTTAATTTGTGCATCAGTCCACTCCTTATTGCTGCCTGCCATACCTGGCTGAGATTACTGCAGGGGGATAGTAATTGAAGGACAGTTCCTTTTTTTTTTTTTTTTTTTGTGGGAGATTAAAATTGGCATTTCTGCTAGAGTGCCATCCCTGTCTGCCATCTCTCACTCAGTGGGCCATAGAAAGCCTATTTATTTTTTTGCTTGATTTGGGCTCTAAAATCTACCTGAAAAAATCACTACATCAATCAGTGGGAGAAAAATATTGGCCTCAGGGCTTGTGTGCCACTCCTGACTCCTGTGTGCATCATCACTCACTCAGTGGGCCATAGAAAGCCTATTTTTTTTTTTTGCTTGATTTGGGTTCCAAAATCTACCTGAAAAAATCACTACATCAATCAGTGGGAGAAAAATATTGGCCTCAGGGCTTGTGTGCCACTCCTGACTCCTGTGTGCATCATCACTCACTCAGTGGGCCATAGAAAGCCTTTTTTTTGTGCTTTATTTGGGTTCTAAATTCTACCTGAAAAAATCAATAAATCAATCAGTGGGAGATTAATATTGGCCTTTGGGCTTGTGTGCCAGTCCTAAGCGTGCCATCTGTCTCTCAAATAGTGGGCCATAGAAAGCCTATTTTTTTTTTTTTATTGGGTTTATAAATTTTCCCAGAAAAAAAAAAAAAAAAAGTGGGAGATTAATATTGGCCTCTGAGCTTGTGTGCCAGTCCTGAGCATGCCATCTCTCTCACAAATAGTGGGCAATAGAAAGCCTATTTATTATTTTTTTTTTTGGTTTTATAAATTCTCCCTGAAAAAAAAAGGGAGATTAATATTGGCCTTTGGGCTTGTGTGCCAGTCCTAAGCGTGCCATCTCTCTCTCTCTCAGATAGTGGGCCATAGAAAGCCTTTTTATTTTTTTTTTATTGGGTTTATAAATTTTCCCTGAAAAAAAAAAAAAAAAAGTGGGAGAACAATATTGGCCTCTGGGCATGTGTGCCACTCCTGACTCCTGTGTGCGTCATCTCTCACTCAGTGGGCCATAGAAAGCCTATTTTTTGTTTTATTTGTTTTCTAAATTCTCCCTGAAAAAATCATTTTATTTTATTTGGTTTCTAAATTCTTCCTGAAAAAATCATTTTTTGTATTATTTTTTTTTCTAAAGTCTCCCTGAAGAAAAAAAAAAAAAAAAAAACACAGTGGGAGATTACTATTGCCCTTTCTGCTTGTGTGCCAGTCTTGACTCCTGGGTGTGCCATCTCTCTCTCTCTCTCCAATTGTGGGCCATAGAAAGCCTATTATTTTTTTTGCTTGATTTGGGTTCCAAAATCTACCTGAAAAAAATCACTACATCAATCATTGGGAGAACAATATTGGCCTCTGGGCTTGTGTGCCACTCCTGACTCCTGTGTGCATCATCTCTCACTCAGTGGGCCATAGAAAGCCTATTTTTTGTTTTATTTGTTTTCTAAATTCTCCCTGAAAAAATCATTTTATTTTTTTTGGTTTCTAAATTCTTCCTGAAAAAATCATTTTTTTTTATTATTTTTTTTCTAAAGTCTCCCTGAAGAAAAAAAAAAAAAAAAACACAGTGGGAGATTACTATTGCCCTTTCTGCTTGTGTGCCAGTCTTGACTCCTGGGTGTGCCATCTCTCTCTCTCTCCAATTGTGGGCCATAGAAAGCCTATTATTTTTTTTTGCTTGATTTGGGTTCCAAAATCTACCTGAAAAAATCACTACATCAATCATTAGGAGAACAATATTGGCCTCTGGGCTTGTGTGCCACTCCTGACTCCTGTGTGAGTCATCTCTCACTCAGTGGGCCATAGAAAGCCTATTTTTTGTTTTATTTGTTTTCTAAATTCTCCCTGAAAAAATCATTTTATTTTATTTGGTTTCTAAATTCTTCCTGAAAAAATCATTTTTTTTTATTATTTTTTTTTGTTCTAAAGTCTCCCTGAAGAAAAAAAAAAAAAAAAAACACAGTGGGAGATTACTATTGCCCTTTCTGCTTGTGTGCCAGTCTTGACTCCTGGGTGTGCCATCTCTCTCTCTCTCTCCAATTGTGGGCCATAGAAAGCCTATTATTTTTTTTTGCTTGATTTGGGTTCCAAAATCTACCTGAAAAAATCACTACATCAATCATTGGGAGAACAATATTGGCCTCTGGGCTTGTGTGCCACTCCTGACTCCTGTGTGCGTCATCTCTCACTCAGTGGGTCATAGAAAGCCTATTTTTTGTTTTATTTGTTTTCTAAATTCTCCCTGAAAAAATCATTTTATTTTATTTGGTTTCTAAATTCTTCCTGAAAAAATCATTTTTTTTATTATTTTTTTTTCTAAAGTCTCCCTGAAGAAAAAAAAAAAAAAAAACACAGTGGGAGATTACTATTGCCCTTTCTGCTTGTGTGCCAGTCTTGACTCCTGGGTGTGCCATCTCTCTCTCTCTCAGATAGTGGGCCATAGAAAGCCTTTTTATTTTTTTTTTATTGGGTTTATAAATTTTCCCTGAAAAAAAAAAAAAAAAAGTGGGAGAACAATATTGGCCTCTGGGCTTGTGTGCCACTCCTGACTCCTGTGTGCGTCATCTCTCACTCAGTGGGCCATAGAAAGCCTATTTTTTGTTTTATTTGTTTTCTAAATTCTCCCTGAAAAAATCATTTTATTTTATTTGGTTTCTAAATTCTTCCTGAAAAAATCATTTTTTTTGTATTATTTTTTTTTCTAAAGTCTCCCTGAAGAAAAAAAAAAAAAAAACACAGTGGGAGATTACTATTGCCCTTTCTGCTTGTGTGCCAGTCTTGACTCCTGGGTGTGCCATCTCTCTCTCTCTCTCCAATTGTGGGCCATAGAAAGCCTATTATTTTTTTTGCTTGATTTGGGTTCCAAAATCTACCTGACAAAATCACTACATCAATCATTGGGAGAACAATATTGGCCTCTGGGCTTGTGTGCCACTCCTGACTCCTGTGTGTGGCATCTCTCATTCAGTGGGGCATAGAAAGCCTTTTTTTTTTTTTTTTTTATTTGGTTTCTAAATTGTCATTGGAAAAATCATTTTATGTTATTTGGTTTCTAAATTCTTCCTGAAAAAATCATTTTATTTCAATTTGTTTCTAAAGTCTCCATGAAAAAAAAAAAAAAACAGTGGGAGATTAATATTAACATTTGTGCTTCAGTGACAGTCCTGCGTGTGTGGCATCTCTCTCATTTGGTGCCACCAAAAACAGAGTGTGTAACATTGTGCCTGCTTTTCCTTGCGGTCTCACCCACCTGTAAAGGGGTAGCTAAATCATACTGAAGTTATAGCTCACCGTGTAAGTTGTGTGACAGCAACAAATACCGTTAGTTTGGTTACGTTTTTAAAACAATGAGGAAGTCTGGTGGAAGAGGTCGTGGCCGGGGGAGTTCATTGTCAGCTGGTAATGAGGGTAGTGGTAGTGGTGGAGCATCAGGTGGTCGTGGGAAAAAAATATTGCACCTAAGTCTGGAGCTGTGGAGCCAGGTTCGTCGTCTGGCTACACAAGGCCTCGAACGCTCCCTTTTCTGGGAGTAGGAAAACCGCTTTTAAAGCCGGAGCAGCAAGAACAAGTTTTGGCTTATCTTGCTGACTCAGCCTCTAGCTCTTTTGCCTCCTCTCGTGAAACTGGTAAATGTAAAAGCAGTGCGTCGTTAGTGGATGTTCCCAGTCAGGGACAAGTCGCTTCCTTGTCCTCTTCAGCAAAAACAACAACAGAGAAGAATGCAGCAGGCGACACAACGGGTTACTCCATGGAGCTCTTTACACATACCGTCCCTGGCTTAGAAAGTGAAGCAGTTAACAGGCCATGCCCATTACAAGTTGAATCTTACATGGAGTGCACTGATGCACAGCCACAGCCAGACTACTATGCTGGTCCTTTGACTCAGACCACAACATTGCCCTCGCAAGGTAATGATCAAGAATCAGACCCTGATGAGACTATGTTGCCCCATCACGAACGCTATACCACCGACCGACACGGTGACACAGACGAAGTTGCACACGAGCTACAAGAAGAGGTAATAGATGACCCAGTTCTTGACCCCGATTGGCAGCCATTGGGGGAACAGGGTGCAGGCGGCAGCAGTTCTGAAGCGGAGGAGGAGGGGCCGCAGCAGGCATCAACATCGCAACAGGTTCCATCTGCCGGGCCCGTATCTTGCCCAAAACGCATGGCAAAGCCAAAACCTGTTGGAGGACAGCGTGGCCATCCGGTTAAAGCTCAGTCTGCAATGCCTGAAAAGGTATCCGATGCTAGAAAGAGTGCAGTCTGGCATTTTTTTAAACAACATCCAATTGATCAGCGCAAAGTCATCTGTCAAAAATGTTCAACTACCTTAAGCAGAGGGCAGAATCTGAAAAGTCTCAATACAAGTTGCATGCATAGACATTTAACCACCATGCATTTGCAAGCTTGGACTAACTAACAAACGTCCCTTAAGGTTGTAGCACCCTCGGCCAATGAAGCTAGTCATCAACGCAACATCCCTTCCGGCAGTGTAGGGCCACCATTTTGCGCACCACCTGCAGTATCTGTGCAGGTTTCTTTGCCAGGCCAAAGCAGTCAGGGTCAGGGAATCTCCAGTTTCGTAGTAGGAAACACTGCATCTAGGGCACCGGCGGCAACAATACCATCTCCCACCGTCTCTCAGTCTGCCATGTCCACCGGCACCCCCGCTAGTTCCACGATCTCCAGCTCTCCAGTCCAGCTCACCCTACATGAGACTATGGTTAGAAAAAGGAAGTACTTAGCCTCGCATCCGCGTACACAGGGTTTGAACGCCCACATAGCTAGACTAATCTCGTTAGAGATGATGCCCTACCGGTTAGTTGAAAGCAAAGCTTTCAAAGCCCTGATGGACTACGCTGTACCACGCTACGAGCTACCCAGTCGACACATTTTTTCCAGAAAAGCCATCCCAGCCCTCCACCAGCATGTTAAAGAGCACATCATCCATGCACTCAGGCAATCTGTGAGCACAAAGGTGCACCTGACAACAGATGCATGGACCAGTAGGCATGGCCAGGGACGTTACGTGTCCATCACGGCACACTGGGTGAATGTTGTGGATGCAGGGTCCACAGGGGACAGCAATTTTGGGACAGTTCTGCCTAGCCCACGGTCTAGGAAACAGTTGGCTGTAGCCGTTCGCACCCCCTCCTCCTCCTCCTCGTCTTCCTGCAGAAGCGAGAGCTCGTCCACAGACCGAAGTCGCACAACTACTCCATCCGCAGCTGCCACTGTTGCACACCAGGTCTCCCATTATGGGGCAGCTACTGGCAAACGTCAGCAGGCTGTATTGGCTATGAAGTGTTTGGGCGACAACAGACACACCGAGGAAGTTCTGTCCGAGTTCTTGCAGAAAGAAACGCAGTCGTGGCTGGGCACTGTAGATCTTGAGGCAGGCAAGGTAGTGAGTGATAACGGAAGGAATTTCATGGCTGCCATCTCCCTTTCCCAACTGAAACACATTCCTTGCCTGGCTCACACCTTAAACCTGGTGGTGCAGTGCTTCCTGAAAAGTTATCCGGGGTTATCCGACCTGCTCCTCAAAGTGCGCGGACTTTGCTCGCATATCCGCCGTTCGCCCGTACACTCCAGCCGTATGCAGACCTATCAGCGTTCTTTGAACCTTCCCCAGCATCGCCTAATCATAGACGTTGCAACAAGGTGGAACTCAACACTGCACATGCTTCAGAGACTGTGCGAACAGAGGCGGGCTGTTATGTTTTTGTGGGAGGATACACATACACGGGCAGGCAGTAGGATGGCAGACATGGAGTTGTCAGGTGTGCAGTGGTCGAAGATTCAAGACATGTGTCAAGTCCTTCAGTGTTTTGAGGAATGCACACGGCTGGTTAGTGCAGACAACGCCATAATAAGCATGAGCATCCCCCTAATGCGTCTGCTGAAGCAAAGTTTGACGCACATAAAGGATCAGGCGTCTGCAGCTGAGGAATAGGAAAGCCTTGATGACAGTCAGCCATTGTCTGGCCAGGGCAGTGTACAGGACGAGGTAGCGGGCGAAGAGGAGGAGGAGGACGAGGAGGATGATGGGGATGATTATATTTTTAATGAGGAAGCTTTTCCGGGGCCACTGGAAATTGTTGGCGCGGAAAGGCCGGGTTCTGGTTTTTGGAGGGACACAAGTGACGTGGATTTGCCTGAAACTGCCCCTCAACCAAGCACAACCGCAGATTTGAGAACTGGAACTTTGGCCCACATGGCGGATTATGCCTTACGTATCCTCAAAAGGGACACACGCATTACTAAAATGATGAACGATGACGATTACTGGTTGGCCTGCCTCCTTGATCCTCGCTATAAAGGCAAATTGCAAAATATAGTGCCACATGACAACTTGGAAATAATATTAGCAACCAAACAATCAACTCTTGTTGACCGTTTGCTTCTGGCATTCCCTGCACACAGCGCCCGTGATCGTTCTCACACGAGCTGCAGGGGCCAGCAGACCAGAGGTGTTAGAGGGGCAGAAATCAGAAGTGGCGTTGGCCAGAGGGGTTTTCTGACCAGGTTGTGGAGTGATTTTGCTATGACCGCAGACAGGACAGGTACTGCAGCATCAATTCAAAGTGACAGGAGACAACATTTGTCCAGTATGGTTACAAACTATTTTTCATCCCTTATCGACGTTCTCCCTCAACCGTCATTCCCATTTGATTACTGGGCATCCAAATTAGACACCTGGCCAGAATTGGCAGAATATGCATTGCAGGAGCTTGCTTGCCCGGCAGCTAGTGTCCTATCAGAAAGAGTATTCAGTGCTGCAGGTTCAATACTAACAGAAAAAAGGACTCGTCTGGCTACCCAAAATGTAGATGATCTAACCTTCATTAAAATGAACCACAACTGGATTTCGAAATCTTTTGCCCCACCTTGCCCGGCTGACACCTAGCTTTCCTATGAAAAGGTCTTGCCTGTGGACTATTCTGAATGACTTTTCCAATCTCGTAATTTTCTGCACCTGATTGTCCAGCATACGACATGTTTACACCTCACTAAATGGCCAAACTCCCCACACGGGGCCGTGGTATCGCCACTTGGCGCCAGCACCCGTGAGAGTGCTGTTTTTTTTCTGAAGAGGTGGGTGTGCCCGCTTTTGGTCGACGGCACTGCCACTGGGTCCCTCATAGTACAATAAAGTGTCTCTGGCGGTGGTGGTGCGCACCCAACGTCAGACACACCGTTGTAATATGAGGGGCCCTGGGCCTGTACCGCCGGCCACAAGACAGTCCCCCCCCAGCTCAAACAGTGCTCTACCACTTGCAAAATTATCTCTCACAGCTCCACCAATGTTTAGTCTATGCGCTGACATCCTTCAATGCCTGGCACTGACAATACCATTGTATTGACATTTTTGTTATGTTGGGCCTTCGAAGCCTGTCTGCGGTCCCTCCTTCCACTAGGCCTCCACTGACCATTGTACTGCTGCCCTTGTACCACTGGAACCAATTTTAAATTGCCAACAGCCCTATTTTTTTATGTTAGGCCTTCGAAGCCTGTCTGCGGTCCCTCCTTCCACTAGGCCTCCACTGACCATTGTACTGCTGCCCTTGTACCACTGGAACCAATTTTAAATTGCCAACAGCCCTATTTTGTTTTGTTAGGCCTTCGAAGCCTGTCTGCGGTCCCTCTTTCCACTAGGCCTCCACTGACCATTGTACTGCTGCCCTTGTACCACTGGAACCAATTTTAAATTGCCAACAGCCCTATTTTGTTTTGTTAGGCCTTCGAAGCCTGTCTGCGGTCCCTCTTTCCACTAGGCCTCCACTGACCATTGTACTGCTGCCCTTGTACCACTGGAACCAATTTAAAATTGCCTACAGCCATCTGGTATTATGTTAGGCCTTCGAAGCCTGTCTGCGGTCCTTCCTTCCAAAAGTTCTCCACTGACCAGACCAATGCTGGCCGTGTACCCCTGGAACCCAGCTGAAATGGCATGTAGCCTCCTTTTTTTCTTTGTTTTATATTTAGAAAGCCCAGATGAACTACGCTGTGCAACAGTTCAAGCTACCCAGTCGACATTTCTTTTGCGAGAAAAGCCATCCCAGCCCTCCAGCGGCATGAAAAAGTCTGCATTGTCATAGCACTCAGGCAATAAAACAGTAGAAAGGTGCACCTGACAAGAGACGCATGGACCAGTAGGCATGTCCACAAAAAGTTACGTGTCCATTACGGCACACTGGGTTAATGTGTTGGATGCATGGTCCACAGGGGACAGCCTACAAAGTCTGTATGCAGTCCCTAATTCCAATTTCCCTCCGCTGACCACACCACTGCTGCCCGTGTACCCCTGGAACCAATTTTACAGTGTCTACAGCCTAATTTTGTTATGTTAGGCCTACTACGCCTGTCTGCGGTCCCTCCTTCCAATACTCGTCCACTGACCACACCACTGCTGCCCGTGGACCCCTGGAACCTATTTTTAATTGCATAGAGCATCCTTTTTTAATAGTAGGCGTACAAAGTCTGTCTGCGGTCCACTATTGAAATTGTCCTCCACTGCCCAGAGCACTGCTGCTTGTGTACCCCTGTAACTTTTTTAAGCTGCAGTGAGCCACATTTTTGGTTTAAGTCCTACTACCTGTGTCTGTCTGCGCCACTCAATTCAGCTGTGTTCCTTTGAAAAAAGCTGAGCGTCAATAGTCTTGTTTTCAGCCTCTAGGAATTTTAAAACTGCATTGGGGTACAACTTTGGTAGGGCCTACTAACGGTGTCTGCCTCCCCAAGGTGTGCCCCAGGTTTCCTCGCCATTGCTTCGATCTTCCGGCTCTCGTTTAGTAGTTCTTGGAAACTACACTGCATTAGGCCTACAAATTGGGTATGGGGTGTAGAGAGATGGTGTGTTCCACTCCAAGGTGTTCTCCAGGTTGCCTTTCCTGAGCTTCGATCTTCCGGCTCTCGTTTAGTAGTTGTTGGAAACTACGCTGCATTAGGCCTACAAATTGGGTATGGGGTGTAGAGAGATGGTGTGTTCCACTCCAAGGTGTTCTCCAGGTTGCCTTTCCTGAGCTTCGATCTTCCGGCTCTCGTTTAGTAGTTGTTGGAAACTACGCTGCATTAGGCCTACAAATTGGGTATGGGGTGTAGAGAGATGGTGTGTTCCCCTCCAAGGTGTTCCCCAGGTTTCCTCTCCATTGCTTCGATCTTCTGGCTCTCGTTTAGTAGTTCTTGGAAACTACACTGCATTAGGCCTACAAATTGAGTATGGGGTGTAGAGAGATGGTGTGTTCCACTCCAAGGTGTTCTCCAGGTTGCCTTGCCTGAGCTTCGATCTTCCGGCTCTCGTTTAGTAGTTGTTGGAAACTACGCTGCATTAGGCCTACAAATTGGGTATGGGGTGTAGAGAGATGGTGTGTTCCACTCCAAGGTGTTCCCCAGGTTTCCTCTCCATTGCTTCGATCTTCCGGCTCTCGTTTAGTAGTTCTTGGAAACTACACTGCATTAGGCCTACAAATTGGGTATGGGGTGTAGAGAGATGGTGTGTTCCACTTCAAGGTGTTCTCCAGGTTGCCTTTCCTGAGCTTCGATCTTCCGGCTCTCGTTTAGTAGTTGTTGGAAACTACACTGCATTAGGCCTACAAATTGGGTATGGGGTGTAGAGAGATGGTGTGTTCCACTCCAAGGTGTTCTCCAGGTTGCCTTTCCTGAGCTTCGATCTTCCGGCTGTCATTTAGTAGTTGTTGGAAACTACACTGCATTAGGCATACAAGTTGGGTATGGGGTGTAGAGACATGGTGTGTTCCACTCCAAGGTGTTCTCCAGGTTGCCTTTCCTGAGCTTCGATCTTCCGGCTCTCGTTTAGTAGTTGTTGGAAACTACGCTGCATTAGGCCTACAAATTGGGTATGGGGTGTAGAGAGATGGTGTGTTCCACTCCAAGGTGTTCTCCAGGTTGCCTTTCCTGAGCTTCGATCTTCCGGCTCTCGTTTAGTAGTTGTTGGAAACTACGCTGCATTAGGCCTACAAATTGGGTATGGGGTGTAGAGAGATGGTGTGTTCCACTCCAAGGTGTTCCCCAGGTTTCCTCTCCATTGCTTCGATCTTCCGGCTCTCGTTTAGTAGTTCTTGGAAACTACACTGCATTAGGCCTACAAATTGGGTATGGGGTGTAGAGAGATGGTGTGTTCCACTCCAAGGTGTTCTCCAGGTTGCCTTTCCTGAGCTTCGATCTTCCGGCTCTCGTTTAGTAGTTGTTGGAAACTACACTGCATTAGGCCTACAAATTGGGTATGGGGTGTAGAGAGATGGTGTGTTCCACTCCAAGGTGTTCTCCAGGTTGCCTTTCCTGAGCTTCGATCTTCCGGCTGTCATTTAGTAGTTGTTGGAAACTACACTGCATTAGGCATACAAGTTGGGTCTGGGGTGTAGAGAGATGGTGTGTTCCACTCCAAGGTGTTCTCCAGGTTGCCTTTCCTGAGCTTCGATCTTCCGGCTCTCGTTTAGTAGTTGTTGGAAACTACGCTGCATTAGGCCTACAAATTGGGTATGGGGTGTAGAGAGATGGTGTGTTCCACTCCAAGGTGTTCTCCAGGTTGCCTTTCCTGAGCTTCGATCTTCCGGCTCTCGTTTAGTAGTTGTTGGAAACTACGCTGCATTAGGCCTACAAATTGGGTATGGGGTGTAGAGAGATGGTGTGTTCCACTCCAAGGTGTTCCCCAGGTTTCCTCTCCATTGCTTCGATCTTCCGGCTCTCGTTTAGTAGTTCTTGGAAACTACACTGCATTAGGCCTACAAATTGGGTATGGGGTGTAGAGAGATGGTGTGTTCCACTCCAAGGTGTTCTCCAGGTTGCCTTTCCTGAGCTTCGATCTTCCGGCTCTCGTTTAGTAGTTGTTGGAAACTACACTGCATTAGGCCTACAAATTGGGTATGGGGTGTAGAGAGATGGTGTGTTCCACTCCAAGGTGTTCTCCAGGTTGCCTTTCCTGAGCTTCGATCTTCCGGCTGTCATTTAGTAGTTGTTGGAAACTAAACTGCATTAGGCATACAAGTTGGGTCTGGGGTGTAGAGAGATGGTGTGTTCCACTCCAAGGTGTTCTCCAGGTTGCCTTTCCTGAGCTTCGATCTTCCGGCTCTCGTTTAGTAGTTGTTGGAAACTACGCTGCATTAGGCCTACAAATTGGGTATGGGGTGTAGAGAGATGGTGTGTTCCACTCCAAGGTGTTCTCCAGGTTGCCTTTCCTGAGCTTCGATCTTCCGACTCTCGTTTAGTAGTTGTTGGGAACTACGCTGCATTAGGCCTACAAATTGGGTATGGGGTGTAGAGAGATGGTGTGTTCCACTCCAAGGTGCTCCCCAGGTTTCCTCTCCATTGCTTCGATCTTCCGGCTCTCGTTTAGTAGTTCTTGGAAACTACACTGCATTAGGCCTACAAATTGGGTATGGGGTGTAGAGAGATGGTGTGTTCCACTCCAAGGTGTTCTCCAGGTTGCCTTTCCTGAGCTTCGATCTTCCGGCTCTCGTTTAGTAGTTGTTGGAAACTACACTGCATTAGGCCTACAAATTGGGTATGGGGTGTAGAGAGATGGTGTGTTCCACTCCAAGGTGTTCTCCAGGTTGCCTTTCCTGAGCTTCGATCTTCCGGCTGTCATTTAGTAGTTGTTGGAAACTAAACTGCATTAGGCATACAAGTTGGGTCTGGGGTGTAGAGAGATGGTGTGTTCCACTCCAAGGTGTTCTCCAGGTTGTCTTTCCTGAGCTTCGATCTTCCGGCTCTCGTTTAGTAGTTGTTGGAAACTACGCTGCATTAGGCCTACAAATTGGGTATGGGGTGTAGAGAGATGGTGTGTTCCACTCCAAGGTGTTCTCCAGGTTGCCTTTCCTGAGCTTCGATCTTCCGGCTCTCGTTTAGTAGTTGTTGGGAACTACGCTGCATTAGGCCTACAAATTGGGTATGGGGTGTAGAGAGATGGTGTGTTCCACTCCAAGGTGCTCCCCAGGTTTCCTCTCCATTGCTTCGATCTTCCGGCTCTCGTTTAGTAGTTCTTGGAAACTACACTGCATTAGGCCTACAAATTGGGTATGGGGTGTAGAGAGATGGTGTGTTCCACTCCAAGGTGTTCTCCAGGTTGCCTTGCCTGAGCTTCGATCTTCCGGCTCTCGTTTAGTAGTTGTTGGAAACTACACTGCATTAGGCCTACAAATTGGGTATGGGGTGTAGAGAGATGGTGTGTTCCACTCCAAGGTGTTCTCCAGGTTGCCTTTCCTGAGCTTTGATCTTCCGGCTCTCGTTTAGTAGTTGTTGGAAACTACGCTGCATTAGGCCTACAAATTGGGTATGGGGTGTAGAGAGATGGTGTGTTCCACTCCAAGGTGTTCCCCAGGTTTCCTCTCCATTGCTTCGATCTTCCGGCTCTCGTTTAGTAGTTGTAGAAAACTACACTGCATTAGGCCTACAAATTGGGTATGGGGTGTAGAGAGATGGTGTGTTCCACTCCAAGGTGTTCTCCAGGTTGCCTTTCCTGAGCTTCGATCTTCCGGCTCTCGTTTAGTAGTTGTTGGAAACTACACTGCATTAGGCCTACAAATTGGGTATGGGGTGTAGAGAGATGGTGTGTTCCACTCCAAGGTGTTCTCCAGGTTGCCTTTCCTGAGCTTCGATCTTCCGGCTCTCGTTTAGTAGTTGTTGGAAACTACGCTGCATTAGGCCTACAAATTGGGTATGGGGTGTAGAGAGATGGTGTGTTCCACTCCAAGGTGTTCCCCAGGTTTCCTCTCCATTGCTTCGATCTTCTGGCTCTCGTTTAGTAGTTCTTGGAAACTACACTGCATTAGGCCTACAAATTGAGTATGGGGTGTAGAGAGATGGTGTGTTCCACTCCAAGGTGTTCTCCAGGTTGCCTTGCCTGAGCTTTGATCTTCCGGCTCTCGTTTAGTAGTTGTTGGAAACTACAATGCATTAGGCCTACAAATTGGGTATGGGGTGTAGAGACATGGTGTGTTCCACTCCAAGGTGTTCTCCAGGTTGCCTTTACTGAGCTTCGATCTTCCGGCTCTCGTTTAGTAGTTGTTGGAAACTACGCTGCATTAGGCCTACAAATTGGGTATGGGATGTAGAGAGATGGTGTGTTCCACTCCAAGGTGTTCTCCAGGTTGCCTTTCCTGAGCTTCGATCTTCCGGCTCTCGTTTAGTAGTTGTTGGAAACTACGCTGCATTAGGCCTACAAATTGGGTATGGGGTGTAGAGAGATGGTGTGTTCCACTCCAAGGTGTTCTCCAGGTTGCCTTTCCTGAGCTTCGATCTTCCGGCTGTCATTTAGTAGTTGTTGGAAACTACACTGCATTAGGCATACAAGTTGGGTCTGGGGTGTAGAGAGATGGTGTGTTCCACTCCAAGGTGTTCTCCAGGTTGCCTTTCCTGAGCTTCGATCTTCCGGCTCTCGTTTAGTAGTTGTTGGAAACTACGCTGCATTAGGCCTACAAATTGGGTATGGGGTGTAGAGAGATGGTGTGTTCCACTCCAAGGTGTTCTCCAGGTTGCCTTTCCTGAGCTTCGATCTTCCGGCTCTCGTTTAGTAGTTGTTGGAAACTACGCTGCATTAGGCCTACAAATTGGGTATGGGGTGTAGAGAGATGGTGTGTTCCACTCCAAAGTGTTCCCCAGGTTTCCTCTCCATTGCTTCGAACTTCCGGCTCTCGTTTAGTAGTTCTTGGAAACTACACTGCATTAGGCCTACAAATTGGGTATGGGGTGTAGAGAGATGGTGTGTTCCACTCCAAGGTGTTCTCCAGGTTGCCTTTCCTGAGCTTCGATCTTCCGGCTCTCGTTTAGTAGTTGTTGGAAACTACACTGCGTTAGGCCTACAAATTGGGTATGGGGTGTAGAGAGATGGTGTGTTCCACTCCAAGGTGTTCTCCAGGTTGCCTTTCCTGAGCTTCGATCTTCCGGCTGTCATTTAGTAGTTGTTGGAAACTACACTGCATTAGGCATACAAGTTGGGTCTGGGGTGTAGAGAGATGGTGTGTTCCACTCCAAGGTGTTCTCCAGGTTGCCTTTCCTGAGCTTCGATCTTCCGGCTCTCGTTTAGTAGTTGTTGGAAACTACGCTGCATTAGGCCTACAAATTGGGTATGGGGTGTAGAGAGATGGTGTGTTCCACTCCAAGGTGTTCTCCAGGTTGCCTTTCCTGAGCTTCGATCTTCCGGCTCTCGTTTAGTAGTTGTTGGGAACTACGCTGCATTAGGCCTAGAAATTGGGTATGGGGTGTAGAGAGATGGTGTGTTCCACTCCAAGGTGTTCCCCAGGTTTCCTCTCCATTGCTTCGATCTTCCGGCTCTCGTTTAGTAGTTCTTGGAAACTACACTGCATTAGGCCTACAAATTGGGTATGGGGTGTAGAGAGATGGTGTGTTCCACTCCAAGGTGTTCTCCAGGTTGCCTTGCCTGAGCTTCGATCTTCCGGCTCTCGTTTAGTAGTTGTTGGAAACTACACTGCATTAGGCCTACAAATTGGGTATGGGGTGTAGAGAGATGGTGTGTTCCACTCCAAGGTGTTCTCCAGGTTGCCTTTCCTGAGCTTCGATCTTCCGGCTCTCGTTTAGTAGTTGTTGGAAACTACGCTGCATTAGGCCTACAAATTGGGTATGGGGTGTAGAGAGATGGTGTGTTCCACTCCAAGGTGTTCCCCAGGTTTCCTCTCCATTGCTTCGATCTTTCGGCTCTCGTTTAGTAGTTGTAGAAAACTACACTGCATTAGGCCTACAAATTGGGTATGGGGTGTAGAGAGATGGTGTGTTCCACTCCAAGGTGTTCTCCAGGTTGCCTTTCCTGAGCTTCGATCTTCCGGCTCTCGTTTAGTAGTTGTTGGAAACTACACTGCATTAGGCCTACAAATTGGGTATGGGGTGTAGAGAGATGGTGTGTTCCACTCCAAGGTGTTCTCCAGGTTGCCTTTCCTGAGCTTCGATCTTCCGGCTCTCGTTTAGTAGTTGTTGGAAGCTACGCTGCATTAGGCCTACAAATTGGGTGTGGGGTGTAGAGAGATGGTGTGTTCCACTCCAAGGTGTTCCCCAGGTTTCCTCTCCATTGCTTCGATCTTCTGGCTCTCGTTTAGTAGTTCTTGGAAACTACACTGCATTAGGCCTACAAATTGAGTATGGGGTGTAGAGAGATGGTGTGTTCCACTCCAAGGTGTTCTCCAGGTTGCCTTTCCTGAGCTTCGATCTTCCGGCTCTCGTTTAGTAGTTGTTGGAAACTACGCTGCATTAGGCCTACAAATTGGGTATGGGGTGTAGAGAGATGGTGTGTTCCACTCCAAGGTGTTCTCCAGGTTGCCTTTCCTGAGCTTCGATCTTCCGGCTCTCGTTTAGTAGTTGTTGGAAACTACGCTGCATTAGGCCTACAAATTGGGTATTGGGTGTAGAGAGATGGTGTGTTCCACTCCAAGGTGTTCTCCAGGTTGCCTTTCCTGAGCTTCGATCTTCCGGCTCTCATTTAGTAGTTGTTGGAAACTACACTGCATTAGGCCTACAAGTTGGGTCTGGGGTGTAGAGAGATGGTGTGTTCCACTCCAAGGTGTTCTCCAGTTTGCCTTTCCTGAGCTTCGATCTTCCGGCTCTCGTTTAGTAGTTGTTGGAAACTACGCTGCATTAGGCCTACAAATTGGGTATGGGGTGTAGAGAGATGGTGTGTTCCACTCCAAGGTGTTCTCCAGGTTGCCTTTCCTGAGCTTCGATCTTCCGGCTCTCGTTTAGTAGTTGTTGGAAACTACGCTGCATTAGGCCTACAAATTAGGTATGGGGTGTAGAGAGATGGTGTGTTCCACTCCAAGGTGTTCCCCAGGTTTCCTCTCCATTGCTTCGATCTTCCGGCTCTCGTTTAGTAGTTCTTGGAAACTACACTGCATTAGGCCTACAAATTGGGTATGGGGTGTAGAGAGATGGTGTGTTCCACTCCAAGGTGTTCTCCAGGTTGCCTTTCCTGAGCTTCGATCTTCCGGCTCTCGTTTAGTAGTTGTTGGAAACTACACTGCATTAGGCCTACAAATTGGGTATGGGGTGTAGAGAGATGGTATGTTCCACTCCAAGGTGTTCTCCAGGTTGCCTTTCCTGAGCTTCGATCTTCCGGCTGTCATTTAGTAGTTGTTGGAAACTACACTGCATTAGGCATACAAGTTGGGTCTGGGGTGTAGAGAGATGGTGTGTTCCACTCCAAGGTGTTCTCCAGGTTGCCTTTCCTGAGCTTCGATCTTCCGGCTCTCGTTTAGTAGTTGTTGGAAACTACGCTGCATTAGGCCTACAAATTGGGTATGGGGTGTAGAGAGATGGTGTGTTCCACTCCAAGGTGTTCTCCAGGTTGCCTTTCCTGAGCTTCGATCTTCCGGCTCTCGTTTAGTAGTTGTTGGAAACTACACTGCATTAGGCCTACAAATTGGGTATGGGGTGTAGAGAGATGGTGTGTTCCACTCCAAGGTGTTCACCAGGTTGCCTTTCCTGAGCTTCGATCTTCCGGCTCTCGTTTAGTAGTTGTTGGAAACTACGCTGCATTAGGCCTACAAATTGGGTATGGGGTGTAGAGAGATGGTGTGTTCCACTCCAAGGTGTTCCCCAGGTTTCCTCTCCATTGCTTCGATCTTCCGGCTCTCGTTTAGTAGTTCTTGGAAACTACACTGCATTAGGCCTACAAATTGGGTATGGGGTGTAGAGAGATGGTGTGTTCCACTCCAAGGTGTTCTCCAGGTTGCCTTTCCTGAGCTTCGATCTTCCGGCTCTCGTTTAGTAGTTGTTGGAAACTACACTGCATTAGGCCTACAAATTGGGTATGGGGTGTAGAGAGATGGTGTGTTCCACTCCAAGGTGTTCTCCAGGTTGCCTTTCCTGAGCTTCGATCTTCCGGCTGTCATTTAGTAGTTGTTGGAAACTAAACTGCATTAGGCATACAAGTTGGGTCTGGGGTGTAGAGAGATGGTGTGTTCCACTCCAAGGTGTTCTCCAGGTTGCCTTTCCTGAGCTTCGATCTTCCGGCTCTCGTTTAGTAGTTGTTGGGAACTACGCTGCATTAGGCCTACAAATTGGGTATGGGGTGTAGAGAGATGGTGTGTTCCACTCCAAGGTGTTCTCCAGGTTGCCTTTCCTGAGCTTCGATCTTCCGGCTCTCGTTTAGTAGTTGTTGGGAACTACGCTGCATTAGGCCTACAAATTGGGTATGGGGTGTAGAGAGATGGTGTGTTCCACTCCAAGGTGCTCCCCAGGTTTCCTCTCCATTGCTTCGATCTTCCGGCTCTCGTTTAGTAGTTCTTGGAAACTACACTGCATTAGGCCTACAAATTGGGTATGGGGTGTAGAGAGATGGTGTGTTCCACTCCAAGGTGTTCTCCAGGTTGCCTTGCCTGAGCTTCGATCTTCCGGCTCTCGTTTAGTAGTTGTTGGAAACTACACTGCATTAGGCCTACAAATTGGGTATGGGGTGTAGAGAGATGGTGTGTTCCACTCCAAGGTGTTCTCCAGGTTGCCTTTCCTGAGCTTTGATCTTCCGGCTCTCGTTTAGTAGTTGTTGGAAACTACGCTGCATTAGGCCTACAAATTGGGTATGGGGTGTAGAGAGATGGTGTGTTCCACTCCAAGGTGTTCCCCAGGTTTCCTCTCCATTGCTTCGATCTTCCGGCTCTCGTTTAGTAGTTGTAGAAAACTACACTGCATTAGGCCTACAAATTGGGTATGGGGTGTAGAGAGATGGTGTGTTCCACTCCAAGGTGTTCTCCAGGTTGCCTTTCCTGAGCTTCGATCTTCCGGCTCTCGTTTAGTAGTTGTTGGAAACTACACTGCATTAGGCCTACAAATTGGGTATGGGGTGTAGAGAGATGGTGTGTTCCACTCCAAGGTGTTCTCCAGGTTGCCTTTCCTGAGCTTCGATCTTCCGGCTCTCGTTTAGTAGTTGTTGGAAACTACGCTGCATTAGGCCTACAAATTGGGTATGGGGTGTAGAGAGATGGTGTGTTCCACTCCAAGGTGTTCCCCAGGTTTCCTCTCCATTGCTTCGATCTTCTGGCTCTCGTTTAGTAGTTCTTGGAAACTACACTGCATTAGGCCTACAAATTGAGTATGGGGTGTAGAGAGATGGTGTGTTCCACTCCAAGGTGTTCTCCAGGTTGCCTTGCCTGAGCTTTGATCTTCCGGCTCTCGTTTAGTAGTTGTTGGAAACTACAATGCATTAGGCCTACAAATTGGGTATGGGGTGTAGAGACATGGTGTGTTCCACTCCAAGGTGTTCTCCAGGTTGCCTTTACTGAGCTTCGATCTTCCGGCTCTCGTTTAGTAGTTGTTGGAAACTACGCTGCATTAGGCCTACAAATTGGGTATGGGATGTAGAGAGATGGTGTGTTCCACTCCAAGGTGTTCTCCAGGTTGCCTTTCCTGAGCTTCGATCTTCCGGCTCTCGTTTAGTAGTTGTTGGAAACTACGCTGCATTAGGCCTACAAATTGGGTATGGGGTGTAGAGAGATGGTGTGTTGAACTCCAAGGTGTTCTCCAGGTTGCCTTTCCTGAGCTTCGATCTTCCGGCTGTCATTTAGTAGTTGTTGGAAACTACACTGCATTAGGCATACAAGTTGGGTCTGGGGTGTAGAGAGATGGTGTGTTCCACTCCAAGGTGTTCTCCAGGTTGCCTTTCCTGAGCTTCGATCTTCCGGCTCTCGTTTAGTAGTTGTTGGAAACTACGCTGCATTAGGCCTACAAATTGGGTATGGGGTGTAGAGAGATGGTGTGTTCCACTCCAAGGTGTTCTCCAGGTTGCCTTTCCTGAGCTTCGATCTTCCGGCTCTCGTTTAGTAGTTGTTGGAAACTACGCTGCATTAGGCCTACAAATTGGGTATGGGGTGTAGAGAGATGGTGTGTTCCACTCCAAAGTGTTCCCCAGGTTTCCTCTCCATTGCTTCGAACTTCCGGCTCTCGTTTAGTAGTTCTTGGAAACTACACTGCATTAGGCCTACAAATTGGGTATGGGGTGTAGAGAGATGGTGTGTTCCACTCCAAGGTGTTCTCCAGGTTGCCTTTCCTGAGCTTCGATCTTCCGGCTCTCGTTTAGTAGTTGTTGGAAACTACACTGCATTAGGCCTACAAATTGGGTATGGGGTGTAGAGAGATGGTGTGTTCCACTCCAAGGTGTTCTCCAGGTTGCCTTTCCTGAGCTTCGATCTTCCGGCTGTCATTTAGTAGTTGTTGGAAACTACACTGCATTAGGCATACAAGTTGGGTCTGGGGTGTAGAGAGATGGTGTGTTCCACTCCAAGGTGTTCTCCAGGTTGCCTTTCCTGAGCTTCGATCTTCCGGCTCTCGTTTAGTAGTTGTTGGAAACTACGCTGCATTAGGCCTACAAATTGGGTATGGGGTGTAGAGAGATGGTGTGTTCCACTCCAAGGTGTTCTCCAGGTTGCCTTTCCTGAGCTTCGATCTTCCGGCTCTCGTTTAGTAGTTGTTGGGAACTACGCTGCATTAGGCCTAGAAATTGGGTATGGGGTGTAGAGAGATGGTGTGTTCCACTCCAAGGTGTTCCCCAGGTTTCCTCTCCATTGCTTCGATCTTCCGGCTCTCGTTTAGTAGTTCTTGGAAACTACACTGCATTAGGCCTACAAATTGGGTATGGGGTGTAGAGAGATGGTGTGTTCCACTCCAAGGTGTTCTCCAGGTTGCCTTGCCTGAGCTTCGATCTTCCGGCTCTCGTTTAGTAGTTGTTGGAAACTACACTGCATTAGGCCTACAAATTGGGTATGGGGTGTAGAGAGATGGTGTGTTCCACTCCAAGGTGTTCTCCAGGTTGCCTTTCCTGAGCTTCGATCTTCCGGCTCTCGTTTAGTAGTTGTTGGAAACTACGCTGCATTAGGCCTACAAATTGGGTATGGGGTGTAGAGAGATGGTGTGTTCCACTCCAAGGTGTTCCCCAGGTTTCCTCTCCATTGCTTCAATCTTTCGGCTCTCGTTTAGTAGTTGTAGAAAACTACACTGCATTAGGCCTACAAATTGGGTATGGGGTGTAGAGAGATGGTGTGTTCCACTCCAAGGTGTTCTCCAGGTTGCCTTTCCTGAGCTTCGATCTTCCGGCTCTCGTTTAGTAGTTGTTGGAAACTACACTGCATTAGGCCTACAAATTGGGTATGGGGTGTAGAGAGATGGTGTGTTCCACTCCAAGGTGTTCTCCAGGTTGCCTTTCCTGAGCTTCGATCTTCCGGCTCTCGTTTAGTAGTTGTTGGAAGCTACGCTGCATTAGGCCTACAAATTGGGTATGGGGTGTAGAGAGATGGTGTGTTCCACTCCAAGGTGTTCCCCAGGTTTCCTCTCCATTGCTTCGATCTTCTGGCTCTCGTTTAGTAGTTCTTGGAAACTACACTGCATTAGGCCTACAAATTGAGTATGGGGTGTAGAGAGATGGTGTGTTCCACTCCAAGGTGTTCTCCAGGTTGCCTTTCCTGAGCTTCGATCTTCCGGCTCTCGTTTAGTAGTTGTTGGAAACTACGCTGCATTAGGCCTACAAATTGGGTATGGGGTGTAGAGAGATGGTGTGTTCCACTCCAAGGTGTTCTCCAGGTTGCCTTTCCTGAGCTTCGATCTTCCGGCTCTCGTTTAGTAGTTGTTGGAAACTACGCTGCATTAGGCCTACAAATTGGGTATTGGGTGTAGAGAGATGGTGTGTTCCACTCCAAGGTGTTCTCCAGGTTGCCTTTCCTGAGCTTCGATCTTCCGGCTCTCATTTAGTAGTTGTTGGAAACTACACTGCATTAGGCCTACAAGTTGGGTCTGGGGTGTAGAGAGATGGTGTGTTCCACTCCAAGGTGTTCTCCAGTTTGCCTTTCCTGAGCTTCGATCTTCCAGCTCTCGTTTAGTAGTTGTTGGAAACTACGCTGCATTAGGCCTACAAATTGGGTATGGGGTGTAGAGAGATGGTGTGTTCCACTCCAAGGTGTTCTCCAGGTTGCCTTTCCTGAGCTTCGATCTTCCGGCTCTCGTTTAGTAGTTGTTGGAAACTACGCTGCATTAGGCCTACAAATTAGGTATGGGGTGTAGAGAGATGGTGTGTTCCACTCCAAGGTGTTCCCCAGGTTTCCTCTCCATTGCTTCGATCTTCCGGCTCTCGTTTAGTAGTTCTTGGAAACTACACTGCATTAGGCCTACAAATTGGGTATGGGGTGTAGAGAGATGGTGTGTTCCACTCCAAGGTGTTCTCCAGGTTGCCTTTCCTGAGCTTCGATCTTCCGGCTCTCGTTTAGTAGTTGTTGGAAACTACACTGCATTAGGCCTACAAATTGGGTATGGGGTGTAGAGAGATGGTATGTTCCACTCCAAGGTGTTCTCCAGGTTGCCTTTCCTGAGCTTCGATCTTCCGGCTGTCATTTAGTAGTTGTTGGAAACTACACTGCATTAGGCATACAAGTTGGGTCTGGGGTGTAGAGAGATGGTGTGTTCCACTCCAAGGTGTTCTCCAGGTTGCCTTTCCTGAGCTTCGATCTTCCGGCTCTCGTTTAGTAGTTCTTGGAAACTACGCTGCATTAGGCCTACAAATTGGGTATGGGGTGTAGAGAGATGGTGTGTTCCACTCCAAGGTGTTCTCCAGGTTGCCTTTCCTGAGCTTCGATCTTCCGGCTCTCGTTTAGTAGTTGTTGGAAACTACACTGCATTAGGCCTACAAATTGGGTATGGGGTGTAGAGAGATGGTGTGTTCCACTCCAAGGTGTTCACCAGGTTGCCTTTCCTGAGCTTCGATCTTCCGGCTCTCGTTTAGTAGTTGTTGGAAACTACGCTGCATTAGGCCTACAAATTGGGTATGGGGTGTAGAGAGATGGTGTGTTCCACTCCAAGGTGTTCCCCAGGTTTCCTCTCCATTGCTTCGATCTTCTGGCTCTCGTTTAGTAGTTCTTGGAAACTACACTGCATTAGGCCTACAAATTGAGTATGGGGTGTAGAGAGATGGTGTGTTCCACTCCAAGGTGTTCTCCAGGTTGCCTTTCCTGAGCTTCGATCTTCCGGCTCTCGTTTAGTAGTTGTTGGGAACTACGCTGCATTAGGCCTAGAAATTGGGTATGGGGTGTAGAGAGATGGTGTGTTCCACTCCAAGGTGTTCCCCAGGTTTCCTCTCCATTGCTTCGATCTTCCGGCTCTCGTTTAGTAGTTCTTGGAAACTACACTGCATTAGGCCTACAAATTGGGTATGGGGTGTAGAGAGATGGTGTGTTCCACTCCAAGGTGTTCTCCAGGTTGCCTTGCCTGAGCTTCGATCTTCCGGCTCTCGTTTAGTAGTTGTTGGAAACTACACTGCATTAGGCCTACAAATTGGGTATGGGGTGTAGAGAGATGGTGTGTTCCACTCCAAGGTGTTCCCCAGGTTTCCTCTCCATTGCTTCGATCTTTCGGCTCTCGTTTAGTAGTTGTAGAAAACTACACTGCATTAGGCCTACAAATTGGGTATGGGGTGTAGAGAGATGGTGTGTTCCACTCCAAGGTGTTCTCCAGGTTGCCTTTCCTGAGCTTCGATCTTCCGGCTCTCGTTTAGTAGTTGTTGGAAACTACACTGCATTAGGCCTACAAATTGGGTATGGGGTGTAGAGAGATGGTGTGTTCCACTCCAAGGTGTTCTCCAGGTTGCCTTTCCTGAGCTTCGATCTTCCGGCTCTCGTTTAGTAGTTGTTGGAAACTACGCTGCATTAGGCCTACAAATTGGGTATGGGGTGTAGAGAGATGGTGTGTTCCACTCCAAGGTGTTCCCCAGGTTTCCTCTCCATTGCTTCGATCTTCTGGCTCTCGTTTAGTAGTTCTTGGAAACTACACTGCATTAGGCCTACAAATTGAGTATGGGGTGTAGAGAGATGGTGTGTTCCACTCCAAGGTGTTCTCCAGGTTGCCTTTCCTGAGCTTCGATCTTCCGGCTCTCGTTTAGTAGTTGTTGGAAACTACGCTGCATTAGGCCTACAAATTGGGTATGGGGTGTAGAGAGATGGTGTGTTCCACTCCAAGGTGTTCTCCAGGTTGCCTTTCCTGAGCTTCGATCTTCCGGCTCTCGTTTAGTAGTTGTTGGAAACTACGCTGCATTAGGCCTACAAATTGGGTATTGGGTGTAGAGAGATGGTGTGTTCCACTCCAAGGTGTTCTCCAGGTTGCCTTTCCTGAGCTTCGATCTTCCGGCTCTCATTTAGTAGTTGTTGGAAACTACACTGCATTAGGCCTACAAGTTGGGTCTGGGGTGTAGAGAGATGGTGTGTTCCACTCCAAGGTGTTCTCCAGGTTGCCTTTCCTGAGCTTCGATCTTCCGGCTCTCGTTTAGTAGTTGTTGGGAACTACGCTGCATTAGGCCTAGAAATTGGGTATGGGGTGTAGAGAGATGGTGTGTTCCACTCCAAGGTGTTCCCCAGGTTTCCTCTCCATTGCTTCGATCTTCCGGCTCTCGTTTAGTAGTTCTTGGAAACTACACTGCATTAGGCCTACAAATTGGGTATGGGGTGTAGAGAGATGGTGTGTTCCACTCCAAGGTGTTCTCCAGGTTGCCTTGCCTGAGCTTCGATCTTCCGGCTCTCGTTTAGTAGTTGTTGGAAACTACACTGCATTAGGCCTACAAATTGGGTATGGGGTGTAGAGAGATGGTGTGTTCCACTCCAAGGTGTTCTCCAGGTTGCCTTTCCTGAGCTTCGATCTTCCGGCTCTCGTTTAGTAGTTGTTGGAAACTACGCTGCATTAGGCCTACAAATTGGGTATGGGGTGTAGAGAGATGGTGTGTTCCACTCCAAGGTGTTCCCCAGGTTTCCTCTCCATTGCTTCGATCTTTCGGCTCTCGTTTAGTAGTTGTAGAAAACTACACTGCATTAGGCCTACAAATTGGGTATGGGGTGTAGAGAGATGGTGTGTTCCACTCCAAGGTGTTCTCCAGGTTGCCTTTCCTGAGCTTCGATCTTCCGGCTCTCGTTTAGTAGTTGTTGGAAACTACACTGCATTAGGCCTACAAATTGGGTATGGGGTGTAGAGAGATGGTGTGTTCCACTCCAAGGTGTTCTCCAGGTTGCCTTTCCTGAGCTTCGATCTTCCGGCTCTCGTTTAGTAGTTGTTGGAAGCTACGCTGCATTAGGCCTACAAATTGGGTATGGGGTGTAGAGAGATGGTGTGTTCCACTCCAAGGTGTTCCCCAGGTTTCCTCTCCATTGCTTCGATCTTCTGGCTCTCGTTTAGTAGTTCTTGGAAACTACACTGCATTAGGCCTACAAATTGAGTATGGGGTGTAGAGAGATGGTGTGTTCCACTCCAAGGTGTTCTCCAGGTTGCCTTTCCTGAGCTTCGATCTTCCGGCTCTCGTTTAGTAGTTGTTGGAAACTACGCTGCATTAGGCCTACAAATTGGGTATGGGGTGTAGAGAGATGGTGTGTTCCACTCCAAGGTGTTCTCCAGGTTGCCTTTCCTGAGCTTCGATCTTCCGGCTCTCGTTTAGTAGTTGTTGGAAACTACGCTGCATTAGGCCTACAAATTGGGTATTGGGTGTAGAGAGATGGTGTGTTCCACTCCAAGGTGTTCTCCAGGTTGCCTTTCCTGAGCTTCGATCTTCCGGCTCTCATTTAGTAGTTGTTGGAAACTACACTGCATTAGGCCTACAAGTTGGGTCTGGGGTGTAGAGAGATGGTGTGTTCCACTCCAAGGTGTTCTCCAGGTTGCCTTTCCTGAGCTTCGATCTTCCGGCTCTCGTTTAGTAGTTGTTGGAAACTACGCTGCATTAGGCCTACAAATTGGGTATGGGGTGTAGAGAGATGGTGTGTTCCACTCCAAGGTGTTCTCCAGGTTGCCTTTCCTGAGCTTCGATCTTCCGGCTCTCGTTTAGTAGTTGTTGGAAACTACGCTGCATTAGGCCTACAAATTAGGTATGGGGTGTAGAGAGATGGTGTGTTCCACTCCAAGGTGTTCCCCAGGTTTCCTCTCCATTGCTTCGATCTTCCGGCTCTCGTTTAGTAGTTCTTGGAAACTACACTGCATTAGGCCTACAAATTGGGTATGGGGTGTAGAGAGATGGTGTGTTCCACTCCAAGGTGTTCTCCAGGTTGCCTTTCCTGAGCTTCGATCTTCCGGCTCTCGTTTAGTAGTTGTTGGAAACTACACTGCATTAGGCCTACAAATTGGGTATGGGGTGTAGAGAGATGGTGTGTTCCACTCCAAGGTGTTCTCCAGGTTGCCTTTCCTGAGCTTCGATCTTCCGGCTGTCATTTAGTAGTTGTTGGAAACTACACTGCATTAGGCATACAAGTTGGGTCTGGGGTGTAGAGAGATGGTGTGTTCCACTCCAAGGTGTTCTCCAGGTTGCCTTTCCTGAGCTTCGATCTTCCGGCTCTCGTTTAGTAGTTGTTGGAAACTACGCTGCATTAGGCCTACAAATTGGGTATGGGGTGTAGAGAGATGGTGTGTTCCACTCCAAGGTGTTCTCCAGGTTGCCTTTCCTGAGCTTCGATCTTCCGGCTCTCGTTTAGTAGTTGTTGGAAACGACACTGCATTAGGCCTACAAATTGGGTATGGGGTGTAGAGAGATGGTGTGTTCCACTCCAAGGTGTTCACCAGGTTGCCTTTCCTGAGCTTCGATCTTCCGGCTCTCGTTTAGTAGTTGTTGGAAACTACGCTGCATTAGGCCTACAAATTGGGTATGGGGTGTAGAGAGATGGTGTGTTCCACTCCAAGGTGTTCCCCAGGTTTCCTCTCCATTGCTTCGATCTTCTGGCTCTCGTTTAGTAGTTCTTGGAAACTACACTGCATTAGGCCTACAAATTGAGTATGGGGTGTAGAGAGATGGTGTGTTCCACTCCAAGGTGTTCTCCAGGTTGCCTTTCCTGAGCTTCGATCTTCCGGCTCTCGTTTAGTAGTTGTTGGAAACTACACTGCATTAGGCCTACAAATTGGGTATGGGGTGTAGAGAGATGGTGTGTTCCACTCCAAGGTGTTCTCCAGGTTGCCTTTCCTGAGCTTCGATCTTCCGGCTCTCGTTTAGTAGTTGTTGGAAACTACGCTGCATTAGGCCTACAAATTGGGTATGGGGTGTAGAGAGATGGTGTGTTCCACTCCAAGGTGTTCTCCAGGTTGCCTTTCCTGAGCTTCGATCTTCCGGCTCTCGTTTAGTAGTTGTTGGAAACTACGCTGCATTAGGCCTACAAATTGGGTATGGGGTGTAGAGAGATGGTGTGTTCCACTCCAAGGTGTTCCCCAGGTTTCCTCTCCATTGCTTCGATCTTCTGGCTCTCGTTTAGTAGTTCTTGGAAACTACACTGCATTAGGCCTACAAATTGAGTATGGGGTGTAGAGAGATGGTGTGTTCCACTGCAAGGTGTTCTCCAGGTTGCCTTGCCTGAGCTTCGATCTTCCGGCTCTCGTTTAGTAGTTGTTGGAAACTACGCTGCATTAGGCCTACAAATTGGGTATGGGGTGTAGAGAGATGGTGTGTTCCACTCCAAGGTGTTCTCCAGGTTGCCTTTCCTGAGCTTCGATCTTCCGGCTCTCGTTTAGTAGTTGTTGGAAACTACGCTGCATTAGGCCTACAAATTGGGTATGGGGTGTAGAGAGATGGTGTGTTCCACTCCAAGGTGTTCTCCAGGTTGCCTTTCCTGAGCTTCGATCTTCCGGCTCTCATTTAGTAGTTGTTGGAAACTACACTGCATTAGGCCTACAAGTTGGGTCTGGGGTGTAGAGAGATGGTGTGTTCCACTCCAAGGTGTTCTCCAGGTTGCCTTTCCTGAGCTTCGATCTTCCGGCTCTCGTTTAGTAGTTGTTGGAAACTACGCTGCATTAGGCCTACAAATTGGGTATGGGGTGTAGAGAGATGGTGTGTTCCACTCCAAGGTGTTCTCCAGGTTGCCTTTCCTGAGCTTCAATCTTCCGGCTCTCGTTTAGTAGTTGTTGGAAACTACGCTGCATTAGGCCTACAAATTAGGTATGGGGTGTAGAGAGATGGTGTGTTCCACTCCAAGGTGTTCCCCAGGTTTCCTCTCCATTGCTTCGATCTTCCGGCTCTCGTTTAGTAGTTGTTGGAAACTACACTGCATTAGGCCTACAAATTGGGTATGGGGTGTAGAGAGATGGTGTGTTCCACTCCAAGGTGTTCTCCAGGTTGCCTTTCCTGAGCTTCGATCTTCCGGCTGTCATTTAGTAGTTGTTGGAAACTACACTGCATTAGGCATACAAGTTGGGTCTGGGGTGTAGAGAGATGGTGTGTTCCACTCCAAGGTGTTCTCCAGGTTGCCTTTCCTGAGCTTCGATCTTCCGGCTCTCGTTTAGTAGTTGTTGGGAACTACGCTGCATTAGGCCTACAAATTGGGTATGGGGTGTAGAGAGATGGTGTGTTCCACTCCAAGGTGTTCCCCAGGTTTCCTCTCCATTGCTTCGATCTTCCGGCTCTCGTTTAGTAGTTGTAGAAAACTACACTGCATTAGGCCTACAAATTGGGTATGGGCTGTAGAGATATGGTGTGTTCCACTCCAAGGTGTTCTCCAGGTTGCCTTTCCTGAGCTTCGATCTTCCGGCTCTCGTTTAGTAGTTGTTGGAAACTACACTGCATTAGGCCTACAAATTGGGTATGGGGTGTAGAGAGATGGTGTGTTCCACTCCAAGGTGTTCTCCAGGTTGCCTTTCCTGAGCTTCGATCTTCCGGCTCTCGTTTAGTAGTTGTTGGAAACTACGCTGCATTAGGCCTACAAATTGGGTATGGGGTGTAGAGAGATGGTGTGTTCCACTCCAAGGTGTTCTCCAGGTTGCCTTTCCTGAGCTTCGATCTTCCTTCTCTCATTTAGTAGTTGTTGGAAACTACACTGCATTAGGCCTACAAGTTGGGTCTGGGGTGTAGAGTGATGGTGTGTTCCACTCCAAGGTGTTCTCCAGGTTGCCTTTCCTGAGCTTCTATCTTCAGGCTCTCATTAAATTGTGGTTAAATGGAACAACTGCATTTGGCGTACTAGTTTGTTTGGGGCCTACTATCGGTGTCTGCCACTCCTTGCTATTCTCCTGGTTTCCTGTCCTGAACTTCCATTTTCAGGCTCTCGTTAAGTAGTTGTTAATGTTAGACTGCATTTGGCCTACTAGTTGGGTTGGGGCCTACTATCGGTGTCTGCCACTCCTTGCTGTTCTCCTCCACTGAACAAAGCTGTGCCGCCTGTTTACTACGGTTGCCAATTTTGAACTGCATTTAGAATACTTACTGATTTGGGCCTACTCTCTGTGTCAGCCTCTCATTCCAGTTGTCCTCCACTGCAATGCCCCCTTGTTAGTCCTGTGTTACCAATTTTGAACTGCATTTAGCCAACTTTATTCTTTGGGCCTATATCTGTGTTTCCTCCTCATCCTGCCCATTGCCCAGCCAGTGATAGATGAGTCTGCTGGTACATTGACCCATAACGCAAAATTCCCCGTGCACGCTACACAGCAAGATTGTGACCCTGCTGAAAGTCAGGTTCCTCTTCCCGCATACCATACCACCTTACACGGGGACAAAGAGGAAGGTGCAGATGAAAGTGCAGGTTCCTTCATCAGGTGGGGGGAGGAATACTAGTTGGCAACGTCACTGGCACAGGGCCTCTCATAGTACGCAAAAGTGTTGCTGCCGGTGGGAGGCGCCCCCGCCGTGCAAACACACCGCTGTACTTTGAGGGGCCCTGTGCCAGTGCCAATGCCAACGAGTGGGCCTCCCCTGCTTGCTCAGGATCACAGCACTTGCAAAGTTGAAATACTTACCTCTCCCTGCTCCACTGCCGTGACGTGGTCCAGATTTCCTGGGCCCACTAATTACTTGAACCAGCCCTACCCCCCACAACTTTAGCCAAATGACCCCCAATTTCAAATGCCTTCCAATTATTATAAGCTAAATTACGATTGACAAGCTTCTGTAACAAGAATGAATGTTTTTGCCATTAAAATGGGCAGTGTAGGTGTTTTCCTGGCCTCCACTCACTGCCGACTATGCTCCCCCATTGACTTGCATTGGGTTTCGTGTTTCGGGCGATACCCGAATTTTCGCCATAATCGGCCAATTCCACTCGACTCGACTTCTAAGATAGTCGGGTTTCGCGAAACACGACTCGACTCTAAAAAGGTCAAGGTCGCTCAACCCTAGTAGTGAGCATTATAGACGAAGATGTCTTGCAGTGGAGAGATGTTTTGGCTGGGTTTGATTGAGAATTGCTGAGATGTCATGTGGAGCCAGGATTTCCAGTGGATGTCCAAGAATGATGTCAGCTGTTTTGTCCAGGAGGGCGTGTGCTGCAAATACTGCTCTCATGCAGGAGGGGGCTCCCCTTGCAACTGGATCCAGGCGAGCTGAAAAATAGCCTAGAGGTCTCTGTCTTCCCCCGTGAGTCTGTGTCAGGACTCCAGTAGCATGGCCTTCTTTCTCCATCAGGTAGAGACGGAATGGCTTCTCGTAGTCAGGTAGGCCTGAGACTACTGAGTCTTTTAGCTTCTTGAACGAACTGCAGGCCACATCTGTTAGCAGGAACGGGGTTACGTTAACGCAGTCATACAGAGGTTGCATTAGGACTGAGGCATCAGGGATCCAGGCTCTGCAATACGAAGCTAGACCAAGAAAAGCTTGTAGTGCCTTTGGAGATGTTGGGGGAGCCATCCTCTCCACTGTGGTCTTCATCTGTCAGGTGTTTAGTCTGGTGAGCAATGCAGTGCCCAAGGAATGTAACTCGCTTCAGACACCACTGGACTTTGTTCTTTGAGACCTTGCAGTGTTGTTTCGCCAGATAGAGTAGGAGAGACACGGAATGTGCTTTACACGTGTCAAAGTCAACTGCACAAAGGAGTAGATCATCCACGTATTGTAGCAGGGTCACTTCTGCATGTTCTGTTATCCAGTTGGCGAAAACTGTGGACATTGCTTTGGTGAATTGCGAGGGGCTGTTCTGGGCCCCCTGGGGCATCACCGCCCATGTGTACTGTGCCCCCTGATGCGTGAAGGCAAACAGGAACTGGTCGTCTGGATGGAGGGGAGCACTGAAGAAAGCATTTGCCAGGTCGATCACCGTGAACACTGTTGCTGTGGAAGGCACATTTGAGAGCAGGGTGTGTGGATTCGGCACAATTGGAGTTTCAAATACTGTAGCGTCATTCACTGCTCTTAGGTCATGTACCATTCTGAACTTGGCTGGCTCTCCTTTTACAGTCTTTTTCTTGACAGGGAAAAGCGGGGTATTGCAAGTAGAGGTGCAGGGGACAACGACCCCTATTTCCAGGAACACCTTCAATTGATCTGAGAAGGCTTGACTCTGTGCGATGGACAAGGGATACTGGGCCTTACGAGGATATGGAGTACCTGGCTTGAGTGATACCCGCATCGGGGCAACTTGAAGTTTTCCCAGATCTTGGGGTCCCTTAGACCATAGACTTTCTGGTACTACGTCCAGTACCTCCTTGGGTAGGCCTTCATGGATTGTTTGAGGTTCCTGTAAGGCTGCCAGCATGACTGACTCTTCCTGGGTCAGAGGTGAAGAAAGGGTCACGGTCCCATCTTCCTGGAACACTATGGTTGCTTTTAGTTTCTGTAGAAGGTCTGCCCCCAGTAGGTTGAGTGGGCAGGTTGTTGACACCACAAACTGGGATAGGATAGAGTGTCCTGGCTGAGTGCACATGCTCAGAGGCTTTGTAAGCTGAGAATTTCTGACTTGACCGTCGATGTTGTGATGGAGCTCTGCACCGGCTCTGGTAATGACCCAATTTGCCGCAGTTGAAACATCTGACATTCCTTCTGTCTGGGTATTGCGGTGGCTCTTCAGAGTCTATGGCCGCCATAAGGGGTGTTGTCTTCCGCACTCCTGGTTGGGACTCAATCCCTTTGGCTACGGTGAGCAGGGTGTCCATTGCTATTGACCTGTACTCGGGCCTAGCCACTATCAGTGGCTTCTTGATTGGTTCTCTGAGTCCATGCACAAAGGCCTGTGCCAACATCTGCCTGTGTATCTGATCATGAATGGTGAAGCCCAGGTCCTGGAAAACCTGCATTACTCTGCCATGGAACTTCTTCACAGTCTCTGTCTTCTCCTGACTCATATCATGTAAGCTGAGGGCCTGTCCAGCGAGCCTGCCTTTGGCCCACTCTCTGAGTTGTTCAATCAGCTTCGGCCCTGACTCCCAGGCATGTACGTCTAAGTCTGCTGACAGCTTGAAGTGTTCCTTCATGATTGGCCAGAAGGCATCACCTGCCTTTATCTCCATCACGGCCCACAGATCATTCCAGGTGGCTGCATATGTGCGCTGGTTCTGCTGCATTCTTCTGTAGAATAAAGTAACAAATTTCACCGCACTCTCTATAGGTCAATTATGCAGAGGTTCTGTACATTTATTGGTATAGACTAGGAGCGTAACAGAATATTGCAGTATATGCGATTAACAACGTTTCGGCTCAACCAGAGCCTTTATCACGTATCGCTGTGGAAAAAGAAATATGCAAAGAAAAATAAAATAAATAACATAAATAAAACAACATAGTAAAATGAAATAAAATAACAAAACAATAGGTCGTCCTAAAGATCAAGAAATATATGTCTACCAACAGACATATAGGGACGTCAAAGGAAGTGATGAATCAGGGATCGAGTGTCAGGATAGGGTGCAAAAGGGTCCTGCGTATCCTGCAGGTAGGGATAGTATAGTGAGTATAATTCAATATAAACATATGTCGGAGAGAGGAGATAATCCAGACAAAATGCAGCTGACACACGTAATTTTCAAAATAGTAGTATAGACTAGTGTTGAGCATTCCGATACCGCAAGTATCGGGTATCGGCCGATACTTGCTGTATCGGAATTCCGATACCGAGATCCGATATTTTTGTGATATCGGGTATCGGTATCGGATCAATAGGTATGTGTAAAATAAAGAATTAAAATAAAAAATATTGATATGCTCACCTCTCCGGCGGCCCCTGGACTTCACGCTGCTAATCGGGAGGCTTCTTTGTTTAAAAAGCGCGCCTTTTGGACCTGGGAATGACGTCCCGGGTTCTGATTGGTCGCGTGCCGCCCATGTAACCGGCACGCGACCAATCAGAAGCCGGGACGTCATTCCCAGGTCCTAAAGGCGCGCATTTTAAACAAAGAAGACTCCCGGTTAGCAGCGTGAAGTCCAGGGGCCGCCGGAGAGGTGAGCATATCAATATTTTTTATTTTAATTCTTTATTTTACACATCCCTATGGATCCCAGAGCCTGAAGGAGAGTTTCCTCTCCTTCAGACCCTGGGAACCATGAGAATACCTTCCGATACTTGATGTCCCATTGACTTGTATTGGTATCGGATATCGGTATCGGCGATATCCGATATTTTTCGGGTATCGGCCGATACTATCCGATACCGATACTTTCAAGTATCGGACGGTATCGCTCAACACTAGTATAGACAAAAATGATTTCAAGCCCATACTCAGAGACAGTAGCATAGGTAGTTACCTTGTTCCAGTAATGGAATAGAGTGCAGACAGGAAAAAATCCCAGCAATAGAGTGAAAGTTCTGTAGAAAATAGTAGATGGGGATTAGCTTAAATAAGCTAGGAAAACCGTGCCCATAGAATCTGAAAAAAGTACCTTAAGCAATATCCTTAGTATATTAATAGAGGCTCCCTTCAGGGAATGTGGACCTGTATAAGGTAAATGGTATGTTTGTGATGCCCCTGAGGAGTTCTTGGAGGAATAGTGCATAAGGGTTAATGGGATAGTATAAAAAGACGTGCCCGTAGGAACTACCTGAGTACCTTGAAGTAATGTGATAGCTATACTTGCAGAGGCTCACTGGTGGACGGTATAGACCTGTACAGAGTAAACGGTATGTATGTATGTATCACTATAGAATAAGTACACTGCCTATCAAGGGGGACGCTAGTGGCGTCAGTAGTTTACCTGTGGAAGAGCGGCGCTCCCGCGCTATGCTCCGGTGCCGCGTGTGTCCGGTCTGCAGCAGGGACGGCGTGTGTATGGTAAATAACCGCCGCACCGGAAGTGAGCGGTGCGGACCGGAAATGACATGCCGCTACTCAATGGGGCTTCAATGCGCATGCGCAGCCTCCGTAAATAGCAATCTTGTAACTGTGTGCTGTCCGTGGCTGAGAGTGCAGCCCTGGTGAATGAATGAAGGGCTCTGATAGGGATAAAATATGATATAGGGATAATGTGATGGACATAACTAAAACAAGTGTGGATTATCACCGCAGGATAGAATGGTCAATGGGATAAAACTACCTAAGGGTAATGAAAATAAAGGGAAAATAATGGAAAAATAAAGGGAAATACAGGGAAAGATAACACGTTAGGGGACCGGGGCAACTCACCCAATATAGTAATAGATCTTTTGCAGTCATAAGTTAGCGGGTCTGAAAGAAAGGGAATATAATATCACAGTGAGATAAATTAACAAGGCTCATACTGACCAGTCAATCTCTCTATTAAGTCCTTTTGGAGTCAGGGTATCTAGCTTGTATATCCAGTAGGTCTCACGTGGTCTAAGAAGTTTAATGTGGTCGCCTCCTCTTCTAGGGCGAGGGACATGTTCGATGACTTGAAATTTAAGCTGGGCTACTGTGTGCCTGTATTTTGTAAAGTGATCTGGTAGAGGTAGCCAGTTTTTGCCGCATCTGATTGTAGACTTGTGGCTGGCAATTCTGTCCCTTATGTGCTGCGTGGTTTCTCCTATGTATAGGAGGCCACATGGGCATTTAATAAGGTACATAACAAAATTCGAGTCACATGTATGGAAGCCCCGTACTGGATAGGACTTTCCTGTTCTTGGGTGAGTGATAGTGTCTGATTTGATGACATTTGAGCAGCTAGCACAATTGAGGCAAGGAAAGGTACCGTTACGCCTAGTGCCCAATAGTCTCTGCGTAATTGTGGGCCGCTTGCTGCCAATATCTGCCCTCACGAGTTTGTCTCTAATGTTGGGGGGTCTTTTATTGCACACCAGAATTGGTTCTTTGAAAGGAGGGATGGAAGGATATGATTTGGTTAAAAGAGGCCAGTGCTTCCTGATGATGGAATGAACTTTCGGTACTAATGGATGAAATACATGTACAAATGGAATCCTTTCTTGTGTGTTTCTCGGAGGTCGGGGTGACGGGAGTGAAAGAATACGTGTTCTTTCTTCCATGAGAAGTTTTGGAGGATAATGTCGTGCTCGGAATTTGGAAGTCATGTCATCCAATCTATCATTAAGTGTTATTGGGTCAGAGACAATGCGTGCTACTCTATTGAGCTGGGAACGCGGTAGGCTATCTTTCAGTGAGCGTGGATGACAACTGGTATAGAGAAACAGACTGTTGCAGTCCGTAGATTTGCAATAAATATCAGTAGAAAGGCCTCCGTCAGAGTCCTTGAGGACCATGGTGTCTAAAAAAGGTACAGAATCGGTGTTGTGATGAATGGTAAATTGAAGTTCTGGGAGAATGGAATTTAAATAGGAATGAAAGGATAAAAGTGTGTCAGCGGTACCAGTCCAAATGAGGAAGATGTCATCGATATATCGGTGGTAACATGTTACATGTTGTGAGAACAGACTATTTGTAAATACGTGGGTTGTTTCGAAATGGTTCATAAACGCGTTGGCATAAGCCGGCGCAACGTTCGAACCCATAGCGGTACCGCACTTTTGGATATAAAAGGTGTCCTCAAATAAAAAGTAATTTTCATATAACACTAGAGTAAGCAAGTCCAGGCAGAACTGGATGGCATCCTCCGATATCGAAGATTGGCATAGTAGGTGTCTAGTAGCCTCAATACCTTTAGTGTGCTGGATTGACGTGTAAAGGCTACAAACGTCAAGTGTAACTAGGGTACTATTGGATGGTACCCTGGCAAGTCGTTTGATGACGTCAAGAAAATGTCCAGTGTCCAAGAGAAAAGATCGAGTGGTTTTGACTAGTGGTGTGAGGATTCTTTCCAAAAAGACAGATAGGGGAGACAAGATGGAGTCTGTCGAGGCAACTATCGGTCTGCCCGGGGGATATCGTAATGATTTATGAATTTTGGGTAATACATAGAATACCGGTGTCACAGGATGGGGATTGGTGAGAAATGCTGCTGTTTTTTGGTCAATAGTATGTCGAGTCAGATACATGTCAATAACGATTTTGATTTTATGACTAATGGCTGTGACCGGATCCCTTGATATGATATCATAGGTATTAGTGTCTGCCAGTTGACGATAAATCTCACTCATGTATTGTGTACGGTTCATCACCACAATAGCTCCCCCTTTGTCCGCTGGTTTTACTACAATAGATGTATTAGTATGAAGAGAGGACAGAGCTTGTTTTTCAGTGGAGGTAAGGTTAGAATGAGAAGGAAATAGACCCAGCCGTTGTTGATGTATAAGAGAATCGACCTCACGGTCAACCAGAGAAATGAACGCTTCCGTAGCATGGTAAATCCTAGGAGGACAGAAATTGCTCCGATTACGGAGCCCAAGGTTAGTAATGGATAACGTAGGTGGCATATCATCAATCGTTGGAGGTATCGGAGTATGAGTAATGTCTTTACTTAGTCCAAAATGAGTCTTAAGTCTGATTGTCCGATAAAACCTCTCCAAGTCCTTTTTGAGTTGCAAAGTGTCCCAAGTTGGAGTGGGGCAGAAGGAAAGTCCCTTCTGGAGTACTGAGAATTCTGCCGGGGAGAGGAGGTGATCCGATATGTTGATCACTAGGTTAGAGGTCTCACCTGTGATCTTGTTGTCATTCTTTCGCTTTGCTCGCCTGGTGGGTCTCCTTGGTGATGTCCTCCTCTGGGTCCCTTGGATAAAAAACGCCTGCGGCTGGAGTTGGTCGAGGAATCGCTTTCGGAACTGTAGGATCCATTTCTGCGTGGATAACGAGATCAGCGCCAGGTGGAGGTAGAGGAGTCGGTCCATTTGTAGACCCTGTTGTTGGCGTAGTCTTCAGAATCGCGTTGGAATTTGAGTCTTTTTCGTTCTTGCAGAACCTTTTGGTGATCAGCGAGTGCCTTTTCCGTTTTGGTCTTAAGAGAAGACCACTCCGTGGAAGAAAGGGTAGTAGAAAGCTGTGCCTCTATATTCTGAATATTCTGTTTAGTCTCCGCTATTGCCTTCTGAAGGAACTCTATTGTAAGTATAATGATATCCAGAGAGCACTTGTTGAGGATTTTTTTATATTTCTCACAATATTCCGGATTATCCGAAAAGAGGGTGGGATATAAGTTGCACCTGAGTCCCCTTGGTATCTTGTTTTGCCTATGGTACTCGGCTAAAGTGGTGCAATGTAAGTCGTAGGAAATAAGCCTACGTTTTTCTTTCTCGAAATCCCTGGTCCTCAGTTCGTGTACTGGGGTCCGGAGGAATTCGCTAGAACCTGTCACATGGGACAGTATATCAGAGCTAGTGGCCACATCATACGCAAAAGTGTCGGTAGACATGAGAATATTTGCAATGATGTAAGAGGAATAGCCGGTGCAGCTGCCAATCAAAGTAGTATAAAGGGGTAATTTGGCGTGCACTCAGCCAATATAAGGTGAGGTGCTGGTGCAATGGACCAATGGCCCGATAACTATAAAGTAACAAATTTCACCGCACTCTCTATAGGTCAATTATGCAGAGGTTCTGTACATTTATTGGTATAGACTAGGAGCGTAACAGAATATTGCAGTATATGCGATTAACAACATTTCGGCTCAACCAGAGCCTTTATCACGTATCGCTGTGGAAAAAGAAATATGCAAAGAAAAATAAAATAAATAACATAAATAAAACAACATAGTAAAATGAAATAAAATAACAAAACAATAGGTCGTCCTAAAGATCAAGAAATATATGTCTACCAACAGACATATAGGGACGTCAAAGGAAGTGATGAATCAGGGATCGAGTGTCAGGATAGGGTGCAAAAGGGTCCTGCGTATCCTGCGGGTAGGGATAGTATAGTGAGTATAATTCAATATAAACATATGTCGGAGAGAGGAGATAATCCAGACAAAATGCAGCTGACATACGTAATTTTCAAAATAGTAGTATAGACAAAAATGATTTCAAGCCCATACTCAGAGACAGTAGCATAGGTAGTTACCTTGTTCCAGTAATGGAATAGAGTGCAGACAGGAAAAAATCCTAGCAATAGAGCGAAAGTTCTGTAGAAAATAGTAGATGGGGATTAGCTTAAATAAGCTAGGAAAACCGTGCCCATAGAATCTGAAAAAAGTACCTTAAGCAATATCCTTAGTATATTAATAGAGGCTTCCTTCAGGGAATGTGGACCTGTATAAGGTAAATGGTATGTTTGTGATGCCCCTGAGGAGTTCTTGGAGGAATAGTGCATAAGGGTTAATGGGATAGTATAAAAAGACGTGCCCGTAGGAACTACCTGAGTACCTTGAAGTAATGTGATAGCTATACTTGCAGAGGCTCACTGGTGGACGGTATAGACCTGTACAGAGTAAACGGTATGTATGTATCACTATAGAATAAGTACACTGCCTATCAAGGGGGACGCTAGTGGCGTCAGTAGTTTACCTGTGGAAGAGCGGCGCTCCCGCGCTATGCTCCGGTGCCGCGTGTGTCCGGTCTACAGCAGGGACGGCGTGTGTATGGTAAATAACCGCCACACCGGAAGTGAGCGGTGCGGACCGGAAATGACATGCCACTACTCAATGGGGCTTCAATGCGCATGCGCAGCCTCCGTAAAAAGCAATCTTGTAATTGTGTGCTGTCCGTGGCTGAGAGTGCAGCCCTGGTGAATGAATGAAGGGCTCTGACAGGGATAAAATATGATATAGGGATAATGTGATGGACATAACTAAAACAAGTGTGGATTATCACCGCAGGATAGAATGGTCAATGGGATAAAACTACCTAAGGGTAATGAAAATAAAGGGAAAATAATGGAAAAATAAAGGGAAATACGGGGAAAGATAACACGTTAGGGGACCGGGGCAACTCACCCAATATAGTAATAGATCTTTTGCAGTCATAAGTTAGCGGGTCTGAAAGAAAGGGAATATAATATCACAGTGAGATAAATTAACAAAGCTCATACTGACCAGTCAATCTCTCTATTAAGTCCTTTTGGAGTCAGGGTATCTAGCTTGTATATCCAGTAGGTCTCACGTGGTCTAAGAAGTTTAATGTGGTCGCCTCCTCTTCTAGGGCGAGGGACATGTTCGATGACTTGAAATTTAAGCTGGGCTACTGTGTGCCTGTATTTTGTAAAGTGATCTGGTAGAGGTAGCCAGTTTTTGCCGCATCTGATTGTAGACTTGTGGCTGGCAATTCTGTCCCTTATGTGCTGCGTGGTTTCTCCTATGTATAGGAGGCCACATGGGCATTTAATAAGGTACATAACAAAATTCGAGTCACATGTATGTATTCTATCCACACTTGTTTTAGTTATGTCCATCACATTATCCCTATATCATATTTTATCCCTATCAGAGCCCTTCATTCATTCACCAGGGCTGCACTCTCAGCCACGGACAGCACACAGTTACAAGATTGCTATTTACGGAGGCTGCGCATGCGCATTGAAGCCCCATTGAGTAGCGGCATGTCATTTCCGGGGCCGCACCGCTCACTTCCGGTGCGGCGGTTATTTACCATACACACGCCGTCCCTGCTGTAGACCGGACACACGCGGCACCGGAGCATAGCGCGGGAGCGCCGCTCTTCCACAGGTAAACTACTGACGCCACTAGCGTCCCCCTTGATAGGCAGTGTACTTATTCTATAGTGATACATACATACCGTTTACTCTGTACAGGTCTATAACGACCACCAGTGAGCCTCTGCAAGTATAGCTATCACATTACTTCAAGGTACTCAGGTAGTTCCTATGGGCACGTCTTTTTATACTACCCCATTAACCCTTATGCACTATTCCTCCAAGAACTCCTCAGGGGCATCACAAACATACCATTTACCTTATACAGGTCCACATTCCCTGAAGGGAGCCTCTATTAATATACTAAGGATATTGCTTAAAGAAGTTATCCACTACTATAAAGTTTTTTTTTTTTTTTTCATAAATCTTGCTATTATGTGCCACTGAAAACATCTACTGTGTTTATTTTAGCAATATTAGCTGTTATCATGCTGTAGCAGCACATCTTCAGTGCTGGATTCAGCTCTCATGGGGTTAATCGACTACTTCCTTATTGTGACCTAATACTACAAGTTCCATGATGCTTTGCACTGCCACTAAGTCCGAATCTAGCACACCCACTCCAAAAACACACCCAAACCCCTCCCTCCTCTCCCTCCTCTCTGTTCAGGCTGATGAGGAGAGGTCACATCTTGGTCACAAGCTGAAAGCAGCACCAAGCACGATAGATAGATAGATAGATAGATAGATAGATAGATAGATAGATAGATAGATAGATAGATAGATAGATAGATAGATAGATAGATAGATAGATAGATAGATAGATAGATAGATAGATAGATAGATATGGGATGGCTGGATATTTAAATACATAGATATATCTATCCATATATCTATAGATATTTCCATAGCTATTAATCTATAATATAACGCTGGGAGCGTCACTCTGTCCGAAGCCTTTATAGACTGCGCAAGCGCAAGCGCCGGCGCAGTCTGGGCCTCACAGAGCGACGCTCCCGGGAGATCGCGGTGTGCGTTCACACTGAACGCACACCGCGATCTCCAACAGAAAAGCAGGGACCGCCAGGAGGGTGAGTATCGGCCATATTCACCTGTCCCCGTTCCATCGCTGAGCGCCGCCATCTTCCCGGTCTTCGGCCTGTGACCTTCAGTTCAGAGGGCGCGATGACGCGCTTAATGCGCGCCGGCGCCGCCCTCTGACTGAACAGTCACAGCCAGGAGACCGGGAAGATGGCGGCGCTCAGGGATGGAACGTCGGACAGGTGAATATAGTAAGTGCTGGGGGGCCTGAGCTGGCGGCAATACCGGCACCTGACCCCCACAGCGCGCCGGTGTCCCCGCCTGCTCAGGCCCCCGGATGGGTGCAGCACATGACAGGATGGGGACGCAGGATGCGGACGCAGCACATACCAGGATGGGGACGCAGGATGCGGACACAGCACATACCAGGATGGGGACGCAGGATGCGGACGCAGCACATACCAGGATGGGGACGCAGGATGCGGATGCAGCACATACCAGGATGGGGACGCAGGATGCGGACGCAGCACATACCTGGATGGGGACGCAGGATGCGGACGCAGCACATACCAGGATGGGGACGCAGGATGGGGATGCAGGATGCGGACGCAGCACATACCAGGATGGGGACGAAGGATGGGGACGCAGGATGCGGACGCAGCACATACCAGGATGGGGACGCAGGATGCGGACGCAGCACATACCAGGATGGGGACGCAGGATGGGGACGCAGGATGTGGACGCAGCACATACCAGGATGGGGACGCAGGATGCGGACGCAGCACATACCAGGATGGGGACGCAGGATGCGGACGCAGCACATACCAGGATGGGGACGCAGGATGCGGACGCAGCACATACCAGGATGGGGACGCAGGATGCGGACGCAGCACATACCAGGATGGGGACGCAGGATGCGGACGCAGCAGATACCAGGATGGGGACGCAGGATGGGTGCAGCACATGACAGGATGGGGACGCAGGATGGGTGCAGCACATACCAGGATGGGGACGCAGGATGGGTGCAGCACATACCAAGATGGGGACGCAGGATGGGTGCAGCACATGACAGGATGGGGACGCAGGATGGGTGCAGCACATGACAGGATGGGGACGCAGGATGGGTGCAGCACATACCAGGATGGAGACCATATACCAATATAAATGCTCACCACCCGGGCGTAGAACGGGTTCAATAGCTAGTTGAATATAAATGGACATGTTTGAAACATCAATTGGTACTCTGTCCATGAAAGATGGCAAAGTTATCACCGGACAAAAAGAAAACTCACATTTTAATATATATGTATAGAGACCACCGTAGAATAACGGCACAAAATTATAATCCAAAGAACGAGTAATAATTAAAAAATATACATAACTTTATTAAACAATCCAACAAGGCATAATATATACGAGTAAAAATGATGGATGATTGGTGATGACACAACAAACATAAGCAGCAGTACCATATGATTCAATATTTTCACATTGTAGCAGACAACACTCAATTCATAGAATGCGCAGACAGGAAATGAAAGACTGTATAGCATATCATAAAAAAAGTCTCCCAATCTATATATACGTAATAGTGTAAGGGATATGTACGTCTATTTCAACGCAAATCACCGTTCGCTGCTTGCTCGCGGCCGGCTGGCCGCGACCATTTAGCTACAGGCACAGTCCGGACGCAAATTGGCCCCCTTCCGTCCAGTCAGCGCCCAGATAACGTATTAGGACTGCGTTTCTGCACAGCATAATGCAGTGTAACGCAGCATTTAACGCTGTCATTAATTGTCTAAGTGTGCGCAATTTTTTACTATTGATGCTGCCTATGCAGCATCAATAATAAAAAATTATGATGTAAATCAAAATAAAATAAAATTACATTATATTCTCACCTTCTGCTACAGCCTTTCACACTACTCGCGACGATCCGGTCTAAATAATGCATTGCGGAAATGCACGAACATGGCATAGCGTTCTTGCGAGACCGCTACATCATCACGTGTTATGGCCGCAAGACATTACTGGCAACGGAACATCACGACATGGCCTGGCTGCGGGGGACACCAGATGGTGAGTATATAACTATTTTTTACACAACATGACTGATCCGTAGCACGACGGACGGTCGCTAATACAAGTCTATGGGTAAAACGAATCCTACGAGCACATTTGCAGGATCAGTTTTTTTCCAACAGATCCGTTTTTTTTCTCATAGAGTTGTATTAGCGCCAGATTGCGCCTGATGGCCACACGTTTCATCTGTTTTTTGCTAGATCCGTTGCTGTGCGTTTTTTCGACAGACATAAAAAACGTTCATCTGTATGTGTTTTCCATCCGGCGGGAACAGCTTTTTTGACGGAAACTGGAGAAAACGGATGAAACGTGTGGCCATCAGTCGCAAACCAGCGCTAATACAACTCTATGATAAAAAAAAGGATCTGGCGTTATAAAAAAAAAAATGATCCGGCGTCAAAAAAAGGAAACGGCGGAAAAACCGGATCTTGTGGGAAAAAAAACGATCCGGTGGAAAAAACTGATCCGGCGGAAAAAATGGATCCCGCGAAAAAAAAACCCGATACGGCAGAAAGAAAAAAAAGGCGGAAAAAAACGTCACGGAAAATAAAAAATGGATCATGCAAATGTGGTCACAGGATGCGTTTTACCAATAGACTTGTATTAGCGATGGATCAGTCGTGTTTTTGCAGACCGTCGGCACGAAAAAACTTTAAAGTGAACTTTTTTTGTCCGGTGCGCCCGCTATTTTCTAACGCGCATGCGCTGCAGAAACTCCACCCCCTCCTCCCCGCACTTCAGAATGGGCAGTGGATGCATTGAAAAACTGCATCCGCTGCCCACGTCGTGCACAAATTTCACGTGCGTTGGTACGTCGTCCCGATGCATAGCGACGGACACGTACCGACGTAAGAGTGAGAGGCCTTAATGAGCATAATTTTTTTTTTTTTTTTTAAATGAAAAAAAAAGGCGTGGGCTCCCGTGCAATTTTCTGCGCCAGAGGGGGAAAGCCGACGGCCGGGGGCCAATATTTGTAGCCTGCTATGAATATCAGCCCGCAGCTGTCTGCGTAGCCTTTACTGGCTATTAAAATAGGGGGACCCCCCCAAAAAATGACTTGGGGTCCCCCTATATTTTATAGCCAGAAAGGCTATGCAGACAGCTGCGGGCTTATATTCATAGCCTAGAGAGGGGCCATGGATATTGGCCCCCCCTCCGGCTACAAATACCAGTCCACAGCCGCCCCAGAAATGGCGCATCTGTAAGATGCGCCAATTCCGGCACTTAGCCCCTCTCTTCCCACTCCCGAGTAGCGGTGGGATATGGGGTAATAAGGGGTTAATGTCACCTTGGTATTGTAAGGTGACATTAAGCCGGGTTAATAACGGAGAGGCGTCAATAAGATGCCTATCCATTACTAATCCAATAGTAAGAAAGGGTTAATAAAACACACACACATTTGGAAAAAAGTATTTTAATATTCTTCATTTAACCATACTTACCATACTTCAGCGCCTGCAAAAAAAAAGTAAAATAATAAACCGTATACTCCCTGTCCGACGCAGTCCAATTAATAACGAGTGTCCCACGACGATCTCCCCTATAGAACAGTGAAATCGGGTGATGTCACTGCTCTATTGGACCTTCAGTGACACACTGACAGGAGACAATGGCTCCTGCAGTGCATCACTGAGGTTACTCTTGTTCACTGGTCTCACTTTATGGCAATTGCTGCGTGGGAAAATATCTCACCCAGCAACGCCAATAGTGAGATTAGGGACTATTTTATCACAGGGGCGTAGGAATACCTTGTGAGGAATACATGATGGAAGGATACCTTCCATCATTGTGTTCCTGGAGCCCCTGGAGAGTGGTCGCATCAACTGATGCTCCTGCTCTCCACGGGAGATCGTCGTGGGACACTCGTTTTAATTGGATTTCTGCGGACAGGGATTATATTGTTTGTTTATTATTTTAATATTTTTTACAGGTGACAATGGCTTCGGGGAACAAAGTGACAAGTGATGGTGAGTATGTACTCTATGTTATATGTACTGTATGTCTGTAGTATGTATGTATGTACTGTATGTCGCATGTCGTTGCATGGTGCATGTCACATGGTACATGTCGCCGCATGGTGCATGTCGTCGCATGCAGCATGTCGTCGCATGGTGCATGTCGTCGCATGGTGCATGCCGTCGCATGGTGCATGTCGTCGCATGGTGCATGTTGGCGCATGGTGCATGCAGCATGTCGCATGTCGTCGCATGGTGCATGTCGTCGCATGGTGCATGTTGCATGTCGTCGCATGCAGCATGTCGTCGCATGGTGCATGTCGTCGCATGTTGTCGCATGGTGCATGCAGCATGTCACATGTCGTCGCATGGTGCATGTCGTCGCATGGTGCATGTTGCATGTCGTCGCATGCAGCATGTCGTCGCATGGTGCATGTCGTCGCAAGTTGTCGCATGGTGCATGCAGCATGTCGTCGCATGGTGCATGTTGCATGTCGTCGCATGCAGCATGTCGTCGCATGGTGCATGTTGTCGCATGGTGCATGCAGCATGTCACATGTCGTCGCATGGTGCATGTCGTCGCATGGTGCATGTTGCATGTCGTCGCATGCAGCATGTCGTCGCATGGTTCATGTTGTCGCAAGTTGTCGCTTGCTGCATGCAGCATGTCGTCGCATGGTGCATGTTGCATGTCGTCGCATGCAGCATGTCGTCGCATGGTGCATGTTGTCGCATGGTGCATGTCACATGTCGTCGCATGGTGCATGTCGTCGCATGGTGCATGTTGCATGTCGTCGCATGCAGCATGTCGTCGCATGGTGCATGTCGTCGCATGTTGTCGCATGGTGCATGCAGCATGTCACATGTCGTCGCATGGTGCATGTCGTCGCATGGTGCATGTTGCATGTCGTCGCATGCAGCATGTCGTCGCATGGTGCATGTCGTCGCAAGTTGTCGCATGGTGCATGCAGCATGTCGTCGCATGGTGCATGTTGCATGTCGTCGCATGCAGCATGTCGTCGCATGGTGCATGTTGTCGCATGGTGCATGCAGCATGTCACATGTCGTCGCATGGTGCATGTCGTCGCATGGTGCATGTTGCATGTCGTCGCATGCAGCATGTCGTCGCATGGTTCATGTTGTCGCAAGTTGTCGCTTGCTGCATGCAGCATGTCGTCGCATGGTGCATGTTGCATGTCGTCGCATGCAGCATGTCGTCGCATGGTGCATGTTGTCGCATGGTGCATGTCACATGTCGTCGCATGGTGCATGTCGTCGCATGGTGCATGTTGCATGTCGTCGCATGCAGCATGTCGTCGCATGGTGCATGTCGTCGCAAGTTGTCGCATGGTGCATGCAGCATGTCGTCGCATGGTGCATGTTGCATGTCGTTGCATGCAGCATGTCGTCGCATGGTGCATGTTGTCGCATGGTGCATGCAGCATGTCACATGTCGTCGCATGGTGCATGTCGTCGCCTGGTGCATGTCGCCACATGCTGCATGTCGTCGCATGGTGCATGTCGCCGCATGGTGCATGTCTGTTATGTTTGCTAATGACAGGTGTTATGAAGGCAATCCAGAGACACAGTGTGCTTAGCGATCAGAGCGCACACAGTGATCTGACAAATACCCAAAAATACAAGAACGAGCTCTGAGACGTGGAAACTCTGTAGACTGCACACCTGATCCTATCCTAAACACAACTAAAAGCGGCTGTGGATTGCGCCTAACAACTACCTAGGCAACTCGGCACAGCCTAAGAAACTAGCTAGCCTGAAGATAGAAAAATAGGCCTGACTTGCCCCAGAGAAATTCCCCAAAGGAAAAGGCAGCCCCCCACATATAATGACTGTGAGTAAGATGAAAAGACAAAACGTAGGGATGAAATAGATTCAGCAAAGTGGGGCCCGATATTCTAGGACAGAGCGAGGACAGTAAAGCGAACTTTGCAGTCTACAAAAAACCCTAAAGCAAAACCACGCAAAGGGGGCAAAAAACCCACCATGCCGAACTAACGGCACGGCGGTACACCCTTTGCTTCTCAGAGCTTCCAGCAAAACAAAAGACAAGCTGGACAGAAAAAAAGCAACAAAATAGCAAAAAGCACTTAGCTATACAGAGCAGCAGGTCACAGGAACAATCAGGAGAAGCTCAGATCCAACACTGAAACATTGACAAGGAGCAAGGATAGCAGCATCAGGCGGAGTTAAGTAATGAAGCAGTTAACGAGCTCACCAGAACACCTGAGGGAGGAAGCTCAGAAGCTGCAGTACCACTTGTGACCACAGGAGTGAATTCAGCCACAGAATTCACAACAGTACCCCCCCCTTGAGGAGGGGTCACCGAACCCTCACCAGAGCCCCCAGGCCGACCAGGATGAGCCGCATGAAAGGCACGAACAAGATCGGAAGCATGAACATCAGAGGCAAAAACCCAGGAATTATCTTCCTGAGCATAACCCTTCCTTTTAACCAGATACTGGAGTTTCCGTCTAGAAACACGAGAATCCAAAATCTTCTCCACAATATACTCCAATTCCCCCTCCACCAAAACCGGGGCAGGAGGCTCAACAGATGGAACCATAGGTGCCACGTATCTCCGCAACAACGACCTATGGAATACATTATGTATGGAAAAGGAGTCTGGGAGGGTCAAACGAAAAGACACAGGATTGAGAACCTCAGAAATCCTATACGGACCAATAAAACGAGATTTAAATTTAGGAGAGGAAACCTTCATAGGAATATGACGAGAAGATAACCAAACCAGATCCCCAACACGAAGTCGGGGACCCACACGGCATCTGCGATTAGCGAAAAGTTGAGCTTTCTCCTGGGACAAGGTCAAATTGTCCACTACCTGAGTCCAGATCTGCTGCAACCTATCCACCACAGAATCCACACCAGGACAGTCCGAAGACTCAACCTGTCCTGAAGAGACACGAGGATGGAACCCAGAATTGCAAAAAAATGGAGAAACCAAGGTAGCCGAGCTGGCCCGATTATTAAGGGCGAACTCAGCCAACGGCAAAAAGGACACCCAATCATCCTGGTCTGCAGAAACAAAACATCTCAGATATGTTTCCAAGGTCTGATTGGTTCGTTCGGTCTGGCCATTAGTCTGAGGATGGAAAGCCGAGGAAAAGGATAGGTCAATGCCCATCCTAGCACAAAAGGCTCGCCAAAACCTTGAAACAAACTGGGGACCTCTGTCAGAAACAATATTCTCAGGAATGCCATGCAACCGAACCACATGCTGAAAGAACAAAGGTACCAAATCAGAGGAGGAAGGCAATTTAGCCAAGGGCACCAGATGGACCATTTTAGAAAAGCGATCACAGACCACCCAAATGACTGACATCTTTTGAGAAACGGGAAGGTCAGAAATGAAATCCATCGAAAAATGTGTCCAAGGCCTCTTTGGGACCGGCAAGGGCAAAAGCAACCCACTGGCACGAGAACAGCAGGGCTTAGCCCTAGCACAAATCCCACAGGACTGCACAAAAATACGTACATCCCGTGACAGAGATGGCCACCAGAAGGATCTAGCCACTAACTTTCTGGTACCAAAGATTCCAGGATGACCAGCCAACACCGAACAATGAAGTTCAGAGATAAGTTTATTAGTCCACCTATCAGGGACGAACAGTTTCTCCGCTGGACAACGATCAGGTTTATTCGCCTGAAATTTTTGCAGCACCCGCCGCAAATCAGGTGAGATGGCAGACACAATGACTCCTTCCTTGAGGATACCCGCTGGCTCAGATAAACCCGGAGAGTCGGGCACAAAACTCCTAGACAGAGCATCCGCCTTCACATTTTTAGAGCCCGGAAGGTACGAAATCACAAAGTCGAAGCGGGCAAAAAATAACGACCAACGGGCCTGTCTAGGATTCAAGCGCTTGGCAGACTCGAGATAAGTCAAGTTCTTATGATCAGTCAATACCACCACGCGATGCTTAGCTCCTTTAAGCCAATGACGCCACTCCTCGAATGCCCACTTCATGGCCAGCAACTCTCGATTGCCCACATAATAATTACGCTCAGCGGGCGAAAACTTCCTGGAAAAGAAAGCACATGGTTTCATCACTGAGCAATCAGAACCTCTCTGTGACAAAACCGCCCCTGCTCCAATCTCAGAAGCATCAACCTCGACCTGGAACGGAAGAGAAACATCTGGCTGACACAACACAGGGGCAGAACAAAAACGACGCTTCAACTCCTGAAAAGCTTCCACAGCAGCAGAAGACCAATTAACCAAATCAGCACCCTTCTTGGTCAAATCGGTCAATGGTTTGGCAATGCTAGAAAAATTACAGATGAAGCGACGATAAAAATTAGCAAAGCCCAGGAACTTTTGCAGACTTTTCAGAGATGTCGGCTGAATCCAATCCTGGATGGCTTGGACCTTAACTGGATCCATCTCGATAGTAGAAGGGGTAAAGATGAACCCCAAAAATGAAACTTTCTGCACACCGAAGAGACACTTTGATCCCTTCACAAACAAGAGTTAGCACGCAGGACCTGAAAAACCATTCTGACCTGCTCCACATGAGACTCCCAATCATCTGAGAAGATCAAAATGTCATCCAAGTAAACAATCAGGAATTTATCCAGATACTCACGGAAGATGTCATGCATAAAAGACTGAAACACAGATGGAGCATTGGCAAGTCCGAACGGCATCACTAGATACTCAAAATGACCCTCGGGCGTATTGAATGCAGTTTTCCATTCATCTCCTTGCCTGATTCTCACCAGATTATACGCACCACGAAGATCTATCTTAGTGAACCAACTAGCCCCCTTAATCCGAGCAAACAAGTCAAATAACAATGGCAAGGGATACTGAAATTTAACAGTGATCTTATTAAGAAGGCGGTAATCAATACACGGTCTCAGCGAACCATCCTTCTTGGCTACAAAGAAGAACCCTGCTCCCAGTGGTGATGATGATGGGCGAATATGTCCCTTCTCCAGGGATTCCTTCACATAACTGCGCATAGCGGCGTGTTCGGGCACGGATAAATTAAATAATCGACCTTTAGGGAATTTACTACCAGGAATCAAATTGATAGCACAATCACAATCCCTATGCGGAGGTAGAGCATCGGACTTGGGCTCTTCAAATACATCCTGATAATCAGACAAGAACTCTGGGACCTCAGAAGGGGTGGATGACGAAATCGACAAAAATGGAACATCACCATGTACCCCCTGACAACCCCAGCTGGATACCGACATGGAATTCCAATCCAATACTGGATTATGGGTTTGTAGCCATGGCAACCCCAACACGACCACATCATGCAGATTATGCAACACCAGAAAGCGAATAACTTCCTGATGTGCAGGAGCCATGCACATGTTCAGCTGGGCCCAGTACTGAGGTTTATTCTTGGCCAAAGGTGTAGCATCAATTCCTCTCAATGGAATAGGACACCGCAAAGGCTCCAAGAAAAACCCACAACGTTTAGCATAATCCAAATCCATCAGATTCAGGGCAGCGCCCGAATCCACAAACGCCATGACAGAAAACGACGACAAAGAGCATATCAAGGTAATGGACAGAAGGAATTTGGACTGTACAGTACCAATGACGGCAGACCTAGCGGACCGCTTAGTGCACTTAGGACAATCAGAAATAGCATGAGTGGAATCACCACAGTAGAAACACAGACCATTCAGACGTCTGTATTCCTGCCGTTCAACTCTAGTCATAGTCCTATCGCACTGCATAGGCTCAGGTTTACCCTCAGGCAATACCGCCAAATGGTGCACAGATTTACACTCGCGCAAGCGTCGACCGATCTGAATGGCCAAAGACAAAGACTCATTCAAACCAGCAGGCATAGGAAATCCCACCATGACATCCTTAAGAGCCTCAGAGAGACCCTTTCTGAACAAAGCTGCCAGCGCAGATTCATTCCACTGAGTGAGTACTGACCATTTCCTAAATTTCTGACAATATACTTCTATATCATCCTGACCCTGGCACAAAGCCAGCAAATTTTTCTCAGCCTGATCCACTGAATTAGGCTCATCGTACAGCAATCCGAGCGCCAGGAAAAACGCATCGACACTACTCAATGCAGGGTCTCCTGGCGCAAGAGAAAATGCCCAGTCTTGAGGGTCGCCGCGCAAAAAAGAAATAATAATCAAAACCTGTTGAATAGGATTACCAGAAGAATGAGGTTTCAAGGCCAGAAATAGCTTACAATTATTTTTGAAACTTAGAAACTTAGTTCTAGCTCCAAAAAACAAATCAGGAATAGGAATTCTTGGTTCTAACATAGATTTCTGATCAATAGTATCTTGAATTTTTTGTACATTTATAACGAGATTATCCATTGAAGAGCACAGACCCTGAATATCCATGTCCACACCTGTGTCCAGAATCACCCAAATGTCTAGGGGGAAAAAAAAAAGTGAACACAGAGCAGAAAAAAAAAAAAAATGATGTCAGAACTTTTTCTTTCCCTCTATTGAGAATCATTAGTTTGGCTCCTTGTACTGTTATGTTTGCTAATGACAGGTGTTATGAAGGCAATCCAGAGACACAGTGTGCTTAGCGATCAGAGCGCACACAGTGATCTGACAAATACCCAAAAATACAAGAACGAGCTCTGAGACGTGGAAACTCTGTAGACTGTACACCTGATCCTATCCTAAACACAACTAAAAGCGGCTGTGGATTGCGCCTAACAACTACCTAGGCAACTCGGCACAGCCTAAGAAACTAGCTAGCCTGAAGATAGAAAAATAGGCCTGACTTGCCCCAGAGAAATTCCCCAAAGGAAAAGGCAGCCCCCCACATATAATGACTGTGAGTAAGATGAAAAGACAAAACGTAGGGATGAAATAGATTCAGCAAAGTGGGGCCCGATATTCTAGGACAGAGCGAGGACAGTAAAGCGAACTTTCCAGTCTACAAAAAACCCTAAAGCAAAACCACGCAAAGGGGGCAAAAAAAACCACCGTGCCGAACTAACGGCACGGCGGTACACCCTTTGCTTCTCAGAGCTTCCAGCAAAACAAAAGACAAGCTGGACAGAAAAAAAGCAACAAAATAGCAAAAAGCACTTAGCTATACAGAGCAGCAGGTCACAGGAACAATCAGGAGAAGCTCAGATCCAACACTGAAACATTGACAAGGAGCAAGGATAGCAGCATCAGGCGGAGTTAAGTAATGAAGCAGTTAACGAGCTCACCAGAACACCTGAGGGAGGAAGCTCAGAAGCTGCATTACCACTTGTGACCACAGGAGTGAATTCAGCCACAGAATTCACAACACATGTCGTGGCATGGTGCATGCAGCATGTAGCCGCATGGTGCATGTCGTCACATGTTGTCGCATGGTGCATGCAGCATGTCGTCGCATGGTGCATGTCGTCGCATGGTGCATGTCGTTGCATGTGCATGTCGTCTCATGGTGCATGCAGCATGTTGTCGCATGGTGCATGTCGTCGCATGTCGCATGTTGTCGCATGGTGCATGCAGCATGTCGTCGCATGGTGCATGTCGCCGCATGGTGCATGTCGTCGCATTGTGCATGTCGTCGCATTGTGCATGTCATCGCATGTTGTCGAATGGTGCATGCAGCATGTCGTCGCATGGTGCATGCCATCGCATGGTGCATGTCGCAGCATGGTGCATGTCGTCGCATGGTGCATGTCGTCGCATATTTGTCGCATGGTGCATGCAGCATGTCGTCGCGTGGTGCATGTCGCCGCATGGTGCATGTCGTCGCATGCAGCATGTTGTCGCATTGTGCATGTCGTCGCATGTTGTCGCATGGTGCATGTCATAGCATGGTGCATGTCGTAGCATGGTGCATGTCGTCGCATGGTGCATGTCGTCGCATGTCGCATGTTGTCGCATGGTGCATGCAGCATGTCGTCGCATGGTGCATGTTACATGTCGCCGCATGTCGTCGAATGGTGTGTGTTGTATGTATGTATGTATGTATGTACTGTGTTTTGTTTTTTTACGGATGATGGGACTACTACTGTCCCATCATTGGCTAATGTGTCACTTACTGTCAGTGTAGCAGGCAGAGCCCGATGGGACTTGTAGTCCCATCGGACGATGCCTGCACACACACACAGCGCACACACACACACATCGCCGACACACACACACACATCGCCGAGCCCCGCACATGCCGCCGGCGGGCAGAGCCCCGCACAAGCGGCCGGCGGGCAGAGCCCCGCACAGGCCGGCGGGCAGAGCCCCGCACAAGCGGCCGGCGGGCAGAGCCCCGCACAAGCGGCCGGCGGGCAGAGCCCCGCACAGGCGGCCGGCGGGCAGAGCCCCGCACAGGCGGCCGGCGGGCAGAGCCCCGCACAAGCGGCCGGCGGGCAGAGCCCCGCACAAGCGGCCGGCGGGCAGAGCCCCGCACAAGCGGCCGGCGGACAGAGCCCCGCACAAGCCGCCGGCGGGCAGAGCCCCGCACAAGCCGCCGGCGGGCAGAGCCCCGCACAAGCCGCCGGCGGGAAGATCCCCGGCGACCGCAGCACAGCCCCGTCCTCAGATCCCAGCAGTGAGCACACAGAGTCCCGCCCGCCCCCAGCACAGCCCTGCAGGCAGCCCCCAGCACCGCCCACAGCCCAGTCACTCTTGCTGAGTGACTGCCTACTGTGGGGGCTGGTCACGCCTGCTGCTGATGTCACGTCAATTTTCAGAGCCTGGAAATTGACGCGACGTCGGCGGAAATGAGCGGCGGCTGCAGTCTGGGGGTCATGTGACCCGTACCCAGCAGCAGCCATAGCGCCGCTCACAGGCGAAAACGGCAACAGAAGGTATTTACTCAATTCATTAGGGGGCCCAGGGGGGTACATTGGGGGGTGAATTGAAAGTAGTGGACAACCCCTTTAAGGTACTTTTTTCAGATTCTATGGGCACGGTTTTCCTAGCTTATTTAAGCTAATCCCCATCTACTATTTTCCACAGAACTTTCACTCTATTGCTAGGATTTTTTCCTGTCTGCACTCTATTCCATTACTGGAACAAGGTAACTACCTATGCTACTGTCTCTGAGTATGGGCTTGAATTCATTTTTGTCTATACTACTATTTTGAAAATTACGTGTGTCAGCTGCATTTTGTCTGGATTATCTCCTCTCTCCGACATATGTTTATATTGAATTATACTCACTATCATATCCCTATCCGCAGGATACGCAGGACCCTTTTGCACCCTATCCTGACTCTCGATCCCTGATTCATCACTTCCTTTGACGTGCCTATATGTCTGTTGGTAGACATATATTTCTTGATCTTTAGGACGACCTATTGTTTTGTTATTTTATTTCATTTTACTATGTTTTTTTATTTATGTTATTTATTTTATTTTTCTTTGCATATTTCTTTTTCCACAGCGATACGTGATAAAGGCTCTGGTTGAGCCGAAACGTTGTTAATCGCATATACTGCAATATTCTGTTACGCTCCTAGTCTATACCAATAAATGTACAGAACCTCTGCATAATTGACCTATAGAGAGTGCGGTGAAATTTGTTACTTTATTGTTATCGGGCCATTGGTCCATTGCACCAGCACCTCGCCTTATATTGGCTGAGTGCACGCCAAATTACCCCTTTATTCTTCTTCTGTAGAATGACATGGGGTGCATCTCTGGATCTGGAAAGTTGTTGAGGATACTGGTCACCTGACTTGGGGTGAAGTGCACATACAGTTAGGTCCATATATATTTGGACAGAGACAACATTTTTCTAATTTTGGTTATAGACATTACCACAATAAATTTTAAACAAAACAATTCAGATACAGTTGAAGTTCAGACTTTCAGCTTTCATTTGAGGGTATCCAAATTACAATTGGATGAAGGGTTTAGGCGTTTAAGCTCTTTAACATGTGCCACCCTGTTTTTAAAAGGACCAAAAGTAATTGGACAATTGACTCCAAGGCTACTTCATGGACAGGTGTGGGCAATCCCTTCGTTATGTCATTCTCAATTAAGCAGATAAAAGGCCTGGAGTTGATTTGAGGTGTGGTATTTGCATTTGGAAGTTTTTGCTGTGAAGTAAACATGCGGTCAAAGGAGCTCTCCATGCAGGTGAAACAAGCCATCCTTAAGCTGCGAAAACAGAAAAAACCCATCCGAGAAATTGCTACAATATTAGGAGTGGCAAAATCTACAGTTTGGTACATCCTGAGAAAGAAAGAAAGCACTGGTGAACTTATCAATGCAAAAAAACCTGGGCGCCCACGGAAGACAACAGTGGTGGATGATCGCAGAATAATCTCCATGGTGAAGAGAAACCCCTTCACAACAGCCAACCAAGCGAACAACACTCTCCAGGAGGTCGGCGTATCAATATCCAAATCTACCATAAAGAGAAGACAGCAAGAAAGTAAATACAGAGGGTTCACTGCACGGTGCAAGCCACTCATAAACATCAAGAATAAAAAGGCTAGACTGGACCTTGCTAAAAAAATCTAAAAAAGCCAGCACAGTTCTGGAAGAACATTCTTTGGACAGATGAAACCAAGATCAACCTCTACCAGAATGATGGAAAGAGAAAAGTATGGCGAAGGCGTGGTACAGCTCATGATCCAAAGCATACCACATCATCTGTAAAACACGGCGGAGGCAGTGTGATGGCTTGGGCATGCATGGCTGCCAGTGGCACTGGGTCACTAGCATTTATTGATGATGTGACACAGGACAGAAGCAGCCGAATCAATTCTGAGGTATTCAGAGCCACCATACTGTGTGCTCAGATCCAGCCAAATGCAGCCAAACTGATTGTCCATCTGTAGTATGAAACGACGACCAATGACCCAAAACATAATGCTAAAGCAACCCAGGAGTTTATTAAAGCAAAGAAGTGGAATATTCTTGAATGGCCAAGTCAGTCACCTGATCTCAACCCAATTGAGCATGCATTTCACTTGTTAAAGACTAAACTTCAGACAGAGATGCCCACAAACAAACAGCAACTGAAAACCACCACAGTGAAGGCCTGGCAGAGCATCAAAAAGGAGGAAACACAGTGTCTGGTGATGTCCATGAGTTCAAGACTTCAGGCAGTCATTGCCAAAAAAGGGTTTTCAATCAAGTACTAAAAATGAACATTTTATTTAAAATTATTGAATCTGTCCAATTACTTTTGGTCCCTTTAAAAACAGTGTGGCACATGCTAAGGAGTTGAAACTCCTAAACCCTTCATCCAATTTTAATGTGGATACCCTCAAATGAAAGCTGAAAGTCTGAACTTCAACTGCATCTGAATTGTTTTGTTTAAAATTCATTGTGGTAATGTCTGTAACCAAAATTAGAAAAATGTTGTCTCTGTCCAAATATATATGGACCTAACTGTAGTGTAATGGTGGTGCTTCTATCTGCCCCTGTCTCCTAGGTGCCCGTGGGTTTTTCTTTCTAGTACTGGGTAGCATGTATGAAGTCCCCTCTTCATCCTCATCAGAGGAATAGTTGTGATAGAGTGCACTGGGGTCATGCAGTGGCTGATAAGCAGTCTTGGATATTGTCTTCTTGTGAGAGGATGTGTCCCCACCCTGCTGAGGCTGTGGAGGATTATAGTTCCATTGTGGTGTGAATGTTGGCTGCTCTGACCGGGGATACTGATCACCATCTGATGGTGATGCCTGTCTCCCCCCCCCCCCCGTCCCCGGACCTGAGCTGCCTGCTGCTGGGTGTGCCTGGGGGAAGCCTGCTGCGGCTTGGGGGTGCCTTCTACTGGGGGATCTCCACCTTCCTCCCCCGATACCATGACTATCAGAGGCTGGGCTGTATTGGGAACATAGAATGTGCCTTGTGCTGTGAGCACTGGATACAGAGACACCACACTGCCTGGACTCGGCACCTGCCCGACAGGCAGCAGATCAGGAGAAGGAGAGTGTGACACAGAATGAGATATGAGGTGCGCAGAAAGCGGAGATGAAGGGTGGGAGGGATTAACTGAGTGAGGAAAAGACAGGTGATTTAGAGGAAGGGGAGAGTCCTTCGGAGAGAGAGAGGGAGGAGGAGATGAAAAGTGTGATGAAGGAGGTGGGTGTGGTGTAGGAGGAGGAGATGAAAAGTGTGATGAAGGAGGTGGGTGTGGTGTAGGAGGAGGAGATGAAAAGTGTGATGAAGGAGGTGGGTGTGGTGGTGTAGGAGGAGGAGATGAAGAAGAAGAAGAAGGAGGGGTTGATGAAAGGCATATAGGAGGAGGAGGTGCGGAATAATGAGAAGGTTGAGGAAGAGAAAGAGGAGGAGAAAGAGGTGGAGAAGTAAGAGGAGGTGGAGAGGGCAGTGCAGAAGACGGAGAGGAAAAAGATGGTGGAGAAAGACAAGAAGAGAATTCCTTCTTCTTTGATGCAGCCCGTGGCGGCATCGTCAGAGTAACAGTGCCATCTCCCTGTACCAAGTTTGGGCGGGGCGCACCACATGCTGAGCAAGTCTCCCTGTACAATGGATTCTGCTGGGTGCAGACTGCACACACCCAATATTTTTCATCCCCATATGGGGGAAGTGCTGATGGTTTAACACCTTTCCCTACTTTGTACACATAAAAATCACTTCCTGACTCCTTCACATATCTTTCAGTGCTCCCCAAACGTTGTAAGTCTGTAGCCACCTTATACCATGCTGTTGCAGTGGGCAGCAAGTTAGTATCAACTAGCTTTCCTTTCTTTCTTTTTTAAGACATCATGCCACTCTGCAGCTCTAAGCCTGCCTCCCTGATAGATTTCACATACTTTCATGAGCTGCCTGTAATTCTTCACATATCTGACACCTTCGTGCTCTGCTACTATTTGAGGAGCCGTTTTCTCATCAGGAAGCAAAAGGCTCTCCTGTTGCTTGGCCAATCTATTCCCCATTGCAAAAAGAGAAATAAAAAACACAACAATAATAATCTCAAGGAGGTAAGTATATAAAAACACAAAAAATAGAAGCAAAAGGGAGCTTTCAAAAAATTGATGCAAGATGTTGAAATCAAAACATAGAAGCACCATCAAAAACTCGGTACACGATCCAAAATTCAGGATCTTTACAGAAAAGAAAGAAACCTTTTTAAACAAAAAAAGTGAAGAGGCAGAAAAGAAAATAAACTTTGAAAAACTTAAAAAAAGTCTAAAAACAAAAAACAGAAAATAAAATAAAATTAAAACGGCTTCTCTTCTCCCCCCTGTGTTTATTTCTTTTTTTTTTTGTACTCTGCGCTTAAATGCAGTCAGAGACACACTTCCCCTTTTTATCAGCAGCTGCTGTTATACCAAAAATCACGCATGTCACATCAAAAATGATAGATATCATTTAGTTTCACCTCTTCAAATAACTGTTATACCATAACCAGATATATGCCAAAACAGAAAACTTAGCAACAAAAAGAAGAGGAAAAAAAAAGACAAAAAAAAATAACGGTGGTGACCGTGTGATTTACAATGCATATATTTCTCCTAACTGCATGTAGGAGGGGAAGTTCCAAATAGAGAACAGACGGGGAGAGAGAGGAAAAAAAAACTTCTTTTTCAATTCTATGCAGTTAAGCAACAGTACGTGACATTAACAGACAAAAACATTGACATCCAGGAGACTCGATACCCTCTTTATTATTCTGTGACACATGCAGGGTGCGCTGGGAAACAGACTACTGCCAATCGCACTGAGCACACCTATGCCCGGGCCACCTGAGTGAGAAACACAACAGGTGGGAATTCTACCACCCCGGTCCGACCTATCTAACTAGATAGTCGACACTACGGGAATCTGCAGTAGCCCTCTAAGTTATCACTACCCGCCTGGAGCCATGTTTTCTTGGTCAACCTAAGCATGGTACCTTTCCATGCCTGCACTGTAATCAGTGCAGCAGTGTAATTCGGGGGGAGGTCTTCCATCATCCCCACTCAGGCAAAAGGTACAAGATTAAAGGTTATTTTACCTGTGAGTCATCGTTTGTAATTTATGCTATTAAATGTCCATGCGGTCTTCTGTATATTGGTGAGACAACTCAGCCAATAAGGACCCGCATCTCTAAGCACAAGTCGACCATTCGCTGTCAGAATTTGCTATTACCACTTCCATCTCATTTTATCTCTAAGGGCCATAACATATCCCAATTGAGGTTCCAGGTGTTAGAACATATCCCAGTACCCAGACGGGGGGGTAACAGAATCTACCTCCTGAAAAAGAGGGAGGCATATTGGATTCACGAGCTGCAAACCCTAGCCCCAAAAGGTCTGAATAGAGATTATGATCCCCTGGCCTTCATCTAAGTATTATCTAGACACCATGGTTATAATTCTTTACCATTATGTATTTACAATATGGGATGTACGCTAAATACTAATATGCCTGTCTTTTTCTGCAGTCGCCTTTACTGACACTCATCATGCAAGTCACTGCCTGCTCCCTCCCCCTCCTTGGACTTTAACATCCTCCGTTCCCTACCCGACTGCACTGCTATAAATATGTGGATATGTGAAAACCTCTCACTGTAATACCCATTTGTTTATTTGCTCATATATGTCCTTTTGTGAATACACTTCTATTTACACCTTCTTATTTACATGTATGCCCCTCTGTACTATACCTAATGCACCCATTGTTTACATTAGATTAGCGATCAGGTGACCACTCCCGCATCTATGGCAACTACATTAGCATGTGTAACAGGAAGTCTATGTCACTTCCTGTGACATACTTCCGGTCCCGGGCGATCCCCGGACTACATTTCCCAGAATTCTGGGCTCCCACACACAGGCTGGATGCGTCCTCCTTTCACTCATGACGCACTTCCGGTTTCGGCCACACAGGTAACCCCGCCCCACTGTTACTTATACTTGCCACTTATGTAGATGGGGCATTCAACTAGCGGCGGACACCGCGTTGATGTTCACCTCCTACCTATCTTATACCGGTGAGTCACTTAGAAGCCTATGCTTATTTACATCTGTCGCCTCACATTATAGCTAACATCCTGCTATTGTGCAGGAACAGATCCTCAGCGCACCTTCCCTATGAGACTTGCCTTTTGAAGCCTTCTTACAAAGCCCTGTGCATTAGGTGAGCCTCCTTTCCCCTTATGATGGCTGTTTGTTCTTATTACAGCTTCCACCTAATATATATTATAATTGTCTCCATATTTCTTAGATTTTCACCGCGTCTCCGGTACTCTGTGCCTATATGTACCACCCTTTTGGCCAGGATTATATAACTCCAGGGTGAGAATCATTATTGTTATAAGGCTCACTATTTCTATAGCCGTGGTATAGCTTTATTTTCCTTCCTTTTTGTAGCCATTCAGTTGGACATTTCTCCATATCCCGTGCTTCTTGGCAGTATTCCAGTACCTCTTAAGTTATTTATATTAGGTGAGAATTCTCATTTTTTCATGTTTAGGTCTATCTTTCTACACATGATATTTCAATATACTTATCTACTTCATTTCAGCTTATTATCTTTCAAGCCTATTTGGAACGGAAATACGCACACGTTCTATTTACTTGGTTAGTATACTGATGTCCGTCCTATATCTAGCTTCTACACGACACACCCCCTCACATAGCTCTTTTCGCCATCCTAGGATAATTGCTTCAATCTTAGAGGTCCTGCAAAAACTCCACCATAGGACCCTATCTACATATATCAGTGCCCTATACTCTCCATTATACCAGCAGTCGGGTATGTAAAAATATTACCTCATCCCTACCTCTCTCCCCTACCCTCCTATGCATCACATATCAAATTATGAGATTTACCTTATTGTTTTCATTGTTTTGTTTTGTTTTTTGACATTATTATGTTTTGTTATAATTTTATGATGCAGTTTACTGAAGAAGGTCTAAATGTTTGACCAAAACGTTTATGCTGGGCTGCTATTCAAGTAATAAAATTATTTTTCTTTATTATCACGATCCACTAAGTTGAGTGCCAAGTTATTTACTAACTATATGATTGCTGGTGTGGGAAACCTTTCTTGAGCACCGACACAGCTGTGCCACGATATACTTCACTAGGGTTTAGGTTCAGGCTCGGACTTTTTACACTACCTGGGAATGCGGTGGTGACCACACCTGACCGGCTAAAGGTACAGACCCGGACTGGGCACAGGGGACATTCAGGTAAGATGATAGAATTTTCTTACCTTACTCTGATGGAGCTGCAGTCTCCGTCCCGTGGGCCAAGGCCGTGGCCCGCACCCTCGTCTGTCCGGTCAGCAGGATCCCCTCCTGTGATATCTTCATCCGGCCTCGCGGGGGCGCCACTTGATATGGAAATTTGGGTTGGATAAATCTACCCGTGTGTGCTGCGGCCGCTCCCAATTATTATTTTTGAGCCCTCAAGAAAGAATGAGTCTGACACGTGGTGACAGCTTGACATTCAATCAAAGACTGGAGATTTATTTCCTGATACATAGTTATTATAATAACATATAGAAAGGAGTGGTTGGGGCGGTTAGGAAATTAATATACAATTCAGTTATTGGTTATCTGATATATTTGGAATATTGTGATTAATGCGCATATGACTGCTGATTATGCAACTAAAATGTAGCTCTCGGTATGTAGGGCAAAGTTGAGACATCTGACCAGGACTTAGTACATTTGGCACTGTTGATCTGCCATTTCAGAAGACTCAGCGGTATCAGTCCTGAACATCTGGTCCAACTTCCCGTTTTTAATGTGTTTGAGACATAGCGGAAAGTACCGAGCACAGTCTGGCCTAGCTTATGTGGTTAAATTGAACAATTGATTATAAAGTAGCTGAATAGATAGATGTATATTTGCTTTTGTGTAAGTATATGTGATTTAAAGGAATATATATGGTTTAAAGGAGTATACATGCAAGTGAGATCTACATGATATACATATTTCTATCACATGACTATCTGGATTAAAGGGATAATCATTAAAATTTTGAAAATTGCTAATTTTTTAACATTTTTCTCAAATTTTTGATATTTTTTATACACAAAACATATTGACCATTTACCATTATCATAAAGTATAATATGTCACGAAAAAACATTCTCAAAATCACTGGGATTTGTTGAAGCGTTCCAGAGTTATTACCACATAAAGTGACACTGGTCAGATTTCAAAAATTTGGCTCCGTCACTAAGGGGTTAAAGTTGACAGGCCGAGAGTCCGGAAACTTGAAAGGGAAAACTGAGCAGCTCTTTAGAGTGTCCAAGTGTGAGATCAGTTGTCTCAAGGCACTCGGCATGGTGGGAGGAAGGAGGATCAGAGGGAGGAATATCCGGACCACACTCACGGCTACTCAGACCGGACCATGTGGAAGACATGGCGGTGGTGTGGTGACTGGAAGCATTATCCATTTTCCAATCAACAACCGTTTCACAATGCTCTGGCTTCAATAGTAGTGTGCTGCCATCCCATAGAAACTGGGACAGGAAGGTCGAGCGAGAAGATGTGGGTCTTTGTTGTGATCCACTTTCAGCTTGGCAACCGCCTTGGTCTCTGCATGCACCATCAGCATCATGTCCACTTCCCTGTCCCTTGCCTCTTGCCTTGCCCATTTTAAATGGACTACTGAACTATTTCAAAAGCTCAACACAAATGTATTTATTTGGAGCAAAATGATATCTGCCTTCTAAGCTACGATTTTTCCACCACAGATACACCAGGCCTCAGCCTTACATAACAGACTGTATAAAATATTATTTTGGGGAGTGAATTGTTTTTTTAAAAAAGGAGACCAAGGCTAGCACACAGAACTATGATACGTATGCCTGCGAAGCTATAATTTTTCCACCACAGATACAACAGGACTCAGCCTGACATAACAGACTGTATAATTTGGAGAATTTTTAAAATAACAAAAAAAGAGTGGAACCACACAGATATAACAGACCTCAGCCTGACATAACAGACTGTATAATTTTTATTTTGTTTTTTGGATAATTTTTTTAACAAAAAAAAAAATTGGGGCGAGGCTAGCAGACAGAACTATGAAACCTAAGCCTGTGAAGCTACGATATTACCATCACCGATACAACCACCGTCAGCCTCAGATAGCAGACTGATGCAAATGTGGACTTGATTTTTTTGGGCACAACTAAATTGTCTCAACAAGATGACTATGACACACAAAAAAATATTTTTGGGCGCACTCACATCTGGTGTCTGGGACAAAAAAAAGGTAGATTTGCACGTTCTTAGATTTCAATAACCTGGCTGTAGTATGCAGCTGAACAAGCAAATAAATGTTAAAATAAGGGGGCTATGGATTGCTTTAGAATAAAAAGAGCAGGTATCAGATGAAGAGAAAAAGCCACAGAAAAATGCAGCTAGGTACATATTAAATAAGCAGCAGCAGCAGACAGTAATGGAGCTTTTGGAGGTATGCAGTGAGAGCTATGTACTCACATACAGTGCCTGCAGGCCTTGCACTGATGTGGATATGCGCACATAGACTCCCCTTGCCTACCTAGCGCTGCAATTTCGGGACCCCCGAATTTAGCCCTAAAAAGGACTGTTGGTTTCTCAGAAGTTGCAAACTGAACAGTTGCAGACATACACTAACTCTTAAAAGCATGATTCTGACCCTATGTCAGCAGCAGCTCTCCCTACACTCGCTAAGACCGGAGCAGAATGCGGCGTCAGGTCTCTTAAAGACCTGATGATGCTGTGCGGCCAGCCAATCACTGTAATACCACAACAAAGATGGCTGCGGCATTACAGTGCATGGCTGACAATCCCTGCACTGTCATTAGTGCTCTAAAGAGTGCCAGAATTGCAGGGCAGAGACCCGAGCTCCCGCCAAATAAACCCGGAAATAGTCTGTGCTCGCCGAGTACGCCGAGCATAGTGATACTCAGGTGAGTAACAAGTAGTGGTCAGCACGTTCACTCATCACAAGTTACCACCCATCTTGAAAAGTTTGCCCCCTCCCATATACTAATGTGCCACAAACAGGAAGTTGATATCACCAACCATTCCCATTTTATTTAGGTGTATCCATATATGGCCAGCCCTGTACATTCAGTCTGATCTGAGAACAGTATGGTATAGAGAAGAAGCTGCGCAGATATACAGTGGGTATGGAAAGAATTCAAACCCTGTTAGGTGTCGAGTTCCCACCGCTGCACATGGGGAATCTCGAGCCACCTCCGCTGCGGTTTCCTATTCTTCTTCAGCCGCAGTGGAGCCTGCTCAGCAGGGACATTGGTCCCAGCGTCTGGCTCAGATACTGTGCGCTTGGTTACTGTTGATCTTTTAGGCACAGCCATTGTAACCAGCACTGTTCAGCGGACGGCAGATGCTCCTGGGACTAAAGGTACCGTCACACTAGACGATATCGCTAGCGATCCGTGACGTTGCAGCGTCCTCGCTAGCGATATCGTCCAGTGTGACAGGCAGCAGCGATCAAGCCCTTGCTGTGCTGTCGCTGGTAGGGGAAGAAAGTCCAGAACTTTATTTGGTCGCTGGACTCCCCGCAGACATCGCTGAATCGGCGTGTGTGACACCGATTCAGCGATGTCTTCACTGGTAACCAGGGTAAACATCGGGTAACTAAGCGCAGGGCCGCGCTTAATAACCCGATGTTTACCCTGGTTACCATCCTAAAAGTAAAAAAAAACAAGCACTACATACTTACCTACAGCCGTCTGTCCTCCAGCGCTGTGCTCTGCACTCCTTCTGTACTGGCTGTGAGCGTCGGTCAGCCGGAAAGCAGAGCGGTGACGTCACCGCTCTGCTTTCCGGCCGCTGTGCTCACAGTCAGTACAGGAGGAGTGCAGAGCACAGCGCTGGAGGACAGACGGCTGTAGGTAAGTATGTAGTGTTTGTTTTTTTTTACTTTTAGGATGGTAACCAGGATAAACATCGGGTTACTAAGCGCGGCCCTGCGCTTAGTTACCCGATGTTTACCCTGGTTACCGGCATCGTTGGTCGCTGGAGAGCGGTCTGTGTAACAGCTCTCCAGCGACCAAACAGTGACGCTGCAGCGATCCGGATTGTTGTCGGTATCGCTGCAGCATCGCTAAGTGTGACGATACCTTAAGTCCTGCTTTTCCTCTACTGAGTATGCCCAAGGGACGACCTCTCATTGGAGGTCGGGGGTCACATGCTCATGTCCAGTAGCTGCTCCTATTGGACCACTAGGAAGGTCAGTATAATTCAGTATTTGTGTATATGTGCATGTATGCCTGTTCTGGTGAAAGCTCCGAATCATTCCCATCCCTAGAGTTGTTGAATGCTCGCAAGTGTTGTAGCTGTCTAGCGCCAGATAGTGCCATCCAGCACCAGGCACAAAATATACTGCATCTATCCTGCAGTGACCTCCGTTGTGGTACTGTACACACTCTGTGTGGCTATCTTTAGCGTCTCCTGACAATTAGTCAGTGTAGGGTGGGAACTCCCATTTGATCCCAGCATCTGACTCAGGGTGTCCTCAGGCGTGGGCTCAAAAGCCACCGAGGGTCAGAGCAGGATTAACCACCAGCATAGTGGGGGTGAGTTGCAGGGATCCCAATAGTATCCAATTGCTGCGCCCTGTGAATGCTAACAGGGCACAGCATTATCTTTAATCCCAGCGACTCTGTGAAGCAACAGAGTTCACTCCTACACAGACCGGATGACGGCACCCGAGTCTATTCAGGCGTAGTATTGCCATATAGTGCCACCATTTAATATCAGCAGGTTCCACTCCTGCACGGTGGACCCCGGGCTGCGAACGCACCTATACTATCTCCATATTTACTTGGTGCATTCCGCCAGCCCTAACAGACCCCTTTCAATTTTTCACTCTTTATTACATTGCAGCCATTTGGTAAATTCAAAAAGTGCATTTTTGTCTCATTAATGTACTCTGCACCCCATCTTGACTGAAAAAAAGAGAAACGTAGAAATGTTTGCAAATTTTTAAAAAAAGAAAAACTGAAATATCACATGGTCATAATGATTCAGACGCTTTGCTTTGACATTCATATTTAAGTCACATGCTGTCCATTTGTGATACTCCTTGAGATGGTTCTTCTTCTTCTTTGGAGCCCAGCTATGTTAAATTAAACTGATAGGACTTGATTTGGAAAGGCACACACCTGTCCATATAAGACCTCACAGTGCATGTTAGATCAAATGAGAATCATGGGGTCAAACGAACTGGCTGAGGAGCTCAAAGACAGAATTGTGACAAAGCACAGATTTGGCCAAGGTTACCAAAATTTCTGCAGTACTCAAGGTTCCTAAGAGCACAGTGGCCTCCATAATCTTTAAATTAATTAAGTTTGGGACCACCAGAAGTCTTCCTAGACCTGGCCATCCAGCCAAACTGAGCAATCATGGGAGAAGAGCCTTGGTGAGAGAGGAAAAGACGAACCCCAAGATCACTCTGGCTGAGCTCCAGAGATGCAGGAGGGAAATGGGAGAAAGTTCCACAAAGTCAACTCTCACTGCAGCCCTCCAAACAGTCAGGCCTTTATGGCAGAGTGGCCACACGGAAGCCTCTCCTCAGTGCAAGACATATGAAAGCCCATATAGAATTTGCTAAAAACACATGAAGGACTCCCAGACTATGAGAAATAAAATTCTTTGGTCTGATGAGACAAAGATAGACCTTTTTGGTGATAATTCTAAGTGGTATATGTGGAGGAAAAAGGCACTGCTCATCACCTGCCCAATACAATCTCAACAGTGAAACATGGTGGTGGCAGCATCATGCCATGGGGGTGTTTTTCAGCTGCAGGGACATAATGACTGGTTGCCATTGAAGGAAACATGAATGTGGCAAAGTACAGAGATATTCTGGATGAAAACCTTTTCCATAGTGCTTTTGATCTTAAACTTGGCCGAAGGTTCACCTTCCAAAAAGACAATGACCATAAGCACACAGCTAAAATAACAAAAGAGTGGCTTCAGAACAACTCTGTAACCATTCTTGACTGTCCCAGCTAGAGCCCTGACCTAATCTCAATTAAGCATATCTGGAGAGACCTTAAAATGGCTGTCCACCAACGTCCATCCAACCTGACGGAACTGGAAAGGATCTGCAAGGAAGAATGGCAGAGGATCCACAAATCCAGGTGTAAAAAACTTGTTGCTTCATTCTCAAGAAGACTCATGGCTATACTGGCTCAAAAGGGTGCCTCAATTATTAACTCAATATTGAGCAAAGGGTCTGAATACTTATGACCATGTGATATTTCAGTTTTTCTTTTTTAATACAGTTTCAAAAATTTCTACATTTCTTCTTTTTTCAGTAAAGATGGGGTGCAGAGTGTACATTAATGATAATAAATGAACCTTTTTGAATTTACCAAATGACTAATTTAAAGGGGTCCTGAATACTTTCTGTAACCACTGTATATATTTTAGAAAAGATTCAGTATAATTTGTATTTCATTCAATAAAATTCCTGGTGATTGCATACGAGTCCAGTGGGTGGTCCTACTACTGATTGACAGCTATCTTTGCATATACGGTATTATAGGAAAGTCTGTTAATCACTGAAATGGACTGCCCAATGGACTCATATGCATACAACACTAGTTATGCAAATATCCTCTTCATAAACAAAATGGACTAGAACTTCAGTGCTACCTACTGGGAGTAGTAATCCTAAAAAGTCAGTATTGATCTTTAAACAAGGCATGCCATATGGCTTAAGATAAGCCAAGCTAGACACATGTTTCAGGATGTTTTCACATCATAATTGCAAAGCAAGGGGTCTGATTTGGCTAAATGAGAGGTCTTTGACAGAGTTTCAAAGGGGGGAACACTTCTCCTTGTGGAAAGTGCCCATAAGTCTTTTTTACACTGGCTTGGCACTGTCTTTGGCCTGGATCCTCCTCAGCTCTAGCCAAATCTGGAGTGAAAACACTGAAAGTTGTAACATTTTTGTGTAACTTCAAAGTGTGCAAAAGTTTTGAAACTTTCCAAGTATTAAACTCTTTGATCAATCTGGAGGAATATGTATGATGCATTCTTTCCTCAAAGAATTGTTTTAAAGGTGAATATATATCAAACCTGTAAGACAGTACACAGACCTTGTATTGTTCTGTTCTAAAAGAGTCATACCAGTTCCATACAATGCCAAAAACTGTGTATACTGTATGTGTCCTCATTTTAAGTTTTTTGTTTTTTAATTTCAGTAGAAGACAGAAAGAGTTTTTAATTTGTAGCTACTATATAACAGGTGCCTAAGGCTGCAGGGTTCTACAAATTAAATAGATCTTTCACAATTACAAATGATAATTAAACTGTTCCCAGTGTTGTTTGTACTTAGTATTGTTCCACTTTAGATGTGACCTGTTGAGATGATTAGTAAATTAGCCCAATATCCTTTTGAATAATTCATTGGATCATATTATCCTTGATTGTCAGGATGCAGATGCACCAAGTGGTCTTTTTGTTTGGATCGTTGTCTTTCTTGATTTACTCAGTGATGGAAAGAAAACATGAGACGCAGAGGGTGTGTTAGCTTGTCTAATTGTGTCAATTTTCAAAATCTGTAGAGCATCAATTCTCCAAATTACTTATTTCCGTTCATTCTTCATTATATTATGCTTGAACCTGGATATGCAGTATTGAGCAAAATGATTATAACCTTATGTGCAAAATCATTATACAATTTAGAGGCCTAAAGGTATGGTACAGAATATTTTTTCAGACGGAAATCTTTCAAAACTCACCTGAAAAAGTGCTCAATAAACAATAAAACAAAAATGAACTTAAACACTACAATGTAAAAATGACCTGCTTCTTTTAACAATTTAATTTTTCAAAGTGATTAAAATAAGTGACTTAACCATTCTTCTGATGGATTTCTCTTGGAAGCCATGCATTATTTTAAACATGCAAGCAAAGAAAAAAAGTGTTGGCTTTGAGACACTGCAAAAAAGGACTACAACGGCACCAAAAAGATGTTTCAGGAAAAACACAGCCTGTGTGTTCCAGAAGCATCTTCTACATAAAAACTCATTGGATTGAAGCAGTTTTGCCAAAATAAGTGAACATGGGGAGGAGACAAAGTCAAATTGGCCATGGCTATTCTAGCCCATTAAATTCCGCAAAAAGTGTTGATGCTTCTTATGCCAGGAATGCTACTCTGGTCCTAGTCTGGAGTAGTATTTCTGGTAAGGTGCTTCTTAAAGAATTCAGTGCATCTTACTAAAGTAATTATGAACACAAACACAATAATTAAGATAAAAGATATAACCTGTTTTCAATTGGTTTAATAATATGATCAAACTTTGGTAAACTCCATTTAATTTTCTCAAGAAATTAAAAATTACTAATGAACATTTGATTTTTAGAGGGTTATTACAGAGAATTTTTGGATGATAACACCAGCAATTATTATTATTTATTTATATAGCACCATTAATTCTCTGGTGCTGTACATGAGAAAAGGGGTTACGTACTGATTTATAGATATTGTTTACAGTAAACAAATTTACATTGACAGACTGGTACAGAGGGGAGAGGACCCTGTCCTTGCGGACTAAAGGTACCTTCACACTGAGCAACTTTAGAACGATAACGATAGCGATCCGTGACGTTGCAGCATCCTGGATAGCGATATCGTTGTGTTTGACACACAGCAGCGATCTGGATCCTGCTGTGACATCGCTGGTCGGAGCTAGAAGGCCAGAACTTTATTTCGTCGCTGGATCACCCGCTGACATCGCTGAATCGGCGTGTGTGACATCGATCCAGCGATGTGTTCACTTTTAACCAAGGTAAACATCGGGTTACTAAGCGCAGGGCCGCGCTTAGTAACCCGATATTTACCCTGGTTACCATTGTAAATGTAAAAAAAAGAAACACTACATACTTACATTCCGGTGTCTGTCGCGTCCCCCGGCGTCAGCTTCCCTGCACTGTGTCAGCACCGGCCGGCCGTAAAGCAGAGCACAGCGGTGACATCACCGCTCTGCTTTACGGCCGGCGCTTACACAGTGCAGGGAAGCTGACGCCGGGGAATGTGACAGACACCGGAATGTAAGTATGTGGTTTTTTTTTTTTACATTTACAATGGTAACCAGGGTAAACATCGGGTTACTAAGCGCGGCCCTGCGCTTAGTAACCCGATGTTTACCCTGGTTACCCGGGGACTTCGGCATCGTTGGTTGCTGGAGAGCTGTCTGTATGACAGCTCTCCAGCGACCACACGACTAAACAGCGACGCTGCAGCGATCGGCATCGTTGTCTATATCGCTGCAGCGTCGCTTAATGTGACGGTACCTTTATATTCTACGGGATGAGAAGTTTTGCGAAGTTACGAGAAGTTTTCCTATAGTGTAAGCGTTTTCTAAAGATTTTTAGATACAGTACATATTCAAAATGTTTTTCAATGCAAAACTATAAAATGTACAGATGAATTCATTATTGTCCTTCAAATGTTTGCTGATTAACCAATTTATGAGAAATGTTTTGTTGCTAGCATGTCCCAGATATGTCAAAACGATGCCTGAGGACAGCTGAGCTTAATAGAAGATTGATTGCACACTGAGGGCTACATATATAATTATTACAGGCTTTAATGTCTTCGTTTTATCTCTTTTTATAAAATTCCATATAGATATAAGTAATTTTCTATTATACTTACAAAATTGAAAAATCTACCTGCATTTATAAGTATTTATAAGTATTACTATTTCTTTAGTATTGTGCTCCTCATCTGAGCATGGTATACACAGTTTATACTTCTTTGTTATATGAATATTTTGTATTGCTTATCGTGGCAAAAATGAGGACAATTTTATGTTCATAGTATACTTGGCCATATCTTAAAAATTAATATAGTAATGATTACGCCAAAAGTACAAAACATTGTTAAAACAAAATTTATTTTTTTGTGTTCAATGAGCATATCTTGGCTCTGCTCACATGATAGCCCAGCTTAACAGAGAGCCAGATTCATTCATGCATTTCTACTTTTCGTCAATTTTTTTCTGTTTTTTTTTTAATTATTTTTTCCTCCTTTTTCCTCTTTGAATTTGCTTGGTTTTTAAAGGCTGTTTCTTGTGTCCACTTGTTTTTATATATGTTCATCATTCTGGGTGGCCTTTGGAACCTTAGGATGATTTTAGGTGATTCATAAATTAAAAATTTTAAAAAGTGTCAACATTTTAGCGTAAATATTATTCCTTTCCATTCAGAGTGATTTTACTTATGTCAGGATTTTTTTGCTAGTTTTACAACATTTTAGTGGAGCACATAACTTTTTGTGCTAAAAAATAGCAAACAATAAAAGACAAAAATAGAGTATTATTGGTTGTGTAAAATTTATGAACCAGTGTGCTAGTTTGAAGAATTTTGTGTAATAAAAACATCAACACACAAGATAAAAGGAAAGTAACTTAAATTAAACCCAAAATGACGAATCGGGCCCATGGTGTTTCTATTCACATATCTAGAGCAAGCTATGTCACATTAAAAATCCAAATTATCTCATGAATGCCAATAAAACACAAAATAGAATATCTTGGTCCTATTTAATCAAAGCTGACATTTTACATGCCAGTCTTATAAAAAAGCAAGGTCCGACTATATTTTTACAGATAAAGCTGCTGACTCTTTGGGTATGATAGAACAGATAAATAGTAGAGACTGTGCATTGTCTCGATTTAAGACATGCATGCTGTTCCAGTTCAAAGACCATTGTCATCATATTCATGGACTGATTGTTACTGTTACAAACTGCTGGTTTCTACTAGATACACAGAGACCTGCCAGATAGTAAGAACAGGCCACAAAAAATGTTCAGTTCAAAGAATTTTTATTTTTACAAAAAGGTGGATAAAACACATCCAAGAGATAAACAAAATACAATACAACGAAAAGAGTTCTACCAAAAAGACCACAAGTTACAGCCAGAAGGTCGAAAAATCTGTCCGATACCCTGGTACACAGTTTCTATAATCCAATCAGCTCAAACAAAAAAACAGTGGATGCCGCCAACGCTGGTTTTTATCCATGCGGCCTATGTAAGGCCTGCTCCAATACAATTAAATCCAAGACTTTCACAAATTTCAATGGTACAAAGAAATATGACATCAGAAAATATATAACATGCTCAACCAGGGGAGTAATCTATCACGCCACCTGTCCCTGTGGACAAATCTATATCGGCCTCACCTCTCGTGAATTAAAAGTCCGCATTAGAGAACATTGCAGGGACATAGAAAGAGCCAAGACGGTTGAGGATGAAACCAGCCTCAAAACATTACCTAGACATTTTAAAAAATACCATGCGTGCAGCACGGTTGGCTTAGTGGTGAGGGGAATAGATTCCATTACTATGGGTATACGGGGAGGGGATGTTGGTAGGACCTTGGCTCAGGTGGAGAGCCGTTGGATTTACAGACTAGGTACCATGGCCCCTCAGGGTCTAAACGAAAGTCTTGGTTTTGGGGCATTTTTGTAATTCACATTTCTGTCATTATCTGATACAGTGTTTTTAGGGGTTGTGGGGGGGTAATTTTTCAATGTTGTTTCAATGTTATGTTTTTTTATTTATTCTATACATCTATATTTCATCAGATACCAACTATTGCCCAATCTTCTGGCACCGGTTTAATCGTTTTGAGTGACAATAACTTTCCAACTGAATATTTATGGACGTTGAACATATGTCTTCTATTATGGTAAAGAATTACCCCAACTCATCAATTTGGATTTAAGGATTGGCAGACATGGACCTTTAAGACGTCGATGACAGCATCCTTGCCATAACTAATACCGTGTTCTGGGGGGATTACTTTCTATTGTTCAATGTTGCGTTTTTTTGGCACTTGTCACTTTAGCACGTATTCACTTTATTTATTACATGGTTATTGTATTCCATGTTTCGTGTATTTCGTTGTTGTTATACAAATATTTATGCTATTTTGTCATTATATTTATCCCTGTCACTTTTATCATCAATTTGTGGTGGGATGTGCGCATGACACTGGCTCCAGAGCTGGACCTTCTCACCCTTGGTACAGGTTGGGTGTCCCCCACTTCACCCCATTATTTTGGGCTGGTGTGGGGGTCCTGCCGCCTCCGTGGGTGCGTGGATCCTTGGCAGCTGTGGCTCCAGTTGTGCATGCGCCGGTATTCCTACGTTCACGTTCCACATACCAATACTATGGTTGCACTTATTGCACTTTGTGATGTATCTTATATCCATATCTTTGGAGATTCATTTTTAGATGGGAGCTTGTCTTTCAAGACAGGTTATATGCCTATCATAAAGTTAGGTATTGGGTTTAAACACATATATAAGTTCACATCCCACATACCATATCATGGTTGCACTTAATTGCATTTTGTGATGCATCCTTGGAGATTTATTTTTATTTTTAGATGGGAGGTTGTCCTTTTATGACAGGTTGTATGCCTGTCATAATGTTAGGTATTGGGGTCTAACACAGAGTTTACCTTGGCATGGGCACTGTTTTGCTTGCCTGTAATTATTGCTAGTATATAGGTTTTGCTAGGTTCTTTTATATGCTGCATACTAGCATATTATTTTGGGAGTGTTCCATTAGTATAAGGCAGTGGGATGTACCTGACTCATCCTGAGCTGATCTGTATTCATGACTTCGCTGCTTTAGTTTTTCTGCAGTTGCGCACCAGAGTGGTAGGTGTGTCTAGGCATACCGATCGGAGCGGGCGGCACGGAGTGAATCAGGTCCGCCTGTAGCAATGGGGAAAGTATGCACTATATGAGAATGCCCCGCTGCACTTTTGTAGTTCATCCATTGCATGGATCTACATATATTATACGGATCACCGGACACTTCCTTGGCGTCATGATCACTAGGCAACATGGTGCATAGACAAGACGTCAGTTCCGGCTTTCTGATGTAACTCCCGGACTGATGAATAATTTAGTATTCTGTTATTCCATCGTTGTTTGGGGCTTTGTCTGCCTTTTGTAATTATATACTATATGAGTTTGGTGTACTTATGTCTACTTAGCGGTTCCAGCGGTGTTCATTTACAAGCGTCCCAGTTGCTAAGCAATATGACGCCGCACCGATGCGCCGCCCTTGTTCCGGCGCTCGGGTTGTAGCGCAAATTGATCATCCACACATGTGGTTATGTTGGTAGGCATTTGATTGGCTGGTTGGTTGTTTAAATAGACCCTCTTTCTCCTCTCTAAGACACGCCCCCGGAAGAAGAACATATCGAAACGCGCGTAGGGGTTCACACTGGTCTTTAGCGTGGGTGCATACAGGTAATTATGATCTTTGGCTAGCCATACATTTGGCAGGATTATCTGTGTTTGCCACAGGGTGCCATTCTATCCACTGTGTGTTACCGCATTTATAATGCAGTTAGCTGGATGTGTTATTAGGTCTTACAAGCCTTATAGGCTGCTTTCTACACAATGAGTCTGGTCTATCTGCATTAACACAATATCCCATACAAGCCTTAATGGCTGTTTGTGGATATATTATTGTGACATATTGGCACCTTAATAGATTGTTTGGTTTAGGCTGACCAATGGATACATAAATTTAGTCAGAAATACCTAATATAAGTTAATTAATACTCACCTCCTAAATTTAGCTGAAAGTGGGTATCGCCTAAAAGTTATGCACCGCACTTTAAACCAGTTATTGGTTGAGAGGCACTTTTCGTTGTATTGTATTTTGTTTATCTCTTGGATGTGTTTTATCCACCTTTTTGTAAAAATAAAAATTCTTTGAACTGAACATTTTTTGTGGCCTGTTCTTACTATCTGGCAGGTCTCTGTGTATTCAGTATTTATGTGTTCTGTATAAATTAAGTTTGGACTAATATGTATAAACGTATATATTCTGTTTTTAAACAGGTAGTCCCCAATACCATAATGGATTATAAGGCCAGAGAATCAGCCTGGCGTAAAAAAGCGACTAATATGTTTAATGTGGGTGCCTCTGCTTCCAACGTTGCTACATCTGTGTCAGATAAAGAGATGTTCAGACAGTATAAAAATGTGATGTACAAAAAGACCAGATTATGGTGGACTAAAACCACCTTGGAGAACTATGTTGATCAAGAAATTGTACCCAGGGGACTTAGAGTGCAATTATTTCCAACATTTGAGTTAAAAGATGATAAGTTGATTAAGCGATGGATGGGTGCGGCCAATACGTGTTCCCTTGAGTTTTTGAAAATTATTATTGACAGCAATACCCAGGCCATCTCTGAAATTGAATGTGAACTAGAAAAATTAGAAGAAACCATGAAAAAAGAAATAAAAAAAGAATCACTAGAGGCTTGGTCGGGTGATTTCAATAGTGATATGGAAAAATGGGAGAATGATATATGCCAGAGAAAGTGTAAGAAATTTCAAAGAGACGTAAAAGATTATGAAGAAAGTAAAATATATAGGTGGCAATGGAAAAAAGATCGTGCTGAGACTAATAGACAGCGACTACCGTCACTCAGTTCTATGTCATCAACATCTGAGACAAGCACTGCCAGTAACAACCGGGGATCAAATATGACTACAAGGTTTGGAGCACGTAAATATGAATCAAAGAGACAGGCCGATATATTTTCAAAAACACCCAAACATAGGGATGACAATTTTAAGGTGATTAATTTATCTAACCACTCGCTTACCAACACCCAAATTGAGGTTTTGGCTAAAGGACTAACATTCTCCCCCTCTCAATATCTAGATCCGTTCATAGCTATTAAGGATTTGCATTTATTCTCGAGGAAAATGATTTTAAAAAGGATGCACTATAAATCTGAACTAGACGACCTCTTTCCATCTACCCAAGAACGTAATGCATTGGCCGATTTGGAAGCCCTTGCCGAGGAGAACGATACCACATCGGTAAGCCAAAAGTTCCCTGTATCTCTTCTGGGTAAATCAAAAAAATTCCCCTCTCTCAGCTTATGTCCCGCTGTTGAGGTTTTCACCAGATTGGTCACCGCGGAAATTGAACAATTATGCCAACATGGCTATGGTGGTTCCAATTGTGGAAGGGCTGAGAGAGAGGCAATTAATTCCCTGGCTAGTCTTACCGATGTGGTTTTCAAACCCTCGGACAAGGGTGGTAACATAGTAATTTGGCCCAACGTTATGTATGAGAAGCAGGCAATGAAACTTCTCAATGACAGGGAATGTTATCGCAAATTGATTAGCAACCCTATGCATTCCTTTCAGAATGAACTGATCAAGATATTGGAGGATGCTTTTGCCATGGGAATCATCCCAAAGAAATTCCTAGATGTCATCAAGGACATGCACCCGCGGCTCCCGACCTTATATTTGATCCCCAAGGTGCATAAGGATCCTATAGATCCGCCGGGAAGACCGATAATCTCCGGCAATGGGAGTTTATGTGAGGTGGTTACTAAGGTCATCGACTATTATCTGAAACCTCTGGTGAGTGAATTACCTTCCTACGTGCAGGATACTAATTCAGCGTTACGTAGAATTGATGGTATTCATTTAAATGAAACCGCGATGATGGTGACCGCAGATGTAGAAGCTCTCTACACCTCTATTCGGCATAAAGATGGCCTGCAGGCGGTACGCTGGTTCCTAAGCTCCACCAATATGGACAAAGAGATGGTCCAACTGCTTATGCAGTTACTGGAGTATGCGCTAACGCACAACATTTTTATTTTTAAAAATAACACCTATTTGCAGCTCCAGGGAACGGCGATGGGGGCCAGTTGTGCCCCCTCGTACGCTAATTTGTTTCTTGGGGCATGGGAACGTGAGATTTTTGTCTGCGAACCAATACCTCATTCCAGCCAGGTTTCTGGCTGGATGAGGTATATCGATGACATCTGGTTCATATGGGATGGCTCTAGTGAGGATTTGAAATCTTTCATGAATGGATTAAACAAAAACGATATTAATATTAAACTCACTTTTAAAAGTGGTCGAAAAATTGATTTTCTCGACCTCACTGTTGATGTAGATGAAATGGGTTACCTTTATACCAATCTTTATAGAAAACCCACCGCTTCAAATTCATTTCTGCATGCAACATCGTCCCATCCACAAGCCACTATCAGGGGTATTCCCGTAGGGCAATTTTTGAGAGCCAGAAGGATATGCACTAAGCCCGAGGATTTCCTGGAGCAATCCAGAGACCTAGCTGAACGATTTCAGGAAAGAGGCTACAGCAGGAGAAGCATCAGACGGGGGTATGTGAGGGCGAGTAAGGAGTCAAGGGCCGATTTATTATACGGGACAACTAGGCGGTCCTGTGATAAAAAAGCTGACGATCAGGTTAGAATGATAACCACCTACCACAATAAGTGGCATCAATTTCGGGAGATTATGGAAAAACACTGGAACATTCTGTTCACTGACCCTATCCTTAAAAGAGTTCTACCAAAAAGACCACAAGTTACAGCCAGAAGGTCGAAAAATCTGTCCGATACCCTGGTACACAGTTTCTATAATCCAATCAGCTCAAACAAAAAAACAGTGGATGCCGCCAACGCTGGTTTTTATCCATGCGGCCTATGTAAGGCCTGCTCCAATACAATTAAATCCAAGACTTTCACAAATTTCAATGGTACAAAGAAATATGACATCAGAAAATATATAACATGCTCAACCAGGGGAGTAATCTATCACGCCACCTGTCCCTGTGGACAAATCTATATCGGCCTCACCTCTCGTGAATTAAAAGTCCGCATTAGAGAACATTGCAAGGACATAGAAAGAGCCAAGACGGTTGAGGATGAAACCAGCCTCAAAACATTACCTAGACATTTTAAAAAATACCATGCGTGCAGCACGGTTGGCTTAGTGGTGAGGGGAATAGATTCCATTACTATGGGTATACGGGGAGGGGATGTTGGTAGGACCTTGGCTCAGGTGGAGAGCCGTTGGATTTACAGACTAGGTACCATGGCCCCTCAGGGTCTAAACGAAAGTCTTGGTTTTGGGGCATTTTTGTAATTCACATTTCTGTCATTATCTGATACAGTGTTTTTAGGGGTTGTGGGGGGGTAATTTTTCAATGTTGTTTCAATGTTATGTTTTTTTATTTATTTATTCTATACATCTATATTTCATCAGATACCAACTATTGCCCAATCTTCTGGCACCGGTTTAATCGTTTTGAGTGACAATAACTTTCCAACTGAATATTTATGGACGTTGAACATATGTCTTCTATTATGGTAAAGAATTACCCCAACTCATCAATTTGGATTTAAGGATTGGCAGACATGGACCTTTAAGACGTCGATGACAGCATCCTTGCCATAACTAATACCGTGTTCTGGGGGGATTACTTTCTATTGTTCAATGTTGCGTTTTTTTGGCACTTGTCACTTTAGCACGTATTCACTTTATTTATTACATGGTTATTGTATTCCATGTTTCGTGTATTTCGTTGTTGTTATACAAATATTTATGCTATTTTGTCATTATATTTATCCCTGTCACTTTTATCATCAATTTGTGGTGGGATGTGCGCATGACACTGGCTCCAGAGCTGGACCTTCTCACCCTTGGTACAGGTTGGGTGTCCCCCACTTCACCCCATTATTTTGGGCTGGTGTGGGGGTCCTGCCGCCTCCGTGGGTGCGTGGATCCTTGGCAGCTGTGGCTCCAGTTGTGCATGCGCCGGTATTCCTACGTTCACGTTCCACATACCAATACTATGGTTGCACTTATTGCACTTTGTGATGTATCTTATATCCATATCTTTGGAGATTCATTTTTAGATGGGAGCTTGTCTTTCAAGACAGGTTATATGCCTATCATAAAGTTAGGTATTGGGTTTAAACACATATATAAGTTCACATCCCACATACCATATCATGGTTGCACTTAATTGCATTTTGTGATGCATCCTTGGAGATTTATTTTTATTTTTAGATGGGAGGTTGTCCTTTTATGACAGGTTGTATGCCTGTCATAATGTTAGGTATTGGGGTCTAACACAGAGTTTACCTTGGCATGGGCACTGTTTTGCTTGCCTGTAATTATTGCTAGTATATAGGTTTTGCTAGGTTCTTTTATATGCTGCATACTAGCATATTATTTTGGGAGTGTTCCATTAGTATAAGGCAGTGGGATGTACCTGACTCATCCTGAGCTGATCTGTATTCATGACTTCGCTGCTTTAGTTTTTCTGCAGTTGCGCACCAGAGTGGTAGGTGTGTCTAGGCATACCGATCGGAGCGGGCGGCACGGAGTGAATCAGGTCCGCCTGTAGCAATGGGGAAAGTATGCACTATATGAGAATGCCCCGCTGCACTTTTGTAGTTCATCCATTGCATGGATCTACATATATTATACGGATCACCGGACACTTCCTTGGCGTCATGATCACTAGGCAACATGGTGCATAGACAAGACGTCAGTTCCGGCTTTCTGATGTAACTCCCGGACTGATGAATAATTTAGTATTCTGTTATTCCATCGTTGTTTGGGGCTTTGTCTGCCTTTTGTAATTATATACTATATGAGTTTGGTGTACTTATGTCTACTTAGCGGTTCCAGCGGTGTTCATTTACAAGCGTCCCAGTTGCTAAGCAATATGACGCCGCACCGATGCGCCGCCCTTGTTCCGGCGCTCGGGTTGTAGCGCAAATTGATCATCCACACATGTGGTTATGTTGGTAGGCATTTGATTGGCTGGTTGGTTGTTTAAATAGACCCTCTTTCTCCTCTCTAAGACACGCCCCCGGAAGAAGAACATATCGAAACGCGCGTAGGGGTTCACACTGGTCTTTAGCGTGGGTGCATACAGGTAATTATGATCTTTGGCTAGCCATACATTTGGCAGGATTATCTGTGTTTGCCACAGGGTGCCATTCTATCCACTGTGTGTTACCGCATTTATAATGCAGTTAGCTGGATGTGTTATTAGGTCTTACAAGCCTTATAGGCTGCTTTCTACACAATGAGTCTGGTCTATCTGCATTAACACAATATCCCATACAAGCCTTAATGGCTGTTTGTGGATATATTATTGTGACATATTGGCACCTTAATAGATTGTTTGGTTTAGGCTGACCAATGGATACATAAATTTAGTCAGAAATACCTAATATAAGTTAATTAATACTCACCTCCTAAATTTAGCTGAAAGTGGGTATCGCCTAAAAGTTATGCACCGCACTTTAAACCAGTTATTGGTTGAGAGGCACTTTTCGTTGTATTGTATTTTGTTTATCTCTTGGATGTGTTTTATCCACCTTTTTGTAAAAATAAAAATTCTTTGAACTGAACATTTTTTGTGGCCTGTTCTTACTATCTGGCAGGTCTCTGTGTATTCAGTATTTATGTGTTCTGTATAAATTAAGTTTGGACTAATATGTATAAATGGTTTCTACTAGAGACTGGTGATTGTTACTGGCAACTTCTCTAAAGGTCAAAGTTTTTCCTAGGCTGCTTTTCTCCTCTGCTGGAACATATGGTTAGAAATTCATTATCTATCGTAAGGGACATTAGGTTTTATTTTTTATAATTTAAATGGAATGTATCACCCTAAAAATCGTATATGAGATAAGGCCACCGGCATCAGCATTCTGTAATGCTGTAAATAAGCCCCCAATGCAACCTGAAAGGTAAGAAAAACAGGTTATATTATACTCACCCAGGGGCGGTCCCGGTGCGGTCTGGGTCCAATGGACATCGCAGTCCGGATTCGGTCCCTCCTATCTTCATACGATGACATCCTTTTCTTGTCTTCCTGCTGTGGCTCCGGCACAGGTGTACTTTGTCTGCCCTGTTGAGGGCAGAGCAAAGTACTGCAGTGCGCAGGCGCAGTGCGCAGGCGCTGGGCCTCTCTGACCTTTCCTGGCGCCTGCACACTGCAATACTTTGCTCTGACCTCAACAGCAGAGGACGTCATCGTATGAAGATAGAAGGCGCCGGACCCGGACCGCGATGCCCATCGGACCTGGACTGCATCGGGACCGCCGCTGGGTGACTATAATATAACCTGCTTTTATTACCTTTCAGGTTACATCGGGGCTTATCTACAGCATTACAGAATTCTGTAGATAAGCCCCTGATGCCGATGGCCTTATCTCATATACGATTTTTGGGGTGACAGATTCCCTTTAAACCCACGTTCTGACTAAATAAGACTTCACCCATCTTAATTACACATGCTTTTAAAAAGATAAAAACAGTTTTAAGAATTTTAAAAAGATTATGTACTTGAATTTAGGGCAGAATTTGAGAAAAAATAGAATCTAAAAAATTATTGGTAAACCTGTAAAATGTCCTTGTGAAAAGACATAATCCTTAGCAACATCTCACTTTTATAGAAGTTGTATTTTCTCTTTTGTCTGTCATTTATTCACGGAAAAGCTTATCTTTACAAATTCCCAGAGGCTTACTCAATTTGCATATGAACTTAATTGTGTGTATTCATGCATTGTTATTTAGTCAATCAAAGTGGCCACGGCTATTAAAAATAATTTGCAATGGAATATCTATTGTTTCGCTAAGTCAGGAAGTGTTCAATTTGCATGACCCCTGAAAATACAGCTGTGCTTATATAACTGCTTAGAACCTACAGAGGATAGAAACTTGAAAAAAAATTGCTCAGTTCACCTTTTTATTAATAGATTAAAAAATATACTGATTCATTTGGGAAAACATGAAATATGTTCTTACCAATGTAGTATTATATTTAAATTAATTCACATAATCATAGACTTGTAAAATCATATCTGTGAAAAATAACTATACTTGCAGATGAGTAACTACAGTAGCCTTTTGTGGCTGCCATAAAGTAAGGGATTGCCATTGATGCAGTATAAGATAAGACTCATTATGAACTTATGATAGGGTTTGAATAGGTTAGAGATAGTGTTGAGCGATACCTTCCGATATCGGAAAGTATCGGTATCGGTTTGGATCGGCCGATATTCAAAAAATATCGGATATCGCCGATACCGATACCCGATCCCAATGCAAGTCAATGGGACCAAAATATCGGAATTAAAATAAACCCTTTCTTTCCTTGTAGGTTCATTCTACCTGAAGGAAAACAACTAAGAATAATGTAGGATGTATGGGGGAGGTGGCGGAGACATTAAAGGCAATGAGGATTAGTCCAATCAAATAGAATAGCATGTTTTTTTTTTTTTTTTAAAGAAGTTCGGATTGAAAAAGATATTGAGTATGTAAATTTTTTTTATTTTGTCAGATATTGATGTTTCACTATTCCACGCCCTTCCCCTTCTTTTTTTTCTTTTTTTTTTTTTTCTTTTCCCACACTTTCATCTTCATCATCATCAGCATCCTTGACATCAACTTCTTCACCTTATTCATCTTCTTCTTCATCTTCTACCTATTTTTTTTTTTATTACATTCTTCATATTCATTTTCTTCAACTATTATTATTCTTCCTATTCTACATATTCTTTTTATTCCACTGTTATTATTCTTCCTATTCTACTTCTTCATCATATTCTCATTTGTGACAGGCATTCCCGTAGTTGTTATCTATAAAAGTTGGAAGATTACACCTTCCGTTCTGCCAGTCACAAAAGTTACATTTGTCCGCGTTCAGTTTGGCCTGCAGCATCAGGCTTTATCCAGGGGCACCACGAGGAGGAACGGACTCACCCCCATACACTGCTTAGTCTTCTTCTGCATATAATTTAGATAATATCTTTTGCTCTGATATTAAGTCTTATGCTTAATGTTCTTCTGCTCTTTGTTCTGCAGCCTCTTGTTCTTCTGCTTCTCGGTCTTCCATGTTGTCGTCTCCAGGGTCTTCGTCTCCAGTGTCGTCATCTCCGCCGTCGTCGTCTCCGCCGTCGTCGTCGTCGTCGTCATCGGGGTGGTCTTCCGGGTCGTCGTCATCGGGGTGGTCTTCCGGATTGTCGACGTTAGGGTCTTCAACTTGGAAATGTAGCAGAAGGTACAAGAAGGCTGAGAAAATGCCAAGAACCAGCTGATGGAACTGGAACTCGGATGGCTACCCGAAGGTTCAAGAGCCTATGGAACTACCGAGGACCAGCTGACGTTACTGGAACCCGGTTACTAAGCAGGAGGTACCCGTGCTAAAAAGCACTACCAAGGACCGCCTGACGTTGGCGGAACTCGGATACCCAGAAGGAGGCACCTAAGCCAAAGGCTCTGCCCGGAACCAGATGACGTTACTGGAACCAGGATGGGGAGCAGAAGGTACAAGAGCAAAAGACACTGCCGAGAACCAGCTGACGGTACTGGAACCCGGATGGGTAGCCGAATGTCCAAGAGCCAATGGAACTACCAAGGACCAGCTGACGTTACTGGAACCCGGTTACTAAGCAGGAGGTACCCGTGCCTGAAAGCACTACCAAGGACCACCTGACATTGGTGGAACTTGGATACCCAGAAGGAGGCACCTAAGCCAAAGGCTCTGCCCGGAACCAGCTGACGGTACTGGAACCAGGATGGGGAGCAGAAGGTACAAGAGCAAAAGACACTGCCGAGAACCAGCTGACGGTGCTGGAACCAGGTGGTGGACCCGAAGGCCCACAGGAGAGGAGAGAACAGCTAGGCCGCGAGGCAGCCGCAGTTACCGAACCCCAACAGTCCTACAGGGGGAGCTGGGCCTACTGGCACTACAGAACCAGCCTTGACTACCAGTTCACGCAGCCCACATAGGAAGCTCCTAAACTGGAGGCACCCTGGAGTTGGCTAACTCGACCGCCCCACGACGGGGCAAGCATAGGCGTCTCAGTGAAGTTGACACAACCCGGAAACAGCTGACGGTGCTGAAACCAGGCTTGGCACGAGGGAGTACCTGTGACAAGAACACTGCCGAGAACCAGCTGGCGGTGCTGGAACCCGGATGCGTTGCCCCAGTGTGCAAGAGCCAATGGCACGACCGAGGACCAGCTGACGGTGCTGGAACCCGGTTACTAAGCTGTAGGTGCCCGCGCTTAAAAGCACTACCAAGGACCGCCTGGCGTTGGCGGAACTCGGATACCCAGGAGGAGGCACCTTAGCCAAAGGCTCGGCCCGGAACCAGCTGACGGTGCTGGAACCAGGTGGTGGACCCGAAGGCCCACAGGAGAGGAGAGAACAGCTAGGCCGCGAGGCAGCCGCAGTTACCGAACCCCAACAGTCCTACAGGGGGAGCTGGGCCTACTGGCACTACAGAACCAGCCTTGACTACCAGTTCACGCAGCCCACATAGGAAGCTCCTAAACTGGAGGCACCCTGGAGTTGGCTAACTCGACCGCCCCACGACGGGGCAAGCATAGGCGTCTCAGTGAAGTTGACACAACCCGGAAACAGCTGACGGTGCTGAAACCAGGCTTGGCACGAGGGAGTACCTGTGACAAGAACACTGCCGAGAACCAGCTGGCGGTGCTGGAACCCGGATGCGTTGCCCCAGTGTGCAAGAGCCAATGGCACGACCGAGGACCAGCTGACGGTGCTGGAACCCGGTTACTAAGCTGTAGGTGCCCGCGCTTAAAAGCACTACCAAGGACCGCCTGGCGTTGGCGGAACTCGGATACCCAGGAGGAGGCACCTAAGCCAAAGGCTCGGCCCGGAACCAGCTGACGGTGCTGGAACCAGGTGGTGGACCCGAAGGCCCACAGGAGAGGAGAGAACAGCTAGGCCGCGAGGCAGCCGCAGTTACCGAACCCCAACAGTCCTACAGGGGGAGCTGGGCCTACTGGCACTACAGAACCAGCCTTGACTACCAGTTCACGCAGCCCACATAGGAAGCTCCTAAACTGGAGGCACCCTGGAGTTGGCTAACTCGACCGCCCCACGACGGGGCAAGCATAGGCGTCTCAGTGAAGTTGACACAACCCGGAAACAGCTGACGGTGCTGAAACCAGGCTTGGCACGAGGGAGTACCTGTGACAAGAACACTGCCGAGAACCAGCTGGCGGTGCTGGAACCCGGATGCGTTGCCCCAGTGTGCAAGAGCCAATGGCACGACCGAGGACCAGCTGACGGTGCTGGAACCCGGTTACTAAGCTGTAGGTGCCCGCGCTTAAAAGCACTACCAAGGACCGCCTGGCGTTGGCGGAACTCGGATACCCAGGAGGAGGCACCTTAGCCAAAGGCTCGGCCCGGAACCAGCTGACGGTGCTGGAACCAGGTGGTGGACCTGAAGGCCCACAGGAGAGGAGAGAACAGCTAGGCCGCGAGGCAGCCGCAGTTACCGAACCCCAACAGTCCTACAGGGGGAGCTGGGCCTACTGGCACTACAGAACCAGCCTTGACTACCAGTTCACGCAGCCCACATAGGAAGCTCCTAAACTGGAGGCACCCTGGAGTTGGCTAACTCGACCGCCCCACGACGGGGCAAGCATAGGCGTCTCAGTGAAGTTGACACAACCCGGAAACAGCTGACGGTGCTGAAACCAGGCTTGGCACTAGGGAGTACCTGTGACAAGAACACTGCCGAGAACCAGCTGGCGGTGCTGGAACCCGGATGCGTTGCCCCAGTGTGCAAGAGCCAATGGCACGACCGAGGACCAGCTGACGGTGCTGGAACCCGGTTACTAAGCTGTAGGTGCCCGCGCTTAAAAGCACTACCAAGGACCGCCTGGCGTTGGCGGAACTCGGATACCCAGGAGGAGGCACCTAAGCCAAAGGCTCGGCCCGGAACCAGCTGACGGTGCTGGAACCAGGTGGTGGACCCGAAGGCCCACAGGAGAGGAGAGAACAGCTAGGCCGCGAGGCAGCCGCAGTTACCGAACCCCAACAGTCCTACAGGGGGAGCTGGGCCTACTGGCACTACAGAACCAGCCTTGACTACCAGTTCACGCAGCCCACATAGGAAGCTCCTAAACTGGAGGCACCCTGGAGTTGGCTAACTCGACCGCCCCACGACGGGGCAAGCATAGGCGTCTCAGTGAAGTTGACACAACCCGGAAACAGCTGACGGTGCTGAAACCAGGCTTGGCACGAGGGAGTACCTGTGACAAGAACACTGCCGAGAACCAGCTGGCGGTGCTGGAACCCGGATGCGTTGCCCCAGTGTGCAAGAGCCAATGGCACGACCGAGGACCAGCTGACGGTGCTGGAACCCGGTTACTAAGCTGTAGGTGCCCGCGCTTAAAAGCACTACCAAGGACCGCCTGGCGTTGGCGGAACTCGGATACCCAGGAGGAGGCACCTTAGCCAAAGGCTCGGCCCGGAACCAGCTGACGGTGCTGGAACCAGGTGGTGGACCCCAAGGCCCACAGGAGAGGAGAGAACAGCTAGGCCGCGAGGCAGCCGCAGTTACCGAACCCCAACAGTCCTACAGGGGGAGCTGGGCCTACTGGCACTACAGAACCAGCCTTGACTACCAGTTCACGCAGCCCACATAGGAAGCTCCTAAACTGGAGGCACCCTGGAGTTGGCTAACTCGACCGCCCCACGACGGGGCAAGCATAGGCGTCTCAGTGAAGTTGACACAACCCGGAAACAGCTGACGGTGCTGAAACCAGGCTTGGCACGAGGGAGTACCTGTGACAAGAACACTGCCGAGAACCAGCTGGCGGTGCTGGAACCCGGATGCGTTGCCCCAGTGTGCAAGAGCCAATGGCACGACCGAGGACCAGCTGACGGTGCTGGAACCCGGTTACTAAGCTGTAGGTGCCCGCGCTTAAAAGCACTACCAAGGACCGCCTGGCGTTGGCGGAACTCGGATACCCAGGAGGAGGCACCTAAGCCAAAGGCTCGGCCCGGAACCAGCTGACGGTGCTGGAACCAGGTGGTGGACCCGAAGGCCCACAGGAGAGGAGAGAACAGCTAGGCCGCGAGGCAGCCGCAGTTACCGAACCCCAACAGTCCTACAGGGGGAGCTGGGCCTACTGGCACTACAGAACCAGCCTTGACTACCAGTTCACGCAGCCCACATAGGAAGCTCCTAAACTGGAGGCACCCTGGAGTTGGCTAACTCGACCGCCCCACGACGGGGCAAGCATAGGCGTCTCAGTGAAGTTGACACAACCCGGAAACAGCTGACGGTGCTGAAACCAGGCTTGGCACGAGGGAGTACCTGTGACAAGAACACTGCCGAGAACCAGCTGGCGGTGCTGGAACCCGGATGCGTTGCCCCAGTGTGCAAGAGCCAATGGCACGACCGAGGACCAGCTGACGGTGCTGGAACCCGGTTACTAAGCTGTAGGTGCCCGCGCTTAAAAGCACTACCAAGGACCGCCTGGCGTTGGCGGAACTCGGATACCCAGGAGGAGGCACCTTAGCCAAAGGCTCGGCCCGGAACCAGCTGACGGTGCTGGAACCAGGTGGTGGACCCGAAGGCCCACAGGAGAGGAGAGAACAGCTAGGCCGCGAGGCAGCCGCAGTTACCGAACCCCAACAGTCCTACAGGGGGAGCTGGGCCTACTGGCACTACAGAACCAGCCTTGACTACCAGTTCACGCAGCCCACATAGGAAGCTCCTAATTTGGAGGCACCCTGGAGTTGGCTAACTCGACCGCCCCACGACGGGGCAAGCATAGGCGTCTCAGTGAAGTTGACACAACCCGGAAACAGCTGACGGTGCTGAAACCAGGCTTGGCACGAGGGAGTACCTGTGACAAGAACACTGCCGAGAACCAGCTGGCGGTGCTGGAACCCGGATGCGTTGCCCCAGTGTGCAAGAGCCAATGGCACGACCGAGGACCAGCTGACGGTGCTGGAACCCGGTTACTAAGCTGTAGGTGCCCGCGCTTAAAAGCACTACCAAGGACCGCCTGGCGTTGGCGGAACTCGGATACCCAGGAGGAGGCACCTTAGCCAAAGGCTCGGCCCGGAACCAGCTGACGGTGCTGGAACCAGGTGGTGGACCCCAAGGCCCACAGGAGAGGAGAGAACAGCTAGGCCGCGAGGCAGCCGCAGTTACCGAACCCCAACAGTCCTACAGGGGGAGCTGGGCCTACTGGCACTACAGAACCAGCCTTGACTACCAGTTCACGCAGCCCACATAGGAAGCTCCTAAACTGGAGGCACCCTGGAGTTGGCTAACTCGACCGCCCCACGACGGGGCAAGCATAGGCGTCTCAGTGAAGTTGACACAACCCGGAAACAGCTGACGGTGCTGAAACCAGGCTTGGCACGAGGGAGTACCTGTGACAAGAACACTGCCGAGAACCAGCTGGCGGTGCTGGAACCCGGATGCGTTGCCCCAGTGTGCAAGAGCCAATGGCACGACCGAGGACCAGCTGACGGTGCTGGAACCCGGTTACTAAGCTGTAGGTGCCCGCGCTTAAAAGCACTACCAAGGACCGCCTGGCGTTGGCGGAACTCGGATACCCAGGAGGAGGCACCTTAGCCAAAGGCTCGGCCCGGAACCAGCTGACGGTGCTGGAACCAGGTGGTGGACCCCAAGGCCCACAGGAGAGGAGAGAACAGCTAGGCCGCGAGGCAGCCGCAGTTACCGAACCCCAACAGTCCTACAGGGGGAGCTGGGCCTACTGGCACTACAGAACCAGCCTTGACTACCAGTTCACGCAGCCCACATAGGAAGCTCCTAAACTGGAGGCACCCTGGAGTTGGCTAACTCGACCGCCCCACGACGGGGCAAGCATAGGCGTCTCAGTGAAGTTGACACAACCCGGAAACAGCTGACGGTGCTGAAACCAGGCTTGGCACGAGGGAGTACCTGTGACAAGAACACTGCCGAGAACCAGCTGGCGGTGCTGGAACCCGGATGCGTTGCCCCAGTGTGCAAGAGCCAATGGCACGACCGAGGACCAGCTGACGGTGCTGGAACCCGGTTACTAAGCTGTAGGTGCCCGCGCTTAAAAGCACTACCAAGGACCGCCTGGCGTTGGCGGAACTCGGATACCCAGGAGGAGGCACCTAAGCCAAAGGCTCGGCCCGGAACCAGCTGACGGTGCTGGAACCAGGTGGTGGACCCGAAGGCCCACAGGAGAGGAGAGAACAGCTAGGCCGCGAGGCAGCCGCAGTTACCGAACCCCAACAGTCCTACAGGGGGAGCTGGGCCTACTGGCACTACAGAACCAGCCTTGACTACCAGTTCACGCAGCCCACATAGGAAGCTCCTAAACTGGAGGCACCCTGGAGTTGGCTAACTCGACCGCCCCACGACGGGGCAAGCATAGGCGTCTCAGTGAAGTTGACACAACCCGGAAACAGCTGACGGTGCTGAAACCAGGCTTGGCACGAGGGAGTACCTGTGACAAGAACACTGCCGAGAACCAGCTGGCGGTGCTGGAACCCGGATGCGTTGCCCCAGTGTGCAAGAGCCAATGGCACGACCGAGGACCAGCTGACGGTGCTGGAACCCGGTTACTAAGCTGTAGGTGCCCGCGCTTAAAAGCACTACCAAGGACCGCCTGGCGTTGGCGGAACTCGGATACCCAGGAGGAGGCACCTTAGCCAAAGGCTCGGCCCGGAACCAGCTGACGGTGCTGGAACCAGGTGGTGGACCCGAAGGCCCACAGGAGAGGAGAGAACAGCTAGGCCGCGAGGCAGCCGCAGTTACCGAACCCCAACAGTCCTACAGGGGGAGCTGGGCCTACTGGCACTACAGAACCAGCCTTGACTACCAGTTCACGCAGCCCACATAGGAAGCTCCTAAACTGGAGGCACCCTGGAGTTGGCTAACTCGACCGCCCCACGACGGGGCAAGCATAGGCGTCTCAGTGAAGTTGACACAACCCGGAAACAGCTGACGGTGCTGAAACCAGGCTTGGCACGAGGGAGTACCTGTGACAAGAACACTGCCGAGAACCAGCTGGCGGTGCTGGAACCCGGATGCGTTGCCTTGCCTATTAAAGATTGTCTTCCTAGAGCCCCAACTAGCGGTGTTGGAGCAAAGGGTAAGCAGGGGGAGATGAGTGTAGGCCGAAGCCTGCACTGGAGGCAGCTTTGTGTCTGCGTTGCGTTTGCAGGACACTTTGCCGGCTACACACTGGGGGAACAGCTGGCGTTGCTGAACCCCACTAACACAATGGCGTGTGTTTTTATCTGTGCAGCTAGCACTTGCGGGCAAAAACTTGCGATGTTAGAGCCCGTGTTGAAGCAGGAGGAGGAGGAGAGGAGCAGAGTGTAGGCCGAAGCCTAGTTGAACCAATTTCAAAGGAAACCTTTAACCCCCCCCTCAGGTGTTACAAAGTACAAGAGACACACCTTGTGCAGTATTAATGCTGCACAAGTGAAAGGTTGCTCTATTAATTTGTCTACTTGCACACGCTGAATGAAAGACATACACAATTTACCCCATTCTACAGTAAAACTGTAGTGGATGCGTGACTTGGTTTTTTGATGAGACGCAGCACAGGTGTCCAAAATAACGCCTTGGTGCTTGGCGCAGCTTCCTGAGCGTTGTTATTTGCTGTACAGGAGTCTGCGCTCTTGTGTTATCCCTTGGCAATGCCCTGTTAGCGCTGCCCATCTTATGACCTCATTTCATGTTGGCCGGTGCGGTTAACGATGGCCATAAATCCCAGACCCACAGTGGCTTTTCCTAAAGTCACACTGCGGTGCTGGGATTCGTGGCCTTGAGCAGTAAATATTTTGGCCGCTCACACACGTCCTTACACCTGCTTCAGACTGGGCGGCCTCTGCTGATCCCTTCTCGCATGCCGCGGCCATGAGGCTGCACAGTCTGAAGAAGGCGGAAGGAGATGAGTTAAGACAGGCGAAGATATGCACTGCTCGTGCCCATCAATCACACCCTCGCAGTCAAAATAATTAAGACAACGAGGAGCATTTTATTCAGGCAGGGCGGACGAACAGGCGCAAGTAGCCAACCAATGATGTCAGAAGACGGGAAGCGCTACCAAGGGGGGTGCTGCGTATCATTAGAAAGGAAAGTCACACCTCAGGGACAGTGGAATGGTCTCAAAGAGACACATTTTGTACGTGTTGAGTTCCACGTGGGCAAGGAGAAAACGTCAGCCACCTTGTACAAATGCAGCAGTACTGCTGTACAAGGTGGCTGTTATACATAGAAACACCTGGGGGGGTGGGGGGCAGGCTCCCTTCAATTTCAGTTCATGTGCCTGCGTGGCGTTTGCAGGTCACGTTGCAAGCTACACAGCAGGGGAACAGCTGGCGTTGCTGAACCCCACTGACACATTGACTGGTGTTTTTCTCTGTGCAGATTGCATGTCCGGGCAAAAACTAGCGGTGTTAGAGCCCAGGGTCAGCAGGAGGAGGAGGAGAGGAGCAAAGTGTAGGCCGAAGCCTGCACTGGTGGCAGCTTTTGGTCGGTTGTGCCAGCGTGGCTTGTGCTGGACACGATGCCGGCTACACAGCGGGGGAACAGCTGGCGGTGCTGAACCACACTAACACATTGGCTGGTGTTTTTCTCTGTGCAGCTAGCATGTCCGGGCAGAAACTGGCGTTGTTTGAGCCCAGGGTCAGCAGGAGGAGGAGAGGAGCAAAGTGTAGGCCGAAGCCTGCACTGGTGGCAGCTTTTGTTCTGTTGTGCCAGCGTGGCTTGTGCTGGACACGTTGCCGACTACACAGCAGGGGAACAGCTGGCGGTGCTGAACCCCACTAACACATTGGCTGGTGTTTTTCTCTGTGCAGCTAGCATTTCCGGGCAAAAACTAGCGGTGTTTGAGCCCAGGGTCAGCAGGAGGAGTAGAGGAGCAGAGTGTAGGCCGAAGCCTAGTTGAACCAATTTCAAAGGTTACCTTTAACCCCCCCCTCAGGTGTTGCAAGGTACAAGAGCCACACCTTGAACAGCATTAATGATGCACAAGTCAAAGGTTGCTCTATTTAATTTTGCTCCTTGCACACGCTGAATTAAACACGTACACTATTTAGCCCATTATACTGTCAAACAGTTGTGGAGGCGTGACTTGTCTTTTTAACGAGACGCAGCACAGGTGTCAAAATTTGCACCTAGGTACTGGGCGCAGATTCCTGAGCGTTGTTATTTGCTGTACAGGAGTCTGCGCTCTTGTGTTATCCCTTGGCAATACCCTGTTAGTGCAGGCCGTCTCATGACCTCATTTCATGTTGGCCGGTGCGGTTAACGATGGCCATAAATCCCAGACCCACAGTGGCTTTTCCTAAAGTCACACTGCGGTGCTGGGATTCGTGGCCTTGTGCAGTAAATATGTTCGCCGCTCACACATGTCCTTACACCTGCTTCAGACTGGGCGGCCTCAGCTCATCCCTTATCGCATGCCGCGGCCATGAGGCCGCACAGTCAGAAGAAGGCGGAAGGAGGGGAGTGAAAACAGGGGAACATATGCACTGCTCGTGCCCATCAATCACACCCTCGCAGTCAAAATTTATGAGACAACGGGGGGCGTTGTGTCGGGCAGGGGGGACGCACAGGCACAGCCAGCCAACCAATGATGTCAGGAGACGGGCAGCGCTAACAATGGGGGTGCTGCGTGTCATTACAAAGGAAAGTCACACCTCAGGGACATTGTAATGGTCTCTAATGAGACACATTTTTTACGTGTTGAGTTCCACGTGGGCAAGGAGAAAAAGTCAGCCACCTCGTACAAATGCAGCAGTACTGCTGTACAAGGTGGCTGATATACATAGAAACACCTGTGGGTGGGGGGCAGGCTCCCTTCAATTTCAGTTCATGTGCCTGCGTGGCGTTTGCAGGTCACGTTGCAAGCTGCACAGCAGGGGAACAGCTGGCGGTGCTGAACCCCACTAACACATTGGCTGGTGTTTTTCTCTGTGCAGCTAGCATGTCCGGGCAGAAACTGGCGTTGTTTGAGCCCAGGGTCAGCAGGAGGAGGAGAGGAGCAAAGTGTAGGCCGAAGCCTGCACTCGTGGCAGCTTTTGTTCTGTTGTGCCAGCGTGGCTTGTGCTGGACACGTTGCCGACTACACAGCAGGGGAACAGCTGGCGGTGCTGAACCCCACTAACACATTGGCTGGTGTTTTTCTCTGTGCAGCTAGCATTTCCGGGCAAAAACTAGCGGTGTTTGAGCCCAGGGTCAGCAGGAGGAGTAGAGGAGCAGAGTGTTGGCCAAAGCCTAGTTGAACCAATTTCAAAGGTTACCTTTAACCCCCCCCTCAGGTGTTGCAAGGTACAAGAGCCACACCTTGAACAGCATTAATGATGCACAAGTCAAAGGTTGCTCTATTTAATTTTGCTCCTTGCACATGCTGAATTAAACACGTACACTATTTAGCCCATTATACTGTCAAACAGTAGTGGAGGCGTGACTACTAGTCTTTTTAAGGAGACGCAGCACAGGTGTACAAATTTACACCTAGGTGCTGTGCGCAGATTCCTTACCGTTGTTATTTGCAGTACAGGAAACTGCGCTCTTGTGTTATCCCTTGGCAATACCCTGTTAGTGCAGGCCGTCTCATGACCTCATTTCATGTTGGCCGGTGCGGTTAACGATGGCCATAAATCCCAGACCCACAGTGGCTTTTCCTAAAGTCACACTGCGGTGCTGGGATTCGTGGCCTTGTGCAGTAAATATGTTCGCCGCTCACACATGTCCTTACACCTGCTTCAGACTGGGCGGCCTCAGCTGATCCCTTATCGCATGCCGCGGCCATGAGGCCGCACAGTCAGAAGAAGGCGGAAGGAGGGGAGTGAAAACAGGGGAACATATGCACTGCTCGTGCCCATCAATCACACCCTCGCAGTCAAAATATATGAGACAACGGGGGGCGTTGTGTCGGGCAGGGGGGACGCACAGGCACAGCCAGCCAACCAATGATGTCAGGAGACGGGCAGCGCTAACAATGGGGGTGCTGCGTGTCATTAAAAAGGAAAGTCACACCTCAGGGACATTGTAATGGTCTGTAATGAGACACATTTTGTACTTGTTGAGTTCCACGTGTGCAAGGAGAAAAAGTCAGCCACCTTGTCCAAATGCAGCAGTACTGCTGTACAAGGTGGCTGTTATACATAGAAACACCTGGGGGGGTGGGGGGCAGGCTCCCTTCAATTTCAGTTCATGTGCCTGCGTGGCGTTTGCAGGTCACGTTGCAAGCTACACAGCAGGGGAACAGCTGGCGTTGCTGAACCCCACTGACACATTGACTGGTGTTTTTCTCTGTGCAGATTGCATGTCCGGGCAAAAACTAGCGGTGTTAGAGCCCAGGGTCAGCAGGAGGAGGAGGAGAGGAGCAAAGTGTAGGCCGAAGCCTGCACTGGTGGCAGCTTTTGGTCGGTTGTGCCAGCGTGGCTTGTGCTGGACACGATGCCGGCTACACAGCGGGGGAACAGCTGGCGGTGCTGAACCACACTAACACATTGGCTGGTGTTTTTCTCTGTGCAGCTAGCATGTCCGGGCAGAAACTGGCGTTGTTTGAGCCCAGGGTCAGCAGGAGGAGGAGAGGAGCAAAGTGTAGGCCGAAGCCTGCACTGGTGGCAGCTTTTGTTCTGTTGTGCCAGCGTGGCTTGTGCTGGACACGTTGCCGACTACACAGCAGGGGAACAGCTGGCGGTGCTGAACCCCACTAACACATTGGCTGGTGTTTTTCTCTGTGCAGCTAGCATTTCCGGGCAAAAACTAGCGGTGTTTGAGCCCAGGGACATCAGGAGGAGTAGAGGAGCAGAGTGTAGGCCGAAGCCTAGTTGAACCAATTTCAAAGGTTACCTTTAACCCCCCCCTCAGGTGTTGCAAGGTACAAGAGCCACACCTTGAACAGCATTAATGATGCACAAGTCAAAGGTTGCTCTATTTAATTTTGCTCCTTGCACACGCTGAATTAAACACGTACACTATTTAGCCCATTATACTGTCAAACAGTAGTGGAGGCGTGACTTGTCTTTTTAACGAGACGCAGCACAGGTGTCAAAATTTGCACCTAGGTACTGGGCGCAGATTCCTGAGCGTTGTTATTTGCTGTACAGGAGTCTGCGCTATTGTGATCCCTTGGCCATGCGCTGTGAGCGCTTCCTGTCTTCTGACCTCATTTCATGTCGGCCGTTGCGGTTAGCGATGGACATGAATCCCAGACCCACAGTGTGTTTTTAAAAAATCACACTGCGGTGCTGGGATTCGTGCCCTGGTGCACTAAATATGTTTGCCGCTCACACATGTCCTTACACCTGCTTCAGACTGGGCGGCCTCATCTGATCCCTTATCGCCTGCCGCGGCCATGAGGACACCCAGTCTGAAGAAGGCGGAAGGAGATGAGTGAACACAGGCAAACATATGCACTGCACATGCCCATCAATCACACCCTCGCTGTCCAAAAAAATAAGACACCGAGGGCCGTTGTTTCGAGCAGGGGAGATGCACAGGCGCAGCCAGCTAACCAATGATGTCAAAAGACGGGCAGCGCTAACAAGGGTGGTGCTGCGTGTCATTACAAAGGAAAGTCACACCTCAGGGACATTGTAATGGTCTCTAATGAGACACATTTTGTACGTGTTGAGTTCCACGTGGGCAAGGAGAAAAAGTCAGCCACCTCGTACAAATGCAGCAGTACTGCTGTACAAGGTGGCTGATATACATAGAAACACCTGTGGGTGGGGGGCAGGCTCCCTTCAATTTCAGTTCATGTGCCTGCGTGGCGTTTGCAGGTCACGTTGCAAGCTACACAGCAGGGGAACAGCTGGCGTTGCTGAACCCCACTGACACATTGACTGGTGTTTTTCTCTGTGCAGATTGCATGTCCGGGCAAAAACTAGCGGTGTTAGAGCCCAGGGTCAGCAGGAGGAGGAGGAGAGGAGCAAAGTGTAGGCCGAAGCCTGCACTGGTGGCAGCTTTTGGTCGGTTGTGCCAGCGTGGCTTGTGCTGGACACGATGCCGGCTACACAGCGGGGGAACAGCAGGCGGTGCTGAACCCCACTAACACATTGGCTGGTGTTTTTCTCTGTGCAGCTAGCATGTCCGGGCAGAAACTGGCGTTGTTTGAGCCCAGGGTCAGCAGGAGGAGGAGAGGAGCAAAGTGTAGGCCGAAGCCTGCACTGGTGGCAGCTTTTGGTCGGTTGTGCCAGCGTGGCTTGTGCTGGACACGTTGCCGACTACACAGCAGGGGAACAGCTGGCGGTGCTGAACCCCACTAACACATTGGCTGGTGTTTTTCTCTGTGCAGCTAGCATTTCCGGGCAAAAACTAGCGGTGTTTGAGCCCAGGGTCAGCAGGAGGAGGAGAGGAGCAGAGTGTAGGCCGAAGCCTAGTTGAACCAATTTCAAAGGTTACCTTTAACCCCCCCCTCAGGTGTTGCAAGGTACAAGAGCCACACCTTGTGCAGCATTAATGCTGCACAAGTAAAAGGTTGCTCTATTTGTTTTGCTCCTTGCACACGCTGACTAAAACACGTACACTATTTAGCCCATTATACTGTCAAACAGTTGTGGAGGCGTGACTTGTCTTTTTAACGAGACGCAGCACAGGTGTCAAAATTTGCACCTAGGTACTGGGCGCAGATTCCTGAGCGTTGTTATTTGCTGTACAGGAGTCTGCGCTATTGTGATCCCTTGGCCATGCGCTGTGAGCGCTTCCTGTCTTCTGACCTCATTTCATGTCGGCCGTTGCGGTTAGCGATGGACATGAATCCCAGACCCACAGTGTGTTTTCAAAAAATCACACTGCGTGGCTGGGATTCGTGGCCTTGTGCAGTAAATAGGTTTGCCGCTTACACATGTCCTTACACCTGCTCCAGACTGGGCGGCCTCAGCTGATCCCTTATCGCCTACCACGGCCAGGAGGCCGCACAGTCTGAAGAAGGCGGAAGGAGATGAGTTAAGACAGGCGAACATATGCACTGCTCGTGCCCATAAACCACACCCTCGCTGACAAAATAAATATGACAACGAGGGGCGTTGTTTCTAGCAGGGCGGATGCACAGGCGCAGCCAGCTAACCATGATGACAAAAGACGGGAAACGCTACCAAGGGGGGTGCTGCGTATCATTACAAAGGAAAGTCACACCTCAGGGACAGTGGAATGGTCTCAATGAGACACATTTTGTACGTGTTGAGTTCCACGTGGGCAAGGAGAAAAAGTCAGCCACCTTGTACAAATGCAGCAGTACTGCTGTACTAGGTGGCTGTTATACATAGAAACACCTGGGGGGGTGGGGCCAGGTTCCCTTTTAATTTCAGTTCCTGTGCCTGCATGGCGTTTGCAGGTCACGTTGCCGGCTACACAGCAGGGGAACAGCTGGCGTTGCTGAACCCCACTAACACATTGGCTGGTGTTTTTCTCTGTGCAGCTAGCACTTCCGGGCAAAAACTAGCGGTGTTTGAGCCCAGGGTCAGCAGGAGGAGGAGAGGAGCAGAGTGTAGGCCGAAGCCTGCACTGGTGGCAGCTTTTGTTCTGTTGTGCCAGCGTGGCTTGTGCTGGACACGTTGCCGACTACACAGCAGGGGAACAGCTGGCGGTGCTGAACCCCACTGACACATCACCTAGTGTTTTTTTCTGTGTAGACAACACTTCCAGGTGGCAACTGACAGTGTTGAAACCCAGGGAATCAAAGAGGAGCAGAGTGTAGGCCGAAGCCTGCAGTGGAGCAAGTTGAAAGGGAACCTTTAACCCCCCCCCCCCAGGCATTTGTTGCTGAAAGAGCCATCTTGTACAGCAGTAATACTGCACATGGAAAATGGTGGCTCCGAAAATTATGCTCCTTGCAAACGCTGAAGTACACACTCATATAATGTGTCCCCTCACACCGTCAAACCATCCCGGAAGTGGGACTTTCCTTTGTAATGTGACACAGCACAGCCGTCATTCCAACCCCCTTGGTGCCGGGCACCACCTCCTCAACGTTGTTTGGTTCTGTCACGGAGCCCGCACTGTAATGTTATCCCTTGGCCATGCACAGTTAGCGGTGCCCGTCTTCTGACATCATGTAGGTGTCAGGCTGGCAGTGCCTGTGCGTCCAAGCTGCCCGAGATCCAACCTTGCAGTGTCATCTAATGTAGTCCCACTGCGGGCCAGGGATCCATGGGCATGCGCAGTGCATATCATCGCCTCTCACTCACCTCCTTCCTGCTTCTTCAGACTGTGCGGCGTCACGGCCGTGGCATGCTATTAGGGATCAGCTGACGCCGCCTAGTCTGAAGAAGCGTGAAGAAGGGGAGTGAGAGGCTAGTATATGCACTGCGCATGGCCATGGATACCAGGCCCACTGTGGGATCACATTAGACGACACTGCGAGGTGTGATTTCGGGCAGCGTGGACGCACAGGCGCAGCCAGGACGACAACAAATGATGTCAGAGGACGGGCAGCGCAAACTGTGCATGGCCAAGGGATAACATAACAGCGCAGGGTCCATGACGGAATCAAACAACGCTAAGGAGGCAGCGCACGGTGCCAAGGGGGTAGCAATGACGGCTGTGCTGCGTCACATTACAAAGGAAAGTCCCACCTCCAGGACGGTTGGACGGTGTGAGGGGACACATTACATGAGTGTGTAGTTCAGCGTTTGCAAGGAGCATAATTTCAAGAGCGACCTTTCCCTTGTGCAGTATTAGTGCTGCACATAGTGGCTCTTTCAGTAACAAACGCCTAGGGGGGGGGGGGGGGGACAGGTCCCCTTACATTTTAGTTGTGCCAGCGTGGCGGTCGCATGACACGTTGCCGGATACACAGCTGGGGATCAGCTGACGTTACTGAACCCCAATAACAGAGGAGCGACTGTTGACTGTGCACACAGCACTTCCAGGCACCAACTGGCGGTGTTAGAGCCCAGGGACAGCAGGAGGAGCAGATTGGAGGTATTGCCGCACACACAGCTGGGGATCAGCTGACGTTACTGAACCCCAATAACAGAGGAGCGACTGTTGACTGTGCACACAGCACTTCCAGGCACCAACTGGCGGTGTTAGAGCCCAGGGACAGCAGGAGGAGCAGATTGGAGGTATTGCCGCACACACAGCTGGGGATCAGCTGACGTTACTGAACCCCAATAACAGAGGAGCGACTGTTGACTGTGCACACAGCACTTCCAGGCACCAACTGGCGGTGTTAGAGCCCAGGGACAGCAGGAGGAGCAGAGGAACAGAGTGTAGGCCGAAGCCTGATTGGAGCAAGTTGAAAGGAAACCTTTAACCCCCCCCCCAAGACGTTTGTAGCTGAAAGAGCCATGTTGTGCAGCACTAAGGATGCAAAAGGAAAAGGTTGCTCTTTTAATTATGCTCCTTGCAAACACCGAAGTAAACACTAAAAATGTGTCCCTTTATACCGTTAAACCGTTCCGGAGGTGCGAATTTCCTTCGTAATGGGACACAGCACAGCTGTCATTCCTATCCCCTTGATGCCGTGCGCTGCCTCCTCAGCGTTGTTTTAAGCTGCCACGGAGCCTGCGCTGTTCTGTTAGCCCTTGGCCATGCCCAATTAGCGCTGCCTGTCTTCTGACATAATTTGGTGTCAGGCTGTCAGTGCCTGTGCGTCCACGCTGCTCCAGATCCCACCTCGCAGTCTCATCTAACGTAATCCCACTGCGGGCCTTGGAACCATGGGCATGCACAGTGCATAACCTCGACTCTCACTCCCCTCCTTCCCTCTTCTTCAGACTGTGCGGTGTCACGGCCGTGGCATGCTAGGGATCAGCTGACGGCGCACAGTCTAAAGAAGGCGGAGGGAAATGAGCGAGAGCCCGAGGGGAAGATATGCACTGCGCATGCCCATGGATCCCAGGCCCGCAGTGTGACTCAATCAGAAGACACTGCGAGGCGGGATCTCGGGCACCGCGGCCGCACAGGCGCAGCCAGCCTGACACCAAATTATGTCAGAAGACAGGCAGCGCAAATAGGGCATGCCCAAGGGATAACAGAACAGCGCAGGCTCCGTGACAGCTTAAAACAACGCTGAGGAGGCAGCGCATGGCACCAAGGGGGTAGGAATGACGGCTGTGCTGCGTCACATTACGAAGGAAAGTCCCAGCTCCGGGACGGTATAACGGTATCAGTGAACACATTTTATAAGTGTTAAGTTCTGCGTGTGCAAAGAGCTAAAAAAAAAGAGCTACCTTTTCCTTGTGCAGCATTACTGCTGCACAAGATGGCTCTTTCAGTAACAAACGCCGGGGGGGGGGGGGGGACAGGTTCCCTTACATTTAGGTTGTTGTGCCAGCGTGGCGGTCGCAGGACACATTGCCGGCTACACAGCTGGGGATCAGCTGACGTTACTGAAACCCAATAACACTGGGTCGTATGTTTTTACTGTGCAGCCTGCACTTCTGAGCCGCAACTGGCGGTGTTGGAGCCCAGGAATAGCAGTTCAGGTGGTAGAAAGATGAACACAGCAGGAGACCTGGATGACACCCAATTACTTAATCAGGCAGAGGAGTGGCAAATTCCTGCGAGATCCAGGCCTGGTTCATTTTCAGGAAAGTAAGCCGGTCAACGTTATCGGAGGATAGTCGCATGCGACGGTCTGTTAGTACACCACCTGCGGCACTAAAGACACGTTCCGATAAGACACTAGCCGCAGGGCAAGCCAGCACCTCCAATGCATACTGGCTTAGCTCTGGCCATGTATCCAGCTTAGAGACCCAAAACTTGAACGGGGAAGAGCCGTCTGGGAGTACAGTAAGAGGGCAAGCCATGTAGTCTGTCACCATCTGACGGAACCGTTGCCTCCTGCTGACTGGAGCCGCCGGTGATGGTGTAGACATTTGGGGCGGGCACACAAAAGTGTGCCAGAGTTGTGCCATACTGGGCTTGCCTTGGGCAGAGGCACTGCTTCTGCTCCCTCTTTGGGCAGAGCCTCCCCCACTGCCTCGACGCACTGAGCTGCTTTGTAAAGCACTAGCAGCACTCCTCTCAGTTGGACAGGAGAAGATGATGGAATTCACCAGTGTGTCGTGGTACTCCCGCAATTTACGCTCCCGGGTCAACGCAGGGATGAGGTTTTGGACGTTGTCCCGGTAGCGAGGATCGAGGAGGGTGAACACCCAATAATCAGGCATGTTGAGAATGTGGTCGATGCGGCGGTCGTTTCTCAGGCACTGCAGCATGAAATCCACCATGTGCTGCAGAGTGCCAACCGGCCCAGAAACGCTGTCCCCTGCTTGAGACATGATCTCTGCCCGCTCGTCATCACCCCACCCTCGCTGTACACACTGACCACTGGACAATTGTGTCGCTCCCTCCTCTGGACGGAGCTCTTCCTCCTCCATTGACTCCTCCTCATCCTCCTCACAAATTGGCCCCTGCGTACCCCTTTGTGAGGAACCACGTGGCGCTGACTCTCCAGAAGCTGATGGAAAAGGTGACTCCTCATCCTCCACCTCTTCCACCACATCATCCCTTAACCCTTGCAAAGTTTGCTGAAGCAGGCAGATAAGGGGGACAGTCATGCTGACTAGTGCATCATCTGCACTTGCCATCCGCGTGGAATAATCAAAAGGACGCAAAACCTGGCAGACGTCCTTCATAGTGGCCCACTCTGTGGTTGTGAAGTCTGATCGGCGCTGACTGCGACTTCTTTGCGCCTGATGCAGCTGGTACTCCATAACTGCTTGCTGCTGCTCACACAACCGCTCCAACATATGTAACGTGGAATTCCACCGGGTAGGTAGGTCACATATGATGCGGTGTTCCGGAAGGCGGAATCGGCGCTGCAGAGCAGCAATGCGGGATCTGGCCAAGCTGGAACGCCGCAAGTGAGCACACTCTAGGCGGACCTTGTGCAGCAGGGCATCAAGATCCGGATAGTCCCTCAGAAAACTCTGCACAACCAAATTGAGCACATGTGCCAGACATGGGATGTGAGTGAGGTTGCCAAGGGCCAAAGCTGCCACCAGATTTCGGCCATTGTCACACACTACCATGCCTGGCTGGAGATTCGCTGGCAGTAACCACACATCGCTCTCCTGCTTTATGGCATTCCAGAGCTCCTGCGCTGTGTGGCTTCGATGCCCCAATGAAACTAGTTTCAAGACGGCCTGCTGACGTTTGGCCACGGCTGTGCTCATGTCGGTCATAGGTAAACGTTCACGGGTCCATGTGGGGGTGGACTGTGACGGATCCTGCAGAGAGGAATCAGAGGAACTGGTGTAAGAGGAGGAGTCGATGCGTACAGACTGGATTCCTGCAATCCTTGGAGTGGGCAGGACACGTCCTGCGCCACTCGCACGATCTGTACCTGGCTCAACAACATTAACCCAATGGGCAGTGAGGGAAACATATCGCCCCTGTCCATGCTGACTGGTCCACGCATCGGTGGTGAGGTGGACCTTGCTACTGACGGCGTTCAGTAGCGCATGTTTTATGTTTGCCTCAACATGCCTGTGCAGGGCAGGGACAGCCTGCCTGCTGAAGTAAAAGCGGCTGGGCACCTTGTACTGTGGGACTGCCAATGCCATCAAGTCACGGAAGCTGTCAGTCTCCACCAGCCTGAACGAGAGCATTTCCAGGGACAACAGTTTGGCAATGCCTGCATTCAGAGCCTGTGCTCGGGGGTGGTTGGCCGAGAATGCCCGCCTTTTCTCCCATGCCTGTACTACCGATGGCTGTAGAGTAGACTGGGAGTGTGAGGATGACTGGGAAGGTGGTGCTGTGGGTGGAATTACACAAGGTCTCTGGGAGGAAGCCAAACCAGCTGTGCGTGAGCTGGAGGAAGAGGCAACACGAGCTGAAGAGGTGGTAGCTGCCGCTGTTGGTTGGCCTACATCTTCAGTGTGTTTCTGTAACTCCACCGCGTGCCTGGTCCGCACATGTTTCCACATATTTGTGGTATTGAGTTGCTGACATTTTTCCCTCTTTTTACTTTATGATGACACAGCTTGCATTTGACAAAACAAATGTCATCTGCAACTGTGTCAAAAAAGGACCAGGCACTGCAAGTCTTGGGAGCGCCCTTTTTGGCTTTGGAAAGAGACAGGCTCCTAACGGGTGCCAAAGTGGAGGCTCCAGGCTCCGCAGTCTTCCCCCTCCCTCTCCCTCTTTGGCCCGTAAGAGGAAGCTCTTCCTCTGAGCTGCTCCCACCACCTTCCTGTTCCTCACGCCACGATGGGTCAAGGACCTCATCATCTCCACTACCCTCTGCCACCAACTGCTCCTCCTGGGTAGTCTCAGCAGCACAGTACGCACGAGAAAGCGGCACCTGAGTTTCATCATCAGATGCGTACTGCGCTGTGGTCACCGGAGGCACTGGCCCACCTGCCTCTTCAGAGTCAGAGAGAAAAAGGTGTTGGGCATCACTGCACACTGCCTCTTCTTCCATTTCTCCAATGCTGCTTGGCTGGCCCCCTGTTTCCAAGCCAAGAGATTCAGAGAACAGAAGTAGAGACGGCTCCTGTCCTGGGCTCTCTGACTGCCTGGCCAATTTGGCAGGTGGTGAAGAGACAGATGGCTGCTCTCCAGTGCTCTGTGCCTGAGAGGATGTGGCACTAACTGAAGTCGATGCCGAGGCGTTAGCTGCCATCCACCCGACAACGGCTTCAATTTGGTCTTCACGCAGCAGCGGTGCACGGCGCTCTCCGACAAAGCTGCGCATGAAGGACTGTTCCCTGCTGAAACTGAGTGACGACGAGTCACCGGCGCCCGCAGCAGGCACAGAATCACCACGTCCTCTCCCTGCTCCTCTCCCTGCTCCGCGCCCACGCCCACGTGCCTTACTCCCTGCCCTCTTCATCTTGGTTGACAGATAAAGATAAGCAGAAAAGTACTAAGGCCTTAGTGTGCTTATTCCTGTAATGCTCCTCCTAACAGGTGTAAGAAACACTAATGTTGTAAATTGTGGACTAAACTTTATTATTTTGCAAATGTGGCCTACACAAGTGTAAGTTGTGTTTGGTGAACTTAACCTTTTTTTTGGTGCAGATCGGGCTACAGAGCTAGTTTAAATCACACGGAGACCGTGCAGACAGCCGTAAACGGCGCTGCAAGGCCAAGAAACCCTCCTCTCGGTTATCCTATATAGTGTTTTTCCACTATTTAGCTGGATACGAGTGGAAAGACACTAATAGGAATTTTTTTTTTCAAATTTTAAACTGGCTGCACTATTTGAAAAAAAGGAAATTGTTTTTCAAGGTATGAGGCAGTAACGCACCCTGAGCTGAATCCAACCGGCTATGGCTGCACACAGACTACAGGGCGAGCTGCGCTCACACAGAGACCGTGCAGACAGCCGTAAACGGCGCTGCAAGGCCAAAAAACCCTCCTCTAGGTTATCCTATATAGTGTTTTTCCACTATTTAGCTGGATACGAGTGGAAAGACACTAATAGGAATTTTTTTTTTCAAATTTTAAACAGGCTGCACTATTTGAAAAAAAGGAAAATTTTTCTCAAGGTATGAGCCAGTAACGAACCCTGAGCTGAATCCAACCGGCTATGGCTGCACACAGACTACAGGGCGAGCTGGGCTCACACGGAGACCGTGCAGACAGCCGTAAACGGCGCTGCAAGGCCAAAAAACCCTCCTCTCGGTTATCCTATATAGTGTTTTTCCACTATTTAGCTGGATACGAGTGGAAAGACACTAATAGGAATTTTTTTTTTCAGATTTTAAACAGGCTGCACTATTTGAAAAAAAGGAAAATTTTTCTCAAGGTATGAGCCAGTAACGAACCCTGAGCTGAATCCAACCGGCTATGGCTGCACACAGACTACAGGGCGAGCTGGGCTCACACGGAGACCGTGCAGACAGCCGTAAACGGCGCTGCAAGGCCAAAAAACCCTCCTCTAGGTTATCCTATATAGTGTTTTTCCACTATTTAGCTGGATACGAGTGGAAAGACACTAATAGGAATTTTTTTTTTCAAATTTTAAACAGGCTGCACTATTTGAAAAAAAGGAAAATTTTTCTCAAGGTATGAGCCAGTAACGAACCCTGAGCTGAATCCAACCGGCTATGGCTGCACACAGACTACAGGGCGAGCTGGGCTCACACGGAGACCGTGCAGACAGCCGTAAACGGCGCTGCAAGGCCCAAAAACCCCCCTCTAGGTTATCCTATGTAGTGTTTTTCCACAATAGAGCTGGAGACTGGTGGAAAAACACTAATAGGAAATTTGAGAAAAAATGTGCAGCAGGCTGCACTAAGAGCAAAAAAGAACAACTGTGTGAGGCAGTGTGAACCCCCCCTGAGCTGAATACAACCGGGTATATGGCTGCACACAGACTACAGAGTGAGCTGCACACACACACACACACAGAGACCTTGCAGAACGCTGTTAAAACAGCGCTGCAAGGCAAGAGCAAGGTGAACAGTGAAGAACACACAGCGTTTTGCTAAATTAGCCTTTGGAAAGGAAAATAAAGCAATTAGCTAGCTCGACTGGCCCTCAGTTAGAACACAGCGTCCTGTCCCTAACTGAAATCACAGCAGAGTGAGCGCAAAATGGCGGCAGCGCTTTTTTATAGTGCAGAGTGACATCATTTCAGCAGCCAATCCCAGCCTTGCCAGTACTTACATGCCCACCATGCTAAACAGGATGTGCCCACACTTTCATTCATTCCTCATTGGCTGCTGCGTTCAATTTGAATTCTGGGAACTTCCGATTCCGGTATCCGATACGCGGGAAGTATCGGAATTCAGTATCGGAATTCCGATACCGCAAATATCGGCCGATACCCGATACTTGCGGTATCGGAATGCTCAACACTAGTTAGAGAATGAATACATTAGGAGTATATTGGCTAGGTGATTAGGACAGGAGAAGACCACAGACAAAGGCAGATGGCAGGAAGGAAAGGCTTACAGAGGAGGTAAAGAACAGAAAATTGCAATAGCTGCCATTTTAGTTAAAAACTATAAATGAGCTATAATGAACTATGAATGAACTATAAATGAATTTGCCTGTTAGTGTGTTTTTGCAGGAAAAATCAATTTATGTAGAAGGTATTCTCCACAAATTTATTGTCCCATACTATGCTCTGGGATCTTTACAGACTGCATAGATTAATAGAGGCAATATATAAAAAATAATGCCAAATTTATAATAGCTGCTCACCTCTCCAGCCCATCCTCTCCTCACGACTAGAGATGAGCGACCCTTTCAGGGTTCGATGCTGCTCGGATTCGGTGAATGGCACGATGTTCGCCAAATAGTTCAACAAACAGTTTGACAAACATATCCGAACCCCCTTGAATTCAGTGTGAGGCTAAAACAAACGTATACATGACACCTTAAGGGGGTGACAAAAAGCTTCCCAAACAGCTAAAATTTGGGGAACACACCATGAAAAGTGGCATCAGTTGACCAACAGTAGAAATTTGCTAATGGCACAGAAGCAGTCAGCCATGGGACATGCTTGAGGTATCAGGGTCTAGGCCAGCATTTAGTGCTTTGAAATGAAGTTTATGTTAAGTCCTGTTGGATATGGGAGCAGTATACTCCTTCTTTGTTTGGAGCCCAGATGTCTCATGCAACACCTTTTTTTCTGATATAGTACAAAAAAATACACAAGCGCTACCTCACCCAGAGTAAATGAATCACTCAGCTGCAGGAGACAGAACAGATAGGTGCTACTACTGTCAATGGCAAAAGCATTGCATATGAAAATAACTGAATCCGCGCTGGAGCGTTAAAGGAAAACAATAGATATAAAGAACTCAAATGTGACAAAATAACTTCTAAAAACTCAGCTCAAATCCCGGCACATTGAGGTAATATTATGACAATAAGTAGTGTGCTCACCAACACAACATAGGGCCACAACAGGCCGACTACCACTGATATCAAGCCAGACCTTGAACCAGGGGTATAACCATGCCAGGAACGACAGTGGTAGCGCACAAAATAGGGACTCACCGGGATGGAAGTATGGCACCGTAGGGAGTGGTGAATGCAGTCCTGTCTAGGTGGAAGGATCCACCGAGTGGACGTGCAGGCAGGAGAAGGAGCAGGCAGAGGTAATCGACCGCAGAGCAGCGATGCAGTGCGGAAGCTGCGTAGAGCCAGGGAAAGCTCTGGCCGGTAGCGTCCCTGGATATGAGCGGGAGAAAACGGGGTGGGGATAGCCTGATGAAGAAGTCTGATAACCCTAATGAAGAAGGACGCCACTCCTTCGAAACGCGTCGGTTTTTTGGTCTCTGTGTCGCCCTGTACTATTCACAAGCTCTGTGACGTCACATGCTGAGCCCTGTGCCAGCTATCCCCGCCCCCTGTTACACTCAGAAGGCACAAACATCAGTATCATAGAGTGCTATTGGTAGAAAAATGTAAGAATAGTATCGCAGGTAGTTGAGTGAAAGTAAGTACAGGCCTTCCTGTCTAGGAGCCCTATTGCTACAGGCAATACACATGATGGAATCTCAACTTGGATTCTCCACATTTCTAAAAATTTGTGTCACACATCATGAAAGTGCCATCAATTTTCATAGAGCAGACACAGTATAATAGGCCTCTGGCTCACCTTCCACTATAGGGATCCCACCATTTGGAGACCCAACTTGCAGTCTCAACATTTCAAAAAATTGTATGTAACATCAGCAGCAGTAGCTGTTCCTCCTCCATCTCATCCTCCTCCATTTGTTTCTCGACTCCTGCTCCTTCACTAACAGTTTGGTACCTTGAGCCCCCTTGATTGCTCTAATCCACCCTGCCAAGGCAGGCACAAAAGCCATGACAAAGACCGCACAGACTGCAATAACACGACATCAATGCAAGGCACTAAAAACAATTCCATTGTCTAGTCTGCCCAGTCTGGTCTGGGGTGAAAAAGTCATTGGAGATGTATGACTTGTTCATTTTGATGAAAGTTAGGTGGTCTATACTTTCAAGGGACAGTCGGATGCACTTATTCATCAGGACACTACGTGGAGCGATGAAGACACATTCTGAGAGAACTCTGACTGCCTGGGATTTTGCGGTACATGGCTCCATCCATTCTCCCATTGATGTGGTGAAGTAGTTCTGTGCCCTTACCAGAGAAACACCCCCAAAACATGTTTCCACCTCTGTGCTTGACAGTGGGGATGGTGTTCTTTTGGTCATAGGCAGCATTTCTCTTCCTCCAAACACGGCGAGTTGAGTTAATGCCAAAGAGCTCAATTTTTGTCTCATCTGACCACAGCACCTGGGACCTTGATTTCCAAATGAAATGCAAAATTTACTTTCCTTGTGGAGTGTATCAATCAGTGCCTTCTGGTCTTCTGTCAAGGCATCAGTCTTCCCCATGATTGTGGAGCCTACTGAAACAAACAAATGGACCTTTTTAAACACTTAGGAAACCTTTGCAGGTGTTTTTAGTAAATTATTCCAACTTACTGAGATGTTGACTTTTGGATTTTCACTGGCTTTAAGCCATAATCAACATTAACAGAAAAAAACACTTGAAATAGATCACTCTGTTTGTAATGACTCTATAGAATATGAGTTTCACTTTTTACATTGATGAACTGAAATAAATTAACTTTTTTATGATATTCTAATATTGTGAGATGCACCTGTATATGAGGCCCATTATATATAGAGCATCATATGGGGCCCATTATATATGGAACAGCATATGTGACTCATTATATATGGAGCATTATAAGGGGCCTATTCTGAATGGAGCAATATATGGGGCTCATCATATACTGTATGGGAGCAATATATGTGTTTCATTATACTGTATGGAGCATTATATGTAGTCCATTATTCTGTATGGAGCACTGTTGTGCCCATAATACTGTATGGAGCAATATATGAGGCTCATTATTCCGTATGGAGCACTATGAGGTGCCAATAAGACTGTATGGAGCGATATATGGGGCTCATTAATCTGTATGGAGTACTATGTGTTGCCCATAAAACTGTATGGAGCACTGTGTGGTGCCCATAATACTGTATGGATGATTACACTGTCTGAGCCTTTGTAGAATTTACAATAGATATCACTCATATAATGTAAGAAGTGAAATATTTGGCATTGTACTATATCCTATACCGGAGATTTCAGCTCCGCTGATGCCGATCAGATGCGTTGAGGACCAGACAGATGATGGTGAGCAGCAGAGGGGCCATGAAGATGATTACAGGGTTTTTTTGTTTGCTTGTTTTCTTAACATTTTGATAGCATTTTACAGTTCAGAAAAATGGCGGCCAATAGTGAATTACAAAAAAAATTTCATTTTGGCTAACACACAATTTGTAAAATTTGTGTACAATTCAATGCCACTCGAATTTATTCACTCATCACTATTAACCCTAGAACGCATACCTGGGGCCTCGCAGGCCTGCGAGGTTACTTGTTTTCTATTTTCTGTAAAAGTACTTTGGTTAGAATTTTGAAAATCTAGGTAATCCTCAGGTATATAGTTGTTAGTAATTTCCAGTTATTCATATATTTTTATATTACAGACATTTCGGTATAACAACCTTTTTTGGGACTACCCCATATTCACGCACCTGGGGCCTTTTAGGCCTGTTCTAGGTTTACATGTGATAATCAGTCTTTTTGTCTGTATTGTTGCTGGGGAAGAACTTTTATGACTCTAAAACACTTGCTAAAAACTCTCTAAACATTCTAAAAACACTTGCTCTACCAATTTTCAATTCAGGAAAAAATATTACAATGGATAATTACTTTACCAATTTTGAAATGGACAACTTTTTGCTTCAAAAGCAACTTACACTTGTTGGTACTATGAGGCCAAACCGCCGTGAAATTCCTCCAATCATGAAGCACAATGCACAGCGAACAATCTACGAGAGTGTATTCGGTTTCTGCAATCAAGCAACAATGGTGTCTTATAAAGCCAAGAAAGAAAAATCCGTGATATTACTGAGTACAATGCATCATGATGGAAGTATTGACACCAATGACAGGAAAAAAAAACCTGAAATCATACTGCATTATAATAAGACAAAAGGAGGTGTTGACAAGATGGACGAAATGATTGGTGAGTATATGTGCAAAAGGCAGACTAAACGTTGGCCTGTTGCCCTTTTTTCCAATATCCTTGATGTGTCAGCCCTCAATAGCTACATTGTTTATTGTCAAACTAATCAAGAATTCCATGCCAACAGGAAAGACAAGAGATGTCTATTTTTGACAGAACTTTGTTATGAAGTTATGAACTTTTGATGCCTGCTATGATGGAGAGAAGCAGCATGATATGCTTATCAAGGCAAATTACGGAGGCAATGATCCGATGTGGAATACGCTTTCTGGAACATCCAGAGCAAAGAGAAAAAAAAAGAAAGCACTGATATATTTGTCCAGCAAAGAAGGAAAGAAAATCGGAGCATTTCTGTTCTACTTGTGGACAAAATGTATGCAAGGAACATTCAGCCGAAAAAATAATATGCGAGAATTGTCGGGGGATTATGTAAAGTTACAAATAAATATTCCTGCACCAAGTTTGCTACAACCAAAAAATGTTTTCATAACAAAATTGCATATAGAATGCCTATATTTGGCGTGCCCGTTTACTTACTTTTTTGTTGTTTTATGCACATAATTATGTTTTGAAATATACACATCTTAGGCCTGTCCCACACGTCCACATAATTCCGGTACCGGAAAAATCGGTACCGGAATTGTCCGTGTGTCCGTGTGCTTACGTAGCACATCAGTGTGGCACACATGCGGCAGCCGTGTGCCGCCCGTGTGCCGACTGAGGACCACACGGACTGTGCAGGAGACAGCGCTACAGTTAAGCGCTGTCCCCTGCATGCGGTGCTGAAGCCGGTATTCATCCATTCTTCCCAGCAGCGTTCGCTGGAGAGAAGGAATGAATAATCTTTTTTTTTCTTTCCCCTTAAAAATAAAGTTTGTGCATCCCCTCCCGCCTCCCATCCCCTTTTCCTTCCCCCCCTCCCCCCCCCCCGCTTGCCAGGAAATACTCACCGACACTCAGCTCCAGCGATGTCTCCTCTCAGCGCCAACAGCAGGCCCTGTGTGATATTCCTCACTGTAATGAGCGGGACCATGTGACCGCTCACACAGCACAGGCTGCAACCGCTAAGAGGAGACATTGCTGGAGTGAATATGGGGTAGTCCCAAAAAAAGGTTGTTATACCGAAATGCCTATAACATAAAAATATATGAACAACTGGAAATTACTAACAACTATATACCTGAGGAATACCTAGAGTTTCAAAATTCTAACTAAAGTAATTTTACAGAAAATAGAAAACAAGTAACCTGGCAGGCCTTCGAGGCCCCAGGTATGCGTCCGCCAGCCTTAGCTGGGGTCACCAGGAGGTCATTACGGAATCCCGTCCTGGCAGACGCCTGCGCTAGTGGGAGTGCATCCTTACTTTGCAATAAACTTTGAAAAGTATTTTTATTTGAGTTATTCCATGATAATTATAAACAGGCCTAAAAGGCCCCAGGTGTGTGAATGTGTAGATTTCTATGGGTATGCGTTCTAGGGTTAATCACCAAAGCAGTGAATAGTCTTGATGCCCTAACTACTAAAAAGATGGGTGGAAGAGTGGAGGTTGCCATTTAAAACCCCTTCCCGACCTGTGATGCCATGTAGGTGTCATGAAAGTCGGTGCCAATCCAACCTGTGACACCTAAGTGATGTCATGGAGAGATCGCGTCCCTGCTGATTGGGTGAAAGGGTTAACTCCAATTTCACCTGATCTGCAGGGACAGGGGGAGTGGTACTTCAGCCCAGGGGAAGTGGCTTCATCCCCCCGTGGCTACGATCGCTCTGATTGGTTGTTGAAAGCAAAACAGCCAATCAGAGCGATTTGTAATATTTCACCTCTGAAAACCGGTGAAATATTACAATCCAGCCATGGCAGATGCTGCAATATCATCGGCCATGGCTGGAAACCCTGATCTGCCCCCCCCCCCCCCGCCACTGATCTCCTCCCCAGTCCTCCATCCTGTGCTGCGCTCCTCTCCATCGTCCTGTCAACTCCCCCATCCGCCTGTCCACTCCCCCCATGCTCCGATCCCCCCCGTGCTCCGATCTCCCCCCTCATACTTACCGAGCCTCCCGGTGTCCGTTCGTCTTCTCCATGGGCGTCGCCATCTTCCAAAATGGCGTGCGCATGCGCAGTGCACCCGCTGAATCTGCCTACCGGCAGATGTGTTCCAGATACATTTTGATCGCTGTGATAAAACCTATCACAGTGATCAAAATTAAAAATTAGTAAATGAACCCGCCCCTTTATCACCCCCATAGGTAGGTACAATAATAAAATAAAGAAAATATATTTACTTTTAATTTTCCACTAGGGTTAGTGTTAAAACTAGGGTTAGGGTTAGAACTAGGGTTAGGGTTAGGGCTAGGGTTGGGGATAGAATTAGGCTATGTGCACACGGTGCGGATTTGGCTGCGGATCTGCAGCAGATTGGTCGCTGTAGATTCGTAGCAGTGTTCCATCAGGTTTACAGTACCATGTAAACATATGGAAAACCAAATTCGCTGTGCCCATGGTGCAGAAAATACCGTGGGGAAACGCTGCGTTGTATTTTCCGCAGCATATCAATTCTTTGTGCGGATTCCGCAGCGTTTTACACCTGTTCCTCAGTAGGAATATGCAGGTGAAATCTGCACAAAAACCACTGGAAATCCGCGGTAAATCCACAGGCAAAATGCAGTGCCTTTTACCTGCAGATTTTTCAAAAATGGTGCGGAAAAAACTCTCACGAATCTGCAAGGTGGGCACATAGACACAATTTACTGGCATACATAGTCTGTCTTGATTATATCATTTATTAATAATGCTAGCCATGTGGATCAAGACAGGCCTAGGACCATACATGGACAACTGCACATATATAGATAATACCAAAAAGCACCAAAAAAGCAGTCAAAAAACGTCCAATAATAAATAGTAGAAACAAACTTTATTAGATTAAAAACACAGGTGCACAGCATGGCGGGCAAACAAATCCCCTACACAGGCCCGCATACCCATCTCACATAGAGGGACCAGGCTGTAGTGCAACAATGTTCACAATACAAGAGTCCATTAATAACATATGCGACCCTATGGACAATTGTCCAAAACATAGTACATGGTACATACCACAATGGTGAGTCACCGAACTCGTGCACGACAGCCCCGTCCTCCCCGACGCGCGTTTCGGCGGGTAGCCTTCCTCAGGGGGGTGCCAAACACAAGGAGGGCACCAATTATATAGCTCATCATCCGGAAGTAACGGCGCACGCCAGCCCAGCCGCACCGCAACATCCACATCCGGTCCACACAGCCTGCGGGACCGGAAACACACGGGCCCCATGTGATCCGTCCCACAAGGCATAGCGAAAGCCGGAGAGAAGAGCGGCGCGACTGCGCATGCGCAAATAACACCCACAGCCATATTGGAAAGGGGCAAATGTACTGGCATAAAGCCAGAACCGTCCAGGGCGCGCATACCACTGGTCACCATAAAAGATACATAGACAAAAATAATTACAAATACAAAACTATGACACTCAAGAGAACGGCGATATAGGACCAAATATATAAATAAATAAATGTGGCCAAAAGGTAAACATATATCAAGATTTACACAGATACATGCATATATAATCCTCCATCTACAGATCAGTCCTCAAATAATACAACACCCGTAGACAATATATCTGCCCATCTCTAAACACAGAACCTCTATGATAGAATAAGTACCAACATATATATACAAATATCAACAATAGAGACAATATCATATAGTACAGAACAAATAAATAGAAGCTGGTATAAATAGTCCATAATGTGTATCTCATTCTTGTAATAATGTAAGAATACATAAACGCTGGTATAAATAGTCCATGATATATATCCCTTTTCTTGTGATACTGTACGACCAGAGATATTGATGTCCATCAAGATGTTAAATCGATATTCATATAGATGCGGGTTCTTCTTAAGACCATACCGAGTGAATAACCCATACCCAAACAAGCTAAAACTGGAAAAAACAATAAAACGCGAATTAAAAACAAATAAAGATAGCGGATGCGGAGCAGTACAGAGGAAAACGGTGCGCAGCAGTCCGGCGGCTACAAGAACGGGGCGAACGACAATCCCTCATTCAATCCATTAGGTTGAATAGTGTGCAGGCGCCAAATCCAGCGTGTTTCAAGCATACCAAGTCTCTTAGAGAGACAGCCACCTCTTATGTTGATCCTAAGGGCATCAATTCCCCTTACTTTCAACATCCTGGCATCACAGTTATGATACGCCTTAAAGTGCCTCGGCAGTGTTTTTAGTGTGGTCACATCCGTGTGGCCGGCGGCCGCCTGTATCCCCAACACATGTTCCCTCACGCGGACTTTCAACTGGCGGGTGGTAAGGCCGACGTATATAAGTCCGCAGGGGCATGTGGCATAATAAATAACATACCTAGTGGTGCAGGTGATCCGTTGTCTAATAGAGAACCTCCTAGCACCACTAGAGTCAAAGAAAGAATCACTTTTTTCAATATTGGGGCAGGCGACACACCGACCACACGGAAAACAACCAACACTAGATGTAAACCTATCCAAAAAGGTCACAGGGGGCCGTCCCTCATGGTGGCTATGGACCAACTGGTCCCTAAGATTAGTGGCACGCCTGAAAGTGATGGATGGTTTTTTTGGAATAAAATTCTTGATTACCGGGTCAACTAGAAGTATAGGCCAGGCTTTATCTAAGGCTCTCCTAATCTGGTTAGTCTTGGAATAAGTAGTGATAAACCTAATATTACTGATGTTATTGGTTCTATTATGTTGTCCATGCTGACTGCCATAAAGTAAATCATGGCGTGTGGCATGTTTTGCCCTCTGGTATGCCCTCTTGATGGATCTACCACTATAGCCCCTTGCCAAAAACCGCATCCTCAGTTCCCCAGCTCTTTTTTCAAAATCGCCATCAGTGGAGCAGATACGACGTAAACGAAGGAACTGCCCCACCGGAATAGATCTAATCATATGCTGGGGATGACCTGAGGAGGCGTGCAAAAGGGTGTTACTAGAAGTTGGTTTACGGAAAATATCCGTACAGAGTGATCCATCAGGGTCTCTCTTAATCGTCACATCTAGAAAGTCAATAGATGTGTCACTCCACACAAATGTCAAGTGAATGTTCATATCGTTGCTGTTCAAGGAGGCGATGTACTGAGCAAGGCCGGCGGACGTGCCCTGCCAGACGAAGAAGATATCATCAATATAACGCGTCCATAAAGGGACATGGTCAATTGATCCCTGTTCACCCGACATTAAGAGTATGCTACTAAGGCGCTCTCGACTATGGTGGAACAGATTATTCCTGGAAAAATACATCAGGAACAAAATGATTCCAAGGGGCCTTAGGGTTAGGGTAATACCATCATTTGTAGTGGAGGATACGAATTTTATATCACAGTGGGAGGATGCATGCACATTGTGCTCCCTCACACTTATGCAATTGCTCATTAACCTTAACACAACAGGGATTACAGATCTAGACAAAAAGATAGACACTGCACAGATTGAGGTGAGGGCTGGATGTCCCTCTGATAAATTACAATCTTTTGATGGTGACTTAGATAAGTCTATGGATGCATTAGCGAAGAAAATCCAGGATAGTCAGTTGTCTAAATTCGGGAGAGACACTAAGGACTATCAGTCCAAAAGGGTTTATCTTTGGAGAAATAGTGATCATCAACATCTGCATCGGACTGGATCGAATTTATCTCTATCATCTTTAAGTGGACGATCTGAGCTCTCATCTACATCTGTGTCCACTACTGACGTGATGGATGGTGGTAGATTGCGGGATCACTCATATCATCCATATAGGAGAGGCAACTTGACATCTATGACAGCTAAAAAGGACAATAAGGTGATTAACCTAAGTGATCATGTTTTGTCTGAGGTGGATCTTCAACTCTTGGAGAAGGGTCTCTCTTTTTCTCCCACATCTGGATTTAATCTATTCAATACTATTAAAGATCTTCATTTGTTCGCTAGATCGTTGTTGTTCAGGAGGTATTACTTCAATAATGAATTACATCTATTGTTTCCTACAGAAGAGGAACAGAATGCGCTATTGATTCTGGAGGAGTTAGCGGTGGAGCATGTTCATCCGGGAGGTAAGGTTCCTCCATCTATTCGTCCACGCTCCAGTAGATTTCCCCCTTTATCATCATGTTCTAGCATCGATTTATTCGTCCGGGTGGTGACGGAGGATTTATCTAAGATTCATAATTTTGGTGGACGGGACAATCTTTCCTCTCAAGAGAGGGAAAGATTGACATATATCAAAAATCTCTCTGATATAGTTGTTAAACCGGCTGATAAAGGTGGTAACGTCGTTCTGTGGCCTGTGGATATGTATGAGAGAGAGGCGTACAGGCAGTTGAATAATAACATCTGTTATAAGAAACTTACATATAATCCTCTGTCTGCTTATAGTGCCCAATTAGACTCTATTATCCAGCGGGCCTTACGGAACGACGTTATCACCAAAGATCTGGCTACGGCCTTGGTGGTTAAGGAACCTACAGTCCCGACCATGTATTTGCTCCCCAAAATTCATAAAAATATTTCGTCACCCCCGGGTCGACCTATCATCTCTGGACGGGGAAATCTACTGGAGCATGTTAATAGGTGGATAGATTTCCACCTACAACCACTAGTCACTAGCCTTCCTTCCTTTCTGAGGGATACTGGTGATGTGCTGCGCAGGGTCGACGGATTGTGTTTAGAGAGTGATTCTCTATTGGTTTCGGCGGATGTCGAATCTCTATATACCAACATTAGGCACAGAGACGGCATTGGTGCCGTTAGACACTTTTTGCAGTCATCTACTTTGTCCATTGGTATGAGATCGCTTCTGCTGGAACTTTTAGAGTTCACCCTCACGCACAACTTTTTTGTTTTTAAGGGGTCCTTCTACCTCCAGCTCCAGGGGACTGCCATGGGGGCGGCTTTTGCGCCCTCCTATGCCGGTCTTTTCCTGGGGCTGTGGGAGAAGGACCTCATCCTGTCGGGCGAACAGGGATCAATTGACCGTGTCCCTTTATGGACGCGTTATATTGATGATATCTTCTTCGTCTGGCAGGGCACGTCCGCCGGCCTTGCTCAGTACATCGCCTCCTTGAACAGCAACGATATGAACATTCACTTGACATTTGTGTGGAGTGACACATCTATTGACTTTCTAGATGTGACGATTAAGAGAGACCCTGATGGATCACTTTGTACGGATATTTTCCGTAAACCAACTTCTACTAACACCCTTTTGCACGCCTCCTCAGGTCATCCCCAGCATATGATTAGATCTATTCCGGTGGGGCAGTTCCTTCGTTTACGTCGTATCTGCTCCACTGATGGCGATTTTGAAAAAAGAGCTGTGGAACTGAGGATGCGGTTTTTGGCAAGGGGCTATAGTGGTAGATCCATCAAGAGGGCATACCAGAGGGCAAAACATGCCACACGCCATGATTTACTTTATGGCAGTCAGCATGGACAACATAATAGAACCAATAACATCAGTAATATTAGGTTTATCACTACTTATAATTCCAAGACTAACCAGATTAGGAGAGCCTTAGATAAAGCCTGGCCTATACTTCTAGTTGACCCGGTAATCAAGAATTTTATTCCAAAAAAACCATCCATCACTTTCAGGCGTGCCACTAATCTTAGGGACCAGTTGGTCCATAGCCACCATGAGGGACGGCCCCCTGTGACCTTTTTGGATAGGTTTACATCTAGTGTTGGTTGTTTTCCGTGTGGTCGGTGTGTCGCCTGCCCCAATATTGAAAAAAGTGATTCTTTCTTTGACTCTAGTGGTGCTAGGAGGTTCTCTATTAGACAACGGATCACCTGCACCACTAGGTATGTTATTTATTATGCCCCTGCGGACTTATATACGTCGGCCTTACCACCCGCCAGTTGAAAGTCCGCGTGAGGGAACATGTGTTGGGGATACAGGCGGCCGCCGGCCATACGGATGTGACCACACTAAAAACACTGCCGAGGCACTTTAAGGCGTATCATAACTGTGATGCCAGGATGTTGAAAGTAAGGGGAATTGATGCCCTTAGGATCAACATAAGAGGTGGCTGTCTCTCTAAGAGACTTGGCATGCTTGAAACACGCTGGATTTGGCGCCTGCACACTATTCAACCTAATGGATTGAATGAGGGATTGTCGTTCGCCCCGTTCTTGTAGCCGCCGGACTGCTGCGCACCGTTTTCCTCTGTACTGCTCCGCATCCGCTATCTTTATTTGTTTTTAATTTGCGTTTTATTGTTTTTTCCAGTTTTAGCTTGTTTCCGGTTTGAGCACGGGTATGGGTTATTCACTCGGTATGGTCTTAAGAAGAACCCGCATCTATATGAATATCGATTTAACATCTTGATGGACATCAATATCTCTGGTCGTACAGTATCACAAGAAAAGGGATATATATCATGGACTATTTATACCAGCGTTTATGTATTCTTACATTATTACAAGAATGAGATACACATTATGGACTATTTATACCAGCTTCTATTTATTTGTTCTGTACTATATGATATTGTCTCTATTGTTGATATTTGTATATATATGTTGGTACTTATTCTATCATAGAGGTTCTGTGTTTAGAGATGGGCAGATATATTGTCTACGGGTGTTGTATTATTTGAGGACTGATCTGTAGATGGAGGATTATATATTATTATTATTATTATTATTATTATTATTATTATTATTATTTATTATTATAGCGCCATTTATTCCATGGCGCTTTACATGTGAGGAGGGGTATACATAATAAAACAAGTACAATAATCTTGAAAAATACAAGTCACAACTGGTACAGGAGGAGAGAGGACCCTGCCCGCGAGGGCTCACAATCTACAAGGGATGGGTGAGGATACAGTAGGTGAGGGTAGAGCTGGCCGTGCAGCGGTTTGGTCAATCGGTGGTTACTGCAGGTTGTAGGCTTGTCGGAAGAGGTGGGTCTTCAGGTTCTTTTTGAAGGTTTCGATGGTAGGCGAGAGTCTGATATGTTGTGGTAGAGCATTCCAGAGTAGGGGGGATGCACGAGAGAAATCTTGTATGCGATTGTGGGAAGAGGAGATAATAGGGGAGTAGAGAAGGAGATCTTGTGAGGATCGGAGGTTGCGTGCAGGAAAGTACCGGGAGACGAGGTCACAGATGTATGGAGGAGACAGGTTGTGGATGGCTTTATATGTCATGGTTAGGCTTTTGTACTGGAGTCTCTGGGTGATGGGGAGCCAGTGCAGGGATTGACAGAGGGGAGAGGCCGGGGAATAGCGGGGGGACAGGTGGATTAGTCGGGCAGCAGAGTTTAGAATAGATTGGAGGGGTGCAAGAGTGTTAGAGGGGAGGCCACAGAGCAGGAGGTTACAGTAGTCAAGGCGGGAGATGATGAGGGCATGGACTAGGGTTTTTGCAGATTCTTGGTTTAGGAATGTGCGGATCCGTGAAATATTTTTGAGTTGGAGGCGGCAGGAAGTGGAAAGGGTTTGGATATGTGGTTTAAAGGAGAGATCAGTGTCAAGGATTACCCCAAGACAGCGGGCTTGTGGGACTGGGGAGAGTGGGCAGCCGTTTACTGTAATGGATAGGTTCGTTGGGGAGATCGCGTGAGATGGGGGAAAGATGATGAATTCTGTTTTGTCCATGTTAAGTTTTAGAAATCTAGTGGAGAAGAAGGATGAAATAGCAGACAGACATTGAGGGATTCTGGTTAGTAGGGAGGTGATATCTGGTCCAGAGATGTAGATCTGTGTGTCGTCAGCATAGAGATGATACTGAAAGCCGTGAGATTCTATGAGCTGTCCCAGGCCAAAGGTGTAGATGGAGAAGAGCAGGGGTCCTAGAACTGAACCTTGCGGGACTCCGACAGATAGGGGGCGAGGTGAGGAGGTGGTGTGTGAGTGGGAGACGCTGAATGTACGGTCAGTTAGGTATGATGAGATCCAGGATAGGGCCAATTCTGTGATGCCAAGGGATGAGAGGGTCTGCAGCAGCAGGGAATGGTCCACTGTGTCAAAGGCAGAGGACAGGTCCAGGAGGAGGAGGACAGAGTAGTGTCGCTTGCTCTTGGCGGTTAATAGGTCATTGGTGACCTTAGTTAGGGCAGTTTCAGTGGAGTGGTGTGACCGGAAGCCTGATTGAAAGCGGTCGAAGAAGGAGCAGGAAGATAGATGGGAGGACAGTTCAGTATGGACATGTTGTTCCAGTAGTTTTGAGGCAAAGGGGAGAAGTGATATAGGGCGATAGCTAGATACAGAGGATGGGTCAAGAGAGGGCTTTTTGAGGATAGGTGTGATTGTGGCATGTTTAAAGCTTGAGGGGAAAATGCCAGTTGTTAGTGATAGGTTAAAGAGATGGGTTAGGGTTGGGATGAAGACTGTGGTGAGGTTTGGGATGAAGTGGGATGGGAGTGGGTCAAGTGCACAGGTGGTGAGATGCGATCTTGAGAGTAGAGTGGAGAGTCCGTCTTCTGTAATGGTGGAGAAGTTGGTTTTGGAGGTGGAGGGCTGGGTAGTTGGGAGGAAGGGTTCTGGGGGTTGTTTACTAAAATTGTCTCTGATGTTCTCAATTTTCTGCTTGAAAAATGAGGCGAAGTCTTCAGCTGAGATGAGTGGGGAGGGAGGAGGTGCTGGGGGACGGAGGAGAGAGTTGAAGGTGTTGAATAACTGTTTGGGGTTGTGAGACAGGGAGGATATGTGTTGTGAATTTGCTTTTTGGCTCCCTCTAGTGGTTACTAGTTTTTTGACTCTGGTTTTTCTGTCTTTCCTTTTATCCGCACCTGGGTCGTTAGTTAGGGGCGTTGCTTTATAAGCTCCCTGGACACTCAGTTCTATGCCTGGCAACGTAGTTATCAGAGCTAATCTGCTGTGCTCTTGTCTACTGATCCTGGTCCGGTTATTCAGCTAAGTCATTTACTTTGCTTTTTGCTATTTGTTTTTGGTTTTGTATTTTTGTCCAGCTTGTTCCTAATCTGTATCCTGACTTTTGCTGGAAGCTCTAGGGCGCTGGTGTTCTCCCCCCGGACCGTTAGACGGTTCGGGGGTTCTTGAATTTCCAGTGTGGATTTTTGATAGGGTTTTTTGTTGACCATATAAGTTACCTTTCTATATTCTGCTATTAGTTAGCGGGCCTCTCTGTGCTAAACCTGGTTCATTTCTGTGTTTGTCATTTCCTCTTACCTCACCGTTATTATTTGTGGGGGGCTTCTATCCTGCTTTGGGGTCCCTTTCTCTGGAGGCAAGAGAGGTCTTTGTTTTCCTCTACTAGGGGTATTTAGATTCTCCGGCTGGCGCGAGTCATCTAGGATCAACGTAGGTATGACCCCCGGCTACTTCTAGTGTTGGCGTTAGGAGTAGATATATGGTCAACCCAGTTACCACTGCCCTATGAGCTGGATTTTTGTATCTTGCAGACTTCCACACGTTCCTCTGAGACCCTCGCCATTGGGGTCATAACAGTTTGCCAGGCCTATATTAAATGTTTAATGCATTGCAAAAGAGGGATTATAAGAAAGAAGATTCTGAGTTTTTTTTTTTTCTCCTCTCTCATTTTTTTTTTTTTTTTTTTTTTTTTCTTCATCCCCTTTACCTCAGAGTGGCTTATGCTTGCTGCAGACATGAATGTCCAGACCTTGATTACAAGTGTGGACCAGCTGGCTACTCGTGTGCAGGGCATACAAGATTATGTTATCAGAAGTCCTGGGTCAGAACCTAAGATACCGATTCCTGAACTGTTTTCCGGAGACAGGTTTAAGTTTAGGAATTTCAAGAATAATTGTAAATTGTTTTTGTCCCTGAGACCCTGTTCATCTGGAGACTCCGCTCAGCAAGTAAAAATTGTTATTTCGTTCTTACGGGGTGACCCTCAAGATTGGGCTTTTTCGCTGGCGCCAGGAGATCCGGCATTGGCTGATATTGATGCGTTTTTTCTGGCGCTCGGTTTACTTTATGAGGAACCCAATCTTGAGATTCAGGCAGAAAAGGCCCTGCTGGCTATGTCTCAGGGGCAGGACGAGGCTGAAGTGTATTGCCAAAAATTTCGGAAATGGTCCGTGCTGACACATTGGAACGACTGTGCACTGGCCGCTAATTTTAGAAATGGTCTTTCTGATGCCATTAAAGATGTTATGGTGGGTTTTCCCATTCCCACAGGTCTGAATGATGCTATGGCACTGGCTATTCAAATTGACCGGCGATTGCGGGAGCGCAAGACCGCAAATTCCCTCATGGTGTTGTCTGAACAGACACCTGATTTAATGCAATGTGATAGAATCCTGACCAGAAATGAGCGGAAAATTCATAGACGCCGGAATGGCTTGTGCTACTACTGTGGTGATTCTACACATGTTATCTCAGCATGCTCTAAACGTATAGCTAAGGTTGTTGGTCCGGTCACCGCTGGAAATTTGCAACCTAAATTTATTCTGTCTGTAACTTTGATTTGCTCACTGTCGTCTTATCCTGTCATGGCGTTTGTAGATTCAGGTGCTGCCCTGAGTCTTATGGATCTGTCATTTGCTAAGCGCTGTGGTTTTACTCTTGAACCATTAGAAAATCCTATTCCTCTTAGGGGTATTGATGCTACGCCATTGGCAGCAAATAAACCGCAGTATTGGACACAGGTTACCATGTGCATGACTCCTGAACACCGCGAGGTGATACGTTTTCTTGTTTTACATAAAATGCATGATTTGGTTGTTTTAGGGCTGCCATGGTTACAGACCCATAATCCCGTCCTGGACTGGAAGGCTATGTCAGTTTCTAGTTGGGGCTGTCGTGGTATTCATGGGGATATCCTGCCTGTGTCTATTGCTTCTTCTACGCCTTCGGAAGTTCCGGAGTATTTGTCTGATTATCAGGATGTCTTTAGCGAGTCCAGGTCCAGTGCATTGCCTCCTCATAGGGACTGTGACTGTGCTATAGATTTGATTCCAGGCAGTAAATTTCCTAAGGGAAGACTCTTTAATCTGTCGGTACCTGAACATACCGCTATGCGTTCGTATATCAAGGAGTCTTTGGAGAAAGGACATATTCGTCCGTCTTCTTCCCCTCTTGGTGCAGGATTCTTTTTTGTGGCTAAAAAGGACGGATCTTTGAGGCCTTGTATTGATTATCGGCTTTTAAATAAGATCACTGTCAAATTTCAGTATCCTCTGCCGCTGTTGTCTGACTTGTTTGCCCGAATTAAAGGTGCCAAGTGGTTCACCAAGATAGACCTTCGTGGTGCGTACAACCTTGTGCGCATTAAGCAAGGTGATGAATGGAAAACCGCATTCAATACGCCCGAAGGTCATTTTGAGTACTTGGTGATGCCTTTTGGGCTCTCCAATGCGCCTTCAGTTTTTCAGTCCTTTATGCATGACATTTTCCGGAAGTATCTGGATAAATTTTTGATCGTTTATCTGGATGATATTTTGGTTTTTTCTGATGATTGGGACTCGCATGTGGAGCAGGTCAGGTTGGTCTTTAAAATTTTGCGTGAAAATTCTTTGTTTGTCAAAGGCTCAAAGTGTCTCTTTGGTGTACAGAAGGTTCCCTTTTTGGGGTTTATTTTTTCCCCTTCTGCTGTGGAGATGGACCCGGTCAAGGTCCGAGCTATTCTTGATTGGACTCAGCCCTCGTCAGTTAAGAGTCTTCAGAAGTTCTTGGGTTTCGCTAACTTCTACCGTCGTTTTATCGCTAATTTTTCTAGCGTTGTGAAACCTTTGACGGATATGACCAAGAAGGGCTCCGATGTAGCTAACTGGGCTCCTGCTGCCGTGGAGGCTTTCCAGGAGTTGAAACGCCGGTTTACTTCGGCGCCTGTTTTGTGCCAGCCCGATGTCTCACTTCCCTTTCAGGTTGAGGTGGATGCTTCGGAGATTGGAGCAGGGGCCGTTTTGTCGCAGAGAGGCCCTGGTTGCTCTGTTATGAAACCTTGTGCCTTTTTCTCTAGGAAGTTTTCGCCTGCCGAGCGAAATTATGATGTGGGCAATCGGGAGTTGTTGGCCATGAAGTGGGCATTTGAGGAGTGGCGTCATTGGCTCGAGGGTGCTAAGCATCGTGTGGTGGTCTTGACTGATCACAAAAATCTGATGTATCTCGAGTCTGCTAAACGCCTTAATCCGAGACAGGCCCGCTGGTCATTGTTTTTCTCCCGCTTTGATTTTGTTGTCTCGTATTTACCAGGTTCAAAGAATGTGAAGGCCGATGCTCTTTCTAGGAGCTTTGTGCCTGATGCTCCTGGAGTCGCTGATCCTGTTGGTATTCTTAAGGATGGAGTTATCTTATCAGCTATTTCTCCGGATCTGCGACGTGTGTTGCAGAGATTTCAAGCTGATAGGCCTGAGTCTTGTCCACCTGACAGACTGTTTGTTCCGGATAAGTGGACCAGCAGAGTCATTTCCGAGGTTCATTCCTCGGTGTTGGCAGGTCACCCGGGAATTTTTGGCACCAGAGATCTGGTGGCCAGGTCCTTTTGGTGGCCTTCTTTGTCAAGGGATGTGCGGTCATTTGTGCAGTCCTGTGGGACTTGTGCTAGAGCTAAGCCTTGCTGTTCTCGTGCCAGCGGGTTGCTCTTGCCCTTGCCTGTCCCGAAGAGACCTTGGACACATATCTCCATGGATTTCATTTCTGATCTTCCGCTATCTCAGGGCATGTCTGTTATCTGGGTGATATGTGATCGCTTCTCCAAGATGGTCCATTTGGTTCCTTTGCCTAAGCTGCCTTCCTCTTCCGATCTGGTTCCTGTGTTTTTCCAGAACGTGGTTCGTTTGCACGGCATCCCTGAGAATATTGTGTCAGATAGAGGATCCCAGTTCGTTTCCAGGTTCTGGCGATCCTTTTGTAGTAGGATGGGCATTGATTTGTCGTTTTCCTCTGCTTTCCATCCTCAGACTAATGGACAGACGGAGCGAACCAATCAGACTTTGGAGGCTTATTTGAGGTGTTTTGTCTCTGCTGATCAGGACGATTGGGTGACATTCTTGCCGTTGGCTGAGTTTGCCCTTAATAATCGGGCTAGTTCCGCCACCTTGGTTTCGCCTTTTTTCTGCAACACTGGTTTCCATCCTCGCTTTTCTTCAGGTCATGTGGAGTCTTCTGACTGTCCTGGGGTGGATTCTGTGGTGGATAGGTTGCAGCGGATCTGGAATCATGTGGTGGACAACTTGAAGTTGTCACAGGAGAGGGCTCAGCGCTTTGCCAACCGCCGCCGCGGTGTGGGTCCCCGACTACGCGTTGGGGATTTGGTATGGCTTTCTTCCCGCTTTGTTCCTATGAAGGTCTCCTCTCCCAAATTTAAACCTCGTTTTATTGGTCCTTACAAGATATTGGAAATCCTTAATCCTGTATCTTTTCGTCTGGATCTTCCTGTGTCGTTTGCTATTCACAATGTATTTCATAGGTCCTTGTTGCGGCGGTACGTTGTGCCTGTAGTTCCTTCTGCTGAGCCTCCTGCTCCGGTGTTGGTTGAGGGCGAGTTGGAGTACGTGGTGGAGAAGATCTTGGATTCTCGCCTCTCCAGGCGTAGACTTCAGTACCTGGTCAAGTGGAAGGGCTATGGTCAGGAGGATAATTCCTGGGTGGTCGCCTCTGATGTTCATGCGGCCGATTTAGTTCGTGCCTTTCATGCCGCTCATCCTGATCGCCCTGGTGGTCGTGGTGAGGGTTCGGTGACCCCTCACTAAGGGGGGGGTACTGTTGTGAATTTGCTTTTTGGCTCCCTCTAGTGGTTACTAGTTTTTTGACTCTGGTTTTTCTGTCTTTCCTTTTATCCGCACCTGGGTCGTTAGTTAGGGGCGTTGCTTTATAAGCTCCCTGGACACTCAGTTCTATGCCTGGCAACGTAGTTATCAGAGCTAATCTGCTGTGCTCTTGTCTACTGATCCTGGTCCGGTTATTCAGCTAAGTCATTTACTTTGCTTTTTGCTATTTGTTTTTGGTTTTGTATTTTTGTCCAGCTTGTTCCTAATCTGTATCCTGACTTTTGCTGGAAGCTCTAGGGCGCTGGTGTTCTCCCCCCGGACCGTTAGACGGTTCGGGGGTTCTTGAATTTCCAGTGTGGATTTTTGATAGGGTTTTTTGTTGACCATATAAGTTACCTTTCTATATTCTGCTATTAGTTAGCGGGCCTCTCTGTGCTAAACCTGGTTCATTTCTGTGTTTGTCATTTCCTCTTACCTCACCGTTATTATTTGTGGGGGGCTTCTATCCTGCTTTGGGGTCCCTTTCTCTGGAGGCAAGAGAGGTCTTTGTTTTCCTCTACTAGGGGTATTTAGATTCTCCGGCTGGCGCGAGTCATCTAGGATCAACGTAGGTATGACCCCCGGCTACTTCTAGTGTTGGCGTTAGGAGTAGATATATGGTCAACCCAGTTACCACTGCCCTATGAGCTGGATTTTTGTATCTTGCAGACTTCCACACGTTCCTCTGAGACCCTCGCCATTGGGGTCATAACAATATGAGAGATGAGAAGTAGGTTTGTTTTGCTGTGGCGAGCATGGTTTTGAAAGCAGTGAGGGACTGTTTGAATGCGATGAAGTGCTCGATGGAGTGGGATCTTTTCCATCTGCGCTCAGCAGCTCTGGAAGCTCGCCTCAGTTCTTTTGTCATGCTGGTGTGCCAGGGTTGTCTGTTGATTTTGCGAGCTTTGGTATGTGTGAGAAGGGCAAGAGATTCCAAAGCTGCAGCTATTGTGGTGTTATATAGAGTGGCAGCATCATCCGCATTGTGTAGGGAGCTTATGTCTGTGAGAGGGAGGAGGGATTCAGAGAGTGAGTGAAGATCAAGGTGTTTAAGATTTCTGCGAGGGTGTGACAGTTTGTGGGGTGGGGGTTGTAGACAAGGAGTGGAAAGGGAAGAGAATGTAAGTAGGTTGTGGTCAGAAAGAGGAAGAGGTGAGTTTGAGAGGTTAGATAGGGAGCAGAGGCGGGTGAGAATGAGGTCCAGTGTGTGACCATCTTTGTGGGTGGCTGTAGAAGACCATTGAGTGAGGCCAAAGGAGGAAGTGAGAGATAGAAGTTTAGTGGCAGCTGAGAGGGAAGTGTCAATGGGGATGTTGAAGTCGCCCATGATGATAGTGGGGATGTCAGCGGCGAGGAAGTGGAGTAGCCAGGTGGTGAAGTGGTCGAAGAAGGTGGTGGCTGGCCCTGGGGGACGGTAGATGACAGCCAGTTGGAGGTTGGAGGGGGAGTAGATGCGCACAGAGTGCACCTCAAAGGAAGGGAGGATAACAGAGGGTGGCAGTGGGATTGGGGTGAAGGAGCAGTTATCTGACAGGAGAAAACCAACTCCTCCGCCATGCTTGCTGCTGGGGCGGGGTGTGTGAGAAAGGTGGAAGCCACCGTAAGAGAGTGCCGCAGGGGAGGCTGTGTCAGAAGGGGTGAGCCAGGTTTCAGTGATGCCGAGGAAGGAGAGTTTGTTATTGATAAAGAGGTCATGGATAAATGGAAGTTTATTGCAGACAGAGCGTGCGTTCCATAGTGCTCCAGATAGGGAAATTGGGGGAGTGGGGGCAGGATGAATGGGTATGAGGTTACTGTGGTTGCGAGGACGTGTAGAGGATCGTGGCAGGGGATTAGAAATGAGTGTGGGGATGTGATGAGGAGGGCCAGGATTTGGGGATATGTCGCCAGCAATGAGGAGCAGCAGACAGAGCGTTAGAAGGTGTGAGCTGGATAGGTCATGATGTGGCCGTGTGTGCCTGGCGAGAAAGGATTGTATGTGGAGGAATAGTTCTGTGGAGGAGGTGAGATGACTGGGGAGGATGGAGGGAGAAATGACTAGTTCTTTACTGGGTGGAGGGACTACAGGAGATAGGAAGAAATAGAGTAGTATGGGGGTGAATGTTAAAAGAAACCGAAACATTATAGTGGTTTTCTATTCCTTTACCTTCCAGTCAATTCCAGTCCAATTCTAGTCTAATTCATAGCAATTAAAAAACTACAATTTAAAAATGCAATTTCTAAGATGGTCAGACACGTCTGGTCAGACTCATGGCTATGAATTTATGGGCACCTAAGGGCTCACAGCTGAGAGGGAGGATGTGGGCGTGTGTGTCTAGAGCACATATATGCATGTATCTGTGTAAATCTTGATATATTTTTACCTTTTGGCCACATTTATTTATTTATATATTTGGTCCCATATCGCCGTTCTCTTGAGTGTCATAGTTTTGTATTTGTAATTATTTTTGTCTATGTATCTTTTATGGTGACCAGTGGTATGCGCGCCCTGGACGGTTCTGGCTTTATGCCAGTACATTTGCCCCTTTCCAATATGGCTGTGGGTGTTATTTGCGCATGCGCAGTCGCGCCGCTCTTCTCTCCGGCTTTCGCTATGCCTTGTGGGACGGATCACATGGGGCCCGTGTGTTTCCGGTCCCGCAGGCTGTGTGGACCGGATGTGGATGTTGCGGTGCGGCTGGGCTGGCGTGCGCCGTTACTTCCGGATGATGAGCTATATAATTGGTGCCCTCCTTGTGTTTGGCACCCCCCTGAGGAAGGCTACCCGCCGAAACGCGCGTCGGGGAGGACGGGGCTGTCGTGCACGAGTTCGGTGACTCACCATTGTGGTATGTACCATGTACTATGTTTTGGACAATTGTCCATAGGGTCGCATATGTTATTAATGGACTCTTGTATTGTGAACATTGTTGCACTACAGCCTGGTCCCTCTATGTGAGATGGGTATGCGGGCCTGTGTAGGGGATTTGTTTGCCCGCCATGCTGTGCACCTGTGTTTTTAATCTAATAAAGTTTGTTTCTACTATTTATTATTGGAAGTTTTTTGACTGCTTTTTTGGTGCTTTTTGGTATTATCTATATATGTGCAGTTGTCCATGTATGGTCCTAGGCCTGTCTTGATCCACATGGCTAGCATTATTAATAAATGATATAATCAAGACAGACTATGTATGCCAGTAAATTGTGTCTAATTGTCGCTGTGTTATGCACAGGTTTCGTGGTCTACACTATGGACTATCGGGCCAAAGAACAAGTTTGGCTTAACCAGGTTGACCAGGTGTTCGGTGACGGTGGGACCGGTGCGCGGCAGTCGGGCGACTCGGGATGGGACGATAGACTTCAATCCATTAAGAGTATGCTACTAAGGCGCTCTCGACTATGGTGGAACAGATTATTCCTGGAAAAATACATCAGGAACAAAATGATTCCAAGGGGCCTTAGGGTTAGGGTAATACCATCATTTGTAGTGGAGGATACGAATTCTATATCACAGTGGGAGGATGCATGCACATTGTGCTCCCTCACACTTATGCAATTGCTCATTAACCTTAACACCACAGGGATTACAGATCTAGACAAAAAGATAGACACTGCACAGATTGAGGTGAGGGCTGGATGTCCCTCTGATAAATCACAATCTTTTGATGGTGACTTAGATAAGTCTATGGATGCATTAGCGAAGAAAATCCAGGATAGTCAGTTGTCTAAATTCGGGAGAGACACTAAGGACTATCAGTCCAAAAGGGTTTATCTTTGGAGAAATAGTGATCATCAACATCTGCATCGGACTGGATCGAATTTATCTCTATCATCTTTAAGTGGACGATCTGAGCTCTCATCTACATCTGTGTCCACTACTGACGTGATGGATGGTGGTAGATTGCGGGATCACTCATATCATCCATATAGGAGAGGCAACTTGACATCTATGACAGCTAAAAAGGACAATAAGGTGATTAACCTAAGTGATCATGTTTTGTCTGAGGTGGATCTTCAACTCTTGGAGAAGGGTCTCTCTTTTTCTCCCACATCTGGATTTAATCTATTCAATACTATTAAAGATCTTCATTTGTTCGCTAGATCGTTGTTGTTCAGGAGGTATTACTTCAATAATGAATTACATCTATTGTTTCCTACAGAAGAGGAACAGAATGTGCTATTGATTCTGGAGGAGTTGGCGGTGGAGCATGTTCATCCGGGAGGTAAGGTTCCTCCATCTATTCGTCCACGCTCCAGTAGATTTCCCCCTTTATCATCATGTTCTAGCATCGATTTATTCGTCCGGGTGGTGACGGAGGATTTATCTAAGATTCATAATTTTGGTGGACGGGACAATCTTTCCTCTCAAGAGAGGGAAAGATTGACATATATCAAAAATCTCTCTGATATAGTTGTTAAACCGGCTGATAAAGGTGGTAACGTCGTTCTGTGGCCTGTGGATATGTATGAGAGAGAGGCGTACAGGCAGTTGAATAATAACATCTGTTATAAGAAACTTACATATAATCCTCTGTCTGCTTATAGTGCCCAATTAGACTCTATTATCCAGCGGGCCTTACGGAACGACGTTATCACCAAAGATCTGGCTACGGCCTTGGTGGTTAAGGAACCTACAGTCCCGACCATGTATTTGCTCCCCAAAATTCATAAAAATATTTCGTCACCCCCGGGTCGACCTATCATCTCTGGACGGGGAAATCTACTGGAGCATGTTAATAGGTGGATAGATTTCCACCTACAACCACTAGTCACTAGCCTTCCTTCCTTTCTGAGGGATACTGGTGATGTGCTGCGCAGGGTCGACGGATTGTGTTTAGAGAGTGATTCTCTATTGGTTTCGGCGGATGTCGAATCTCTATATACCAACATTAGGCACAGAGACGGCATTGGTGCCGTTAGACACTTTTTGCAGTCATCTACTTTGTCCATTGGTATGAGATCGCTTCTGCTGGAACTTTTAGAGTTCACCCTCACGCACAACTTTTTTGTTTTTAAGGGGTCCTTCTACCTCCAGCTCCAGGGGACTGCCATAGGGGCGGCTTTTGCGCCCTCCTATGCCGGTCTTTTCCTGGGGCTGTGGGAGAAGGACCTCATCCTGTCGGGCGAACAGGGATCAATTGACCGTGTCCCTTTATGGACGCGTTATATTGATGATATCTTCTTCGTCTGGCAGGGCACGTCCGCCGGCCTTGCTCAGTACATCGCCTCCTTGAACAGCAACGATATGAACATTCACTTGACATTTGTGTGGAGTGACACATCTATTGACTTTCTAGATGTGACGATTAAGAGAGACCCTGATGGATCACTTTGTACGGATATTTTCCGTAAACCAACTTCTACTAACACCCTTTTGCACGCCTCCTCAGGTCATCCCCAGCATATGATTAGATCTATTCCGGTGGGGCAGTTCCTTCGTTTACGTCGTATCTGCTCCACTGATGGCGATTTTGAAAAAAGAGCTGGGGAACTGAGGATGCGGTTTTTGGCAAGGGGCTATAGTGGTAGATCCATCAAGAGGGCATACCAGAGGGCAAAACATGCCACACGCCATGATTTACTTTATGGCAGTCAGCATGGACAACATAATAGAACCAATAACATCAGTAATATTAGGTTTATCACTACTTATAATTCCAAGACTAACCAGATTAGGAGAGCCTTAGATAAAGCCTGGCCTATACTTCTAGTTGACCCGGTAATCAAGAATTTTATTCCAAAAAAACCATCCATCACTTTCAGGCGTGCCACTAATCTTAGGGACCAGTTGGTCCATAGCCACCATGAGGGACGGCCCCCTGTGACCTTTTTGGATAGGTTTACATCTAGTGTTGGTTGTTTTCCGTGTGGTCGGTGTGTCGCCTGCACCAATATTAAAAAAAGTGATTCTTTCTTTGACTCTAGTGGTGCTAGGAGGTTCTCTATTAGACAACGGATCACCTGCACCACTAGGTATGTTATTTATTATGCCACATGCCCCTGCGGACTTATATACGTCGGCCTTACCACCCGCCAGTTGAAAGTCCGCGTGAGGGAACATGTGTTGGGGATACAGGCGGCCGCCGGCCACACGGATGTGACCACACTAAAAACACTGCCGAGGCACTTTAAGGCGTATCATAACTGTGATGCCAGGATGTTGAAAGTAAGGGGAATTGATGCCCTTAGGATCAACATAAGAGGTGGCTGTCTCTCTAAGAGACTTGGCATGCTTGAAACACGCTGGATTTGGCGCCTGCACACTATTCAACCTAATGGATTGAATGAGGGATTGTCGTTCGCCCCGTTCTTGTAGCCGCCGGACTGCTGCGCACCGTTTTCCTCTGTACTGCTCCGCATCCGCTATCTTTATTTGTTTTTAATTCGCGTTTTATTGTTTTTTCCAGTTTTAGCTTGTTTGGGTATGGGTTATTCACTCGGTATGGTCTTAAGAAGAACCCGCATCTATATGAATATCGATTTAACATCTTGATGGACATCAATATCTCTGGTCGTACAGTATCACAAGAAAAGGGATATATATCATGGACTATTTATACCAGCGTTTATGTATTCTTACATTATTACAAGAATGAGATACACATTATGGACTATTTATACCAGCTTCTATTTATTTGTTCTGTACTATATGATATTGTCTCTATTGTTGATATTTGTATATATATGTTGGTACTTATTCTATCATAGAGGTTCTGTGTTTAGAGATGGGCAGATATATTGTCTACGGGTGTTGTATTATTTGAGGACTGATCTGTAGATGGAGGATTATATATGCATGTATCTGTGTAAATCTTGATATATGTTTACCTTTTGGCCACATTTATTTATTTATATATTTGGTCCCATATCGCCGTTCTCTTGAGTGTCATAGTTTTGTATTTGTAATTATTTTTGTCTATGTATCTTTTATGGTGACCAGTGGTATGCGCGCCCTGGACGGTTCTGGCTTTATGCCAGTACATTTGCCCCTTTCCAATATGGCTGTGGGTGTTATTTGCGCATGCGCAGTCGCGCCGCTCTTCTCTCCGGCTTTCGCTATGCCTTGTGGGACGGATCACATGGGGCCTGTGTGTTTCCGGTCCCGCAGGCTGTGTGGACCGGATGTGGATGTTGCGGTGCGGCTGGGCTGGCGTGCGCCGTTACTTCCGGATGATGAGCTATATAATTGGTGCCCTCCTTGTGTTTGGCACCCCCCTGAGGAAGGCTACCCGCCGAAACGCGCGTCGGGGAGGACGGGGCTGTCGTGCACGAGTTCGGTGACTCACCATTGTGGTATGTACCATGTACTATGTTTTGGACAATTGTCCATAGGGTCGCATATGTTATTAATGGACTCTTGTATTGTGAACATTGTTGCACTACAGCCTGGTCCCTCTATGTGAGATGGGTATGCGGGCCTGTGTAGGGGATTTGTTTGCCCGCCATGCTGTGCACCTGTGTTTTTAATCTAATAAAGTTTGTTTCTACTATTTATTATTGGACGTTTTTTGACTGCTTTTTTGGTGCTTTTTGGTATTATCTATATATGTGCAGTTGTCCATGTATGGTCCTAGGCCTGTCTTGATCCACATGGCTAGCATTATTAATAAATGATATAATCAAGACAGACTATGTATGCCAGTAAATTGTGTCTATGTGCCCACCTTGCAGATTCGTGAGAGTTTTTTCCGCACCATTTTTGAAAAATCTGCAGGTAAAAGGCACTGCATTTTGCCTGTGGATTTACCGCGGATTTCCAGTGGTTTTTGTGCAGATTTCACCTGCATATTCCTACTGAGGAACAGGTGTAAAACGCTGCGGAATCCGCACAAAGAATTGATATGCTGCGGAAAATACAACGCAGCGTTTCCCCACGGTATTTTCTGCACCATGGGCACAGCGAATTAGGTTTTCCATATGTTTACATGGTACTGTAAACCTGATGGAACACTGCTACGAATCTACAGCGACCAATCTGCTGCAGATCCGCAGCCAAATCCGCACCGTGTGCACATAGCCTAATTCTATCCCCAACCCTAGCCCTAACCCTAACCCTAGTTCTAACCCTAACCCTAGTTTTAACACTAACCCTAGTGGAAAATTAAAAGTAAATATATTTTCTTTATTTTATTATTGTACCTACCTATGGGGGTGATAAAGGGGCGGGTTCATTTACTAATTTTTAATTTTGATCACTGTGATAGGTTTTATCACAGCGATCAAAATGTATCTGGAACACATCTGCCGGTAGGCAGATTCAGCGGGTGCACTGCGCATGCGCACGCCATTTTGGAAGATGGCGACGCCCATGGAGAAGACGAACGGACACCGGGAGGCTCGGTAAGTATGAGGGGGGAGATCGGAGCACGGGGGGGATCGGAGCATGGGGGGAGTGGACAGGCGGATGGGGGAGTTGACAGGACGATGGAGAGGAGCGCAGCACAGGATGGAGGACTGGGGAGGAGATCAGTGGCGGGGGGGGGGGGGCAGATCAGGGTTTCCAGCCATGGCCGATGATATTGCAGCATCTGCCATGGCTGGATTGTAATATTTCACCGGTTTTCAGAGGTGAAATATTACAAATCGCTCTGATTGGCTGTTTTGCTTTCAACAACCAATCAGAGCGATCGTAGCCACGGGGGGATGAAGCCACTTCCCCTGGGCTGAAGTACCACTCCCCCTGTCCCTGCAGATCAGGTGAAATTGGAGTTAACCCTTTCACCCAATCAGCAGGGACGCGATCTCTCCATGACATCACTTAGGTGTCACAGGTTGGATTGGCACCGACTTTCATGACACCTACATGGCATCACAGGTCGGGAAGGGGTTTTAAATGGCAACCTCCACTCTTCCACCCATCTTTTTAGTAGTTAGGGCATCAAGACTATTCACTGCTTTGGTGATTAACCCTAGAACGCATACCCATAGAAATCTACACATTCACACACCTGGGGCCTTTTAGGCCTGTTTATAATTATCATGGAATAACTCAAATAAAAATACTTTTCAAAGTTTATTGCAAAGTAAGGATGCACTCCCACTAGCGCAGGCGTCCGCCAGGACGGGATTCCGTAATGACCTCCTGGTGACCCCAGCTAAGGCTGGCGGACGCATACCTGGGGCCTCGAAGGCCTGCCAGGTTACTTGTTTTCTATTTTCTGTAAAATTACTTTAGTTAGAATTTTGAAACTCTAGGTATTCCTCAGGTATATAGTTGTTAGTAATTTCCAGTTGTTCATATATTTTTATGTTATAGGCATTTCGGTATAACAACCTTTTTTTGGGACTACCCCATATTCACTCCAGCAATGTCTCCTCTTAGCGGTTGCAGCCTGTGCTGTGTGAGCGGTCACATGGTCCCGCTCATTACAGTGAGGAATATCACACAGGGCCTGCTGTTGGCGCTGAGAGGAGACATCGCTGGAGCTGAGTGTCGGTGAGTATTTCCTGGCAAGCGGGGGGGGGGGGGAGGGGGGGAAGGAAAAGGGGATGGGAGGTGGGAGGGGATGCACAAACTTTATTTTTAAGGGGAAAGAAAAAAAAAGATTATTCATTCCTTCTCTCCAGCGAACGCTGCTGGGAAGAATGGATGAATACCGGCTTCAGCACCGCATGCAGGGGACAGCGCTTAACTGTAGCGCTGTCTCCTGCACAGTCCGTGTGGTCCTCAGTCGGCACACGGGCGGCACACGGCTGCCGCACGTGTGCCACACTGATGTGCTACGTAAGCACACGGACACACGGACAATTCCGGTACCGATTTTTCCGGTACCGGAATTATGTGGACGTGTGGGACAGGCCTAAGATGTGTATATTTCAAAACATAATTATGTGCATAAAACAACAAAAAAGTAAGTAAACGGGCACGCCAAATATAGGCATTCTATATGCAATTTTGTTATGAAAACATTTTTTGGTTGTAGCAAACTTGGTGCAGGAATATTTATTTGTAACTTTACATAATCCCCCGACAATTCTCGCATATTATTTTTTCGGCTGAATGTTCCTTGCATACATTTTGTCCACAAGTAGAACAGAAATGCTCCGATTTTCTTTCCTTCTTTGCTGGACAAATATATCAGTGCTTTCTTTTTTTTTCTCTTTGCTCTGGATGTTCCAGAAAGCGTATTCCACATCGGATCATTGCCTCCGTAATTTGCCTTGATAAGCATATCATGCTGCTTCTCTCCATCATAGCAGGCATCAAAAGTTCATAACTTCATAACAAAGTTCTGTCAAAAATAGACATCTCTTGTCTTTCCTGTTGGCATGGAATTCTTGATTAGTTTGACAATAAACAATGTAGCTATTGAGGGCTGACACATCAAGGATATTGGAAAAAAGGGCAACAGGCCAACGTTTAGTCTGCCTTTTGCACATATACTCACCAATCATTTCGTCCATCTTGTCAACACCTCCTTTTGTCTTATTATAATGCAGTATGATTTCAGGTTTTTTTTTCCTGTCATTGGTGTCAATACTTCCATCATGATGCATTGTACTCAGTAATATCACGGATTTTTCTTTCTTGGCTTTATAAGACACCATTGTTGCTTGATTGCAGAAACCGAATACACTCTCGTAGATTGTTCGCTGTGCATTGTGCTTCATGATTGGAGGAATTTCACGGCGGTTTGGCCTCATAGTACCAACAAGTGTAAGTTGCTTTTGAAGCAAAAAGTTGTCCATTTCAAAATTGGTAAAGTAATTATCCATTGTAATATTTTTTCCTGAATTGAAAATTGGTAGAGCAAGTGTTTTTAGAATGTTTAGAGAGTTTTTAGCAAGTGTTTTAGAGTCATAAAAGTTCTTCCCCAGCAACAATACAGACAAAAAGACTGATTATCACATGTAAACCTAGAACAGGCCTAAAAGGCCCCAGGTGCGTGAATATGGGGTAGTCCCAAAAAAGGTTGTTATACCGAAATGTCTGTAATATAAAAATATATGAATAACTGGAAATTACTAACAACTATATACCTGAGGATTACCTAGATTTTCAAAATTCTAACCAAAGTACTTTTACAGAAAATAGAAAACAAGTAACCTCTGATGTTCATGCTCCCGATCTTGTTCGTGCCTTTCATGCGGCTCATCCTGGTCGGCCTGGGGGCTCTGGTGAGGGTTCGGTGACCCATCCTCAAGGGGCGGGTACTGTTGTGAATTCTGTGGCTGAAATCACTCCTGTGGTCACAAGTGGTACTGCAGCTTCTGAGCTTCCTCCCTCAGGTGTTCTGGTGAGCTCGTTAACTGCTTCGTTACTTAACTCCGCCTGATGCTGCTATCCTTGCTCCTTGTCAATGTTTCAGTGTTGGATCTGAGCTTCTCCTGATTGTTCCTGTGACCTGCTGCTCTGTATAGCTAAGTGCCTTTTGCTATTTTGTTGTTTTTTTTCTGTCCAGCTTGTATTTTGTTTTGCTGGAAGCTCTGAGACGCAAAGGGTGTACCGCCGTGCCGTTAGTTCGGCACGGTGGGTCTTTTTTGCCCCCTTTGCGTGGTTTTTGCTTTAGGGTTTTTTGTAGACTGCAAAGTTCGCTTTACTGTCCTCGCTCTGTCCTAGAATATCGGGCCCCACTTTGCTGAATCTATTTCATCCCTACGTTTTGTCTTTTCATCTTACTCACAGTCATTATATGTGGGGGGCTGCCTTTTCCTTTGGGGAATTTCTCTGGGGCAAGTCAGGCCTATTTTTCTATCTTCAGGCTAGCTAGTTTCTTAGGCTGTGCCGAGTTGCCTAGGTAGTTGTTAGGCGCAATCCACAGCCGCTTTTAGTTGTGTTTAAGATAGGATCAGGTGTGCAGTCTACAGAGTTTACACGTCTCAGAGCTCGTTCTTGTGTTTTTGGGTATTTGTCAGATCACTGTGTGCGCTCTGATCGCTAAGCACACTGTGTCTCTGGATTGCCTTCATAACACCTGTCATTAGCAAACATAACAGTACAAGGAGCCCAACTAATGATTCTCAATAGAGGGAAAGAAAAAGTTCTGACATCATTTTTTTTTTTCTCTGCTCTGTGTTCACTTTTTTTTTTTTCCCCTAGACATTTGGGTGATTCTGGACACAGGTGTGGACATGGATGTTCAGGGTCTGTGCTCTTCAATGGATAATCTCGTTATAAATGTACAAAAAATTCAAGATACTATTGATCAGAAATCTATGTTAGAACCAAGAATTCCTATTTTTGATTTGTTTTTTGGAGATAGAACTAAGTTTCTAAGTTTCAAAAATAATTGTAAGCTATTTCTGGCCTTGAAACCTCATTCTTCTGGTAATCCTATTCAACAGGTTTTGATTATTATTTCTTTTTTGCGCGGCGATCCGCAAGACTGGGCATTTTCTCTTGCGCCAGGAGACCCTGCATTGAGTAATGTCGATGCGTTTTTCCTGGCGCTTGGATTGCTGTACGATGAGCCTAATTCAGTGGATCAGGCTGAGAAAAATTTGCTGGCTTTGTGCCAGGGTCAGGATGATATAGAAGTATATTGTCAGAAATTTAGGAAATGGTCAGTACTCACTCAGTGGAATGAATCTGCGCTGGCAGCTTTGTTCAGAAAGGGTCTCTCTGAGGCTCTTAAGGATGTCATGGTGGGATTTCCTATGCCTGCTGGTTTGAATGAGTCTTTGTCTTTGGCCATTCAGATCGGTCGACGCTTGCGCGAGCGTAAATCTGTGCACCATTTGGCGGTATTGCCTGAGGTTAAACCTGAGCCTAAACCTGAGCCTATGTAGTGCGATAGGACTATGACTAGAGTTGAACGGCAGGAATACAGACGTCTGAATGGTCTGTGTTTCTACTGTGGTGATTCCACTCATGCTATTTCTGATTGTCCTAAGCGCACTAAGCGGTCCGCTAGGTCTGCCGTCATTGGTACTGTACAGTCCAAATTCCTTCTGTCCATTACCTTGATATGCTCTTTGTCGTCGTTTTCTGTCATGGCGTTTGTGGATTCGGGCGCTGCCCTGAATCTGATGGATTTGGATTATGCTAAACGTTGTGGGTTTTTCTTGGAGCCTTTGTGGTGTCCTATTCCATTGAGAGGAATTGATGCTACACCTTTGGCCAAGAATAAACCTCAGTACTGGGCCCAGCTGACCATGTGCATGGCTCCTGCACATCAGGAAGTTATTCGCTTTCTGGTGTTGCATAATCTGCATGATGTGGTCGTGTTGGGGTTGCCATGGCTGCAAACCCATAATCCAGTATTGGATTGGAATTCCATGTCGGTATCCAGCTGGGGTTGTCAGGGGGTACATGGTGATGTTCCATTTTTGTCGATTTCGTCATCCACCCCTTCTGAGGTCCCAGAGTTCTTGTCTGATTATCAGGATGTATTTGAAGAGCCCAAGTCCGATGCCCTACCTCCGCATAGGGATTGTGATTGTGCTATCAATTTGATTCCTGGTAGTAAATTCCCTAAAGGTCGATTATTTAATTTATCCGTGCCCGAACACGCCGCTATGCGCAGTTATGTGAAGGAATCCCTGGAGAAGGGACATATTCGCCCATCGTCATCACCACTGGGAGCAGGGTTCTTCTTTGTAGCCAAGAAGGATGGTTCGCTGAGACCATGTATTGATTACCGCCTTCTTAATAAGATCACTGTTAAATTTCAGTATCCCTTGCCATTGTTATCTGACTTGTTTGCTCGGATTAAGGGGGCTAGTTGGTTCACTAAGATAGATCTTCGTGGTGCGTATAATCTGGTGAGAATCAGGCAAGGAGATGAATGGAAAATTGCATTCAATACGCCCGAGGGTCATTTTGAGTATCTAGTGATGCCGTTCGGACTTGCCAATGCTCCATCTGTGTTTCAGTCTTTTATGCATGACATCTTCCGTGAGTATCTGGATAAATTCCTGATTGTTTACTTGGATGACATTTTGATCTTCTCAGATGATTGGGAGTCTCATGTGAAGCAGGTCAGAATGGTTTTTCAGGTCCTGCGTGCTAATTCTTTGTTTGTGAAGGGATCAAAGTGTCTCTTCGGTGTGCAGAAAGTTTCATTTTTGGGGTTCATCTTTACCCCTTCTACTATCGAGATGGATCCAGTTAAGGTCCAAGCCATCCAGGATTGGATTCAGCCGACATCTCTGAAAAGTCTGCAAAAGTTCCTGGGCTTTGCTAATTTTTATCGTCGCTTCATCTGTAATTTTTCTAGCATTTCCAAACCATTGTCCGATTTGACCAAGAAGGGTGCTGATTTGGTTAATTGGTCTTCTGCTGCTGTGGAAGCTTTTCAGGAGTTGAAGCGTCGTTTTTGTTCTGCCCCTGTGTTGTGTCAGCCAGATGTTTCTCTTCCGTTCCAGGTCGAGGTTGATGCTTCTGAGATTGGAGCAGGGGCGGTTTTGTCACAGAGAGGTTCTGATTCCTCAGTGATGAAACCATGTGCTTTCTTTTCCAGGAAGTTTTCGCCCGCTGAGCGTAATTATGATGTGGGCAACCGAGAGTTGCTGGCCATGAAGTGGGCATTCGAGGAGTGGCGCCATTGGCTTGAAGGAGCTAAGCATCGCGTGGTGGTATTGACTGATCATAAGAACTTGACTTATCTCGAGTCTGCCAAGCGCTTGAATCCTAGACAGGCCCGTTGGTCGTTATTTTTTGCCCGCTTCGACTTTGTGATTTCGTACCTTCCGGGCTCTAAAAATGTGAAGGCGGATGCTCTGTCTAGGAGTTTTGTGCCCGACTCTCCGGGTTTATCTGAGCCAGCGGGTATCCTCAAGGAAGGAGTCATTGTGTCTGCCATCTCACCTGATTTGCGGCGGGTGCTGCAAAAATTTCAGGCGAATAAACCTGATCGTTGTCCAGCGGAGAAACTGTTCGTCCCTGATAGGTGAACTAATAAACTTATCTCTGAACTTCATTGTTCGGTGTTGGCTGGTCATCCTGGAATCTTTGGCACCAGAGAGTTAGTGGCTAGATCCTTCTGGTGGCCATCTCTGTCACGGGATGTACGTATTTTTGTGCAGTCCTGTGGGATTTGTGCTAGGGCTAAGCCCTGCTGTTCTCGTGCCAGTGGGTTGCTTTTGCCCTTGCCGGTCCCAAAGAGGCCTTGGACACATATTTCGATGGATTTCATTTCTGACCTTCCCGTTTCTCAAAAGATGTCAGTCATTTGGGTGGTCTGTGATCGCTTTTCTAAAATGGTCCATCTGGTGCCCTTGGCTAAATTGCCTTCCTCCTCTGATTTGGTACCTTTGTTCTTTCAGCATGTGGTTCGGTTGCATGGCATTCCTGAGAATATTGTTTCTGACAGAGGTTCCCAGTTTGTTTCAAGGTTTTGGCGAGCCTTTTGTGGTAGGATGGGCATTGACCTATCCTTTTCCTCGGCTTTCCATCCTCAGACTAATGGCCAGACCGAACGAACCAATCAGACCTTGGAAACATATCTGAGATGTTTTGTTTCTGCTGACCAGGATGATTGGGTGTCCTTTTTGCCGTTGGCTGAGTTCGCCCTTAATAATCGGGCCAGCTCGGCTACCTTGGTTTCTCCATTTTTTTGCAATTCTGGGTTCCATCCTCGTTTCTCTTCAGGACAGGTTGAGTCTTCGGACTGTCCTGGTGTGGATTCTGTGGTGGACAGGTTGCAGCAGATCTGGACTCAGGTAGTGGACAATTTGACCTTGTCCCAGGAAAAGGCTCAACTTTTCGCTAATCGCAGACGCCGTGTGGGTCCCCGACTTCGTGTTGGGGATCTGGTTTGGTTATCTTCTCGTCATATTCCTATGAAGGTTTCCTCTCCTAAATTTAAACCTCGTTTTATTGGTCCGTATAGGATTTCTGAGGTTCTCATTCCTGTGTCTTTTCGTTTGACCCTCCCAGACTCCTTTTCCATACATAATGTATTCCATAGGTCGTTGTTGCGGAGATACGTGGCACCTATGGTTCCTTCTGTTGAGCCTCCTGCCCCGGTTTTGGTGGAGGGGGAATTGGAGTATATTGTGGAGAAGATTTTGGATTCTCGTGTTTCTAGACGGAAACTCCAGTATCTGGTTAAATGGAAGGGTTATGCTCAGGAAGATAATTCCTGGGTTTTTGCCTCTGATGTTCATGCTCCCGATCTTGTTCGTGCCTTTCATGCGGCTCATCCTGGTCGGCCTGGGGGCTCTGGTGAGGGTTCGGTGACCCCTCCTCAAGGGGCGGGTACTGTTGTGAATTCTGTGGCTGAATTCACTCCTGTGGTCACAAGTGGTACTGCAGCTTCTGAGCTTCCTCCCTCAGGTGTTCTGGTGAGCTCATTAACTGCTTCGTTACTTAACTCCGCCTGATGCTGCTATCCTTGCTCCTTGTCAATGTTTCAGTGTTGGATCTGAGCTTCTCCTGATTGTTCCTGTGACCTGCTGCTCTGTATAGCTAAGTGCCTTTTGCTATTTTGTTGTTTTTTTTCTGTCCAGCTTGTCTTTTGTTTTGCTGGAAGCTCTGAGACGCAAAGGGTGTACCGCCGTGCCGTTAGTTCGGCACGGTGGGTCTTTTTTGCCCCCTTTGCGTGGTTTTTGCTTTAGGGTTTTTTGTAGACTGCAAAGTTCGCTTTACTGTCCTCGCTCCGTCCTAGAATATCGGGCCCCACTTTGCTGAATCTATTTCATCCCTACGTTTTGTCTTTTCATCTTACTCACAGTCATTATATGTGGGGGGCTGCCTTTTCCTTTGGGGAATTTCTCTGGGGCAAGTCAGGCCTATTTTTCTATCTTCAGGCTAGCTAGTTTCTTAGGCTGTGCCGAGTTGCCTAGGTAGTTGTTAGGCGCAATCCACAGCCGCTTTTAGTTGTGTTTAGGATAGGATCAGGTGTGCAGTCTACAGAGTTTCCACGTCTCAGAGCTCGTTCTTGTGTTTTTGGGTATTTGTCAGATCACTGTGTGCGCTCTGATCGCTAAGCACACTGTGTCTCTGGATTGCCTTCATAACACCTGTCATTAGCAAACATAACAGGTTAGGGTTGGAATTAGAGTTAAGGTTGGAATTAGGGCTAAGATTAGGCTTGTGGTTAGGGTTATGGTTAGGGTTAGGGGTGTGTTGTGGTTAAAGTTGTGGTTAGGGTTGGGATTAGGGTTAGGGTTGGGATTAGGGTTAGAATTAGGGTTAGGGTTGGGATTGGGGTTACGGGTGTGTTGGGGTTAGGGTTGTGGTTAGGGGTGTGTTGGGGTTAGGGTTGTGATTAGGGTTATGGCTACAGTTGGGATTAGAGTTAGGGGTGTTGGGGTTAGTGTTGGAGTTAGAATTGAGGGATTTCCACTGTTTAGGCACATCAGGGGTCTCCAAACGCAACATGGCGCAACCATTGATTCCAGCCAATCTTGCGTTCAAAAAGTCAAATGGTGCTCCCTCCCTTTCGAGCCATGACGTGCACCCAAACAGTGGTTTACCCCCACACATGGGGTAACAGCAGACTTGGGACAAACTGGGCAACAACTATTAGGGTCTAATTTCTCCTGTTATTCTTGTGAAAATAAAAAATTGCTTGCTAAATCATAATTTGTGAGGAAAGAAAAATGATTTTTTATTTTCACAGCTCTGCATTATAAACTTCTGTAAAGCACTTGGGGGTTCAAAGTGCTCACCACATATCTAGATAAGTTCCGTGGGGGGTCTAGTTTCCAAGATTGGTCACTTGTGGGGGGTTTCTACTGTTTAGGTACATCAGAGGCTCTGTAAATGCAATGTGACGCCCGCAGACCATTCCATCAAAGTCTGAATTTCAAAACGTCACTACTTCCTTTCTGAGCCCCGACGTGTGCCCAAACAGGGGTTTACCCCCACATATGAGGTATCAGCGTACTCAGGACAAACTGGGCAACAAATATTGGGATCCACTTCTCCTGTTACCCTTGTGAAAATAAAAAATTGCTTACTAAAACATAATTATTGAGGAAAGAAAATTTATTTTTTATTTTCACGGCTCTGCGTTATAAACTTCTGTGAAGCACTTGGGGGTTTAAAGTGGTCACCGCACATCTAGATTAGTTCCATGGGAGGTCTAGTTTCTAAAATGGGGTCACATGTGGGGGAGCTCCAATGTTTAGGCACACAGGGGCTCTCTAAGCGCGACATGGTGTCCGCTAATGATTGGAGCTAATTTTTCATTCAAAAAGTCAAATGGCGTTCCTTACCTTCCGAGCCCTGCCGTGTGCCCAAACAGTAGTTTACCCCCACATGAGAGGTATCAGTGTACTCAGGAGAAATTGCCCAGTAAATTTTAGGATCCATTTTATCCTGCTGCCCATGTGGAAATGAACAAATTGAGGCTCAAATAATTTTTTTGTGAAAAAAAAGTGCTTTTTCATTTTTACGGATAAATTTGTGAAGCACCTGGGGGTTCAAAGTGCTGACTGTGCATCTAGATAAGTTCCTTGGGGGGTCTAGTTTCTAAAATGGTGTCACTTGTGGGGGAGCTCCAATCTTTAGGTACACAGGGGCTCTCCAAACGCGACATGGTGTCCGCTAACGATTGGAGCTAATTTTTCATTCAAAAGTCAAATAGCGCTCCTTCCCTTCCGAGCCTTGCCATGTGCACAAACAGTGGTTTGTGACCACATGGGAGGTATCAGGGTACTCAGGAGAAATCGCCCAACACATTGTAGGATCCATTTTATCCTGTTGCCCATGTGAAAATGAAAAAATTGAGGCTAATTTAAATTCTTTTGTGAAAAAAAAGTACTTTTTCATTTTTACGGATCAATTTGTGAAGCACCTGGGGGTTCAAAGTGCTCACTATGCATCTAGATACGCTCCTTGGGGGGTCTAGTTTCCAAACTGCGGTCAATTGTCGGGGAGCTCCGATGTTTAGGCACACAGGAGCTCTCCAAACGCGACATGGTGTCCGCTAAAGATTGGAGCCAATTTTTCATTGAAAAAGTCAAATGGCCCTCCTTCCCTTCCGAGCCCTGTCGTGCGCCCAAACAGTGGTTCCACCCACATATGGGGTATTGGCGTACTCAGGACAAATTGTACAATAACTTTTGGGGTCCAGTTTCTCTTTTCACCCTTGCGAAAATAAAAAAATTGTTGCTAAAAATCATTTTTGTGACGAAAAAGTTAAATATTCATTTTTTCCTTCCATGTTGCTTCTGCTGTTGTGAAGCACCTGAAGGGTTAATAAGCTTCTTGAATGTGGTTTTGAGCACCTTGAGGGGTGCAGTTTAAAGAATGGTGTCACTTTTGGGTATTTTCAACCATGTAGACCCCTCAAACTGACTTCAAATGTGAGGTGGTGCCTAAAAAAAATGGTTTTGTAAATTTCATTGAAGAATGAGAAATCGCTGGTCAAATTTTAACCCTTATAACTTCATAGCACAAAAAAATTTTGTTTCCAAAATTGTGCTGATGTAAAGTGGACATGTGTGTAATGTTATTTATTAACTATTTTGTTCCACATAACTCTCTCGTTTAACAGAATAAAAATTCAAAATGTGAAAATTGCGAAATTTTAAAAATTTTCGCCAAATTTCCATTTTTTTCACAAATAAACGCAAAAATTATCGACCTAAGTTTACCACTAACATGAAGCCCAATATGTCACGAAAAAACACTCTCAGAACCGCTAGGATCCGTTGAAGCGTTCCTGAGTTATTACCTCATAAAGGGACGCTGGTCAAAATTGCAAAAAACGGCCAGGTCATTAAGGTCAATATAGGCTGGGTCATGAAGGGGTTAATCAGTAATTATTGCAGCTGCTGATATGAAGGAGATCCTGGAGTATAATTTTGGGGGGAATATTTAAAGCCTATCAAAGTATAAAATGTTTCGTGTTGTATCTATGGTTAGACACCTGTCAGGAACACAGCACTGCACTTGCTAAATGAGCCAGTGCGCGTGTTCTGTGTAAACATGCTGTGCCCAAAGATACCTGTGGAGCAGGGCAGCAGCAATGAAGTGCTTCAGACAAAGAGGACCTGAAGCACGTGACTTCTTTGGGCGTGGCCTAACTCTGGAGCACTAGGAGAAGGAAAACTCCTAGAAGATTAACCCCAGACCTACCTTTTCCCACAAGCTAGGCAAACCATGACAACACCGCTCTATTAACAGGTGTACAAGCAATTTGAAGAGCAGGGCACTTGACATATTTGTCAACCCTCTAAGTTTGTATTGTGCGACTGAGCTTAGAACTGCAGGAACATATTGCACTTTGTAGAACATTGCATCAGCCAGAGAAAGATCACATGACCATGAGTGTGTGTGCCCTGCAGCTATCAGATAACATGGTATATGGACTATCATAGCCTATATCAAAGAAGAAGCAGGAAATGAAGCAGCAATTGAGTGAAAATCCAGAGTGAAAGCACATCACAGCTCACAGCTAAACTATAGAGATAAGAATAGAAAATCACAAAACATTGAAGAAACTGTACATTTTGTGTGTGACAGCATAGCTGTGAAGATTAGTGTTTCAGGGAAAACAAATAATATGGATTTAATTGAAAGAAAGAGAGATATGAGAGTACATCAAGTCTGTGATGCAAGGGTCACATAACTGGCAGCTGCTTCTGCATGCATGATTTTGTGTTTATAGTGCTGCTGCAATGTAATTACATATTTATTGCATTTATGGAGAAGCAAGCCACCAATATTACTGAAAAAAAAATTACTCTGTGGCTGCTTCACAAAATGTGTATGTCACAAATACTGACTTTTTTCTACACCTTGTTTCATTAGTCTAATTTGTTGCACATACACAACCATTCCTGTTGATTGTGGCCTATTGCCACTATTTTTTGCCATTTAGTTAAAATTGTTGGTCTCTCAATTTTCTTGCGAGGGGAACTATGCCAAAAATATAAAGGATAAGCTAAAAAAAACACAAAGTAATTTAATGATATGCCTACCTCACAAAGTATGTGTCATAAAAACAGTACTAATTTTTTGCACACCTTTCATATCAGTCTAATTTGACATATATATATATATATATATATATATATATATATATATATATATATATATATATATATATATATATATATATATATATATGTAACACCAGTACTGCAGCCTGTGTCTTTTTTTGTGTGTTTACCTGCCATTTCTTGGTCATTATTTTTGGAAAGAGGGAAATTGTACTGGAAAATACAACAGAGAAACTGAAAAACAAATACTGTCTTTTAACTTTGAGATGGCCTCACAAAGTGTGCATTTTGCAAATAGCATTGATTTTTTTAACTTAGGTCTTAGGGTACCGTCACACAGTGGCATTTTGATCGCTACGACGGCACGATCCGTGACGCTCCAGCATCGTAACAATATCGCTCCAGCGTCGTAGACTGCTGTCACACTTTGCAATGTACGACGCTGGAGCGATAATTTCATGATGTATGTGCGATGTAGAAGCCGTTGGTTACTATGCGCACATCATATACAATATCGTGCACACCTTTGTTACACCATGCGATCATGCCACCACAGCGGGACACTAGACGACGAAAGAAAGTTTCAAACGATCTGCTACGACGTATGATTCTCAGCGGGATCCCTGATCGCAGGAGTGTGTCAGACACAGCGAGATCGCTGGAACATCAGGGATATATCGCTGGAACGTCACAAATCGTGCCGTCGTAGCGATCAAAATGCCACTGTGTGACGGTACCCTTATTAGTCTAATTTGATGTATGTAAATGCAAAGATAGTACTCCTGTTGTACTCCTGTTGCAGTTATCTTTTTGCCAATTAAACAGCATTTCTTGGAAGGGAGGAATTGTTGTACAAAAAACAAAAGTTAACTCTACTGTAGTAAAAAAAATGTATGTGGATAAAAAAAGTGTAATTAAAATGGACGGAGTAATGTAAAAGAAGGTAAATCCATACCACAACATCTGGCAATAAGAAAAGTAATGAAAACAGTACTACCAATGGCAACTGAATATTACCAAATTCAGCTCACAAATATCTTTCTTTACTTCAAGCAAGAGAATTATTGGAGAGGACTATAAGAACATTATCACCTACGTGGCACATCACTTATCTGAGTCACACAAGGATAGCACTTTTGATAGTGAAACTGTCAGTTACAGTCAGCATCCTGCATATTCCTTCTCCAATACCATAACAGTTAGGGCTCATTCCCTCTTGTAATTAAATCGGATGAATGCAATCCATTAAAAAATTGGATTGAATTCGGACCAATGTTATTCTTTCATTGTGTCTTCATCTGCCTTTTTTATTTATTTCCAGCTCAGATCGGATCACAATTGCACTGGAAAAAAGTCGCAGCATGCTCATCGAATTTGAGAAGCCGGTATATATATATATATATATATATATATATATAACTCTGCTGCCCGACTAATTAATCTCTCTCCTTGCTACTCCTCTGCTTCCCCCCTCTGCAAATCTCTTCACTGGCACCCATTCACTCAGCGTATCCAGTTCAAATTACTAATACTGACCTACAAAGCCATCCATAACCTGTCTCCTCCATATATCTCTGAACTAATCTCCCGATATCTTCCCTCACGTGATCTCCGGTCCTCCCAAGACCTCCTTCTCTCCTCCACACTTATTCGCTCCTCATCCAATCGCCTCCAAGACTTCTCCCGAATATCCCCCATCCTCTGGAATTCTTTGCCCCAACACGTCCGACTATCAACCACATTCGGATCCTTCAGACGGAACCTGAAAACCAATCTCTTCAGGAAAGCCTACAGCCTGCATTGACCCCGCTGCTGCCTCATCCCTACCAAAGCTACCGCCTCACCAACACAGGAGCTCCTACAACCCTCAACCTACTGTCTCCTTCCCCATAATCCTGTAGAATGTAAGCCCGCAAGGGCAGGGTCCTCGCCCCTCTGTATCAGTCTGTCATTGCTAGTTTGTTTACTGTAAGTGATATCTGTAACTTGTATGTAACCCCTTCTCATGTTAAGCACCATGGAATCAGTGGTGCTATATAAATAAATAATAATAATAATTATTATATATATACAGTTAGGTCCATATATATTTGGACAGAGACAACATTTTTCTAATTTTGGTTATAGACATTACCACAATGAATTTTAAACAAAACAATTCAGATGCAGTTGTCGTTCAGACTTTCAGCTTTCATTTGAGGATATCCACATTAAAATTGGATGTGGGGTTTAGGAGTTTCAGCTCCTTAACATGTTTCCACCCTGTTTTTAATGGTCCAAAAGTAATTGGACAGATTCAATAATTTTAAATAAAACCTTCATTTTTAGTACTTGGTTGAAAACCCTTTGTTGGCAACGACTGCCTGAAGTCTTGAACTTGTGTACATCACCAGACGCTGTGTTTCCTCCTTTTTGATGCTCTGCTAGGCCTTCACTGCAGTAGTTTTCAGTTGCTGTTTGTTTGTGGGCCTTTCTGTCTGAAGTTTAGTCTTTAACAAGTGAAATGCATGCTCAATTGGGTTAAGATCAGGTGACTGACTTGGCCATTCAAGAATATTCCACTTCTTTGCTTTAATAAACTCCTGGGTTGCTTTGGCTTTATGTTTTGGGTCGTTGTCCATCTGTAGCATGAAACGACGACCAATCAGTTTGACTACATTTGGCTGGATCTGAACACACAGTATCTCTGAATACCTCAGAATCCATTCGGCTACTTCTGTCCTGTGTCACATCATCAATAAACACTAGTGACCCAGTGCCACTGGCAGCCATGCATGCCCAAGCCATCACACTGCCTCCGCCGTGTTTTATAGATGGTGTGGTATGCTTTGGATCATGAGCTGTACCACGCCTTCGCCATACTTTTCTCTTTCCATCATTCTGGTAGAGGTTGATCTTGGTTTCATCTGTCCAAAGAATGTTCTTCCAGAACTGTGCTGGCTTTTTTAGATGTTTTTTAGCAAAGTCCAGTCTAGCCTTTTTATTCTTGATGCTTATTAGTGGCTTGCAACGTGCAGTGAACCCTCTGTATTTACTTTCATGCAGTCTTCTCTTTATGGTAGATTTGGATATTGATACGCCTACCTCCTGGAGAGTGTTGTTCACTTGGTTGGCTGTTGTGAAGGGGTTTCTCTTCACCATGGAGATTATTCTCCGATCATCCACCACTGTTGTCTTCCGTGGGCGCCCAGGTCTTTTTGCATTGATGAGTTCACCAGTGCTTTCTTTCTTTCTCAGGATGTATCAAACTGTAGATTTTGCCACTCCTAATATTGTAGTATTGTAGTATTTTTGTTTTTTTTCTGTTTTTGCAGCTTAAGGATGGCTTGTTTCACCTGCATGGAGAGCTCCTTTGACCGCATGTTTACTTCACAGCAAAACCTTCCAAATGCAAGCACCACACCTCAAATCAACTCCAGGCCTTTTATCTGCTTAATTGAGAATGACATAATGAAGGGATTGCCCACACCTGTCCATGAAATAGCCTTGGAGTCAATTGTCCAATTACTTTTGGTCTCTTTAAAAACAGGGTGGCACATGTTAAGTAACTGAAACTCCTAAACCCATCATTCAATTTTAATGTGCATACCTCAAATGAAAGCTGAAAATCTGAACTTCAACTGCATCTGAATTGTCTTGTTTAAAATTCATTGTGGTAATGTCTATAACCAAAATTAGAAAAATGTTGTCTCTGTCCAAATATAAATGGACCTAACTGTATATATCTATGTATTCTATGTGTATATATCTCTTCTATTTTAACCTGTCTGTGAGTTTACTGTATGCGCACATGATTTGCCGGCTTTTCATCTATCTATCTATCTATCTATCTATCTATCTATCTATCTATCTATCTATCTATCTATCATATATATGTGCGTGTTATGGGGAATATTTCCTTTGACAACAATGTGTAAATGACAGAGAATTGCTGTATTTAAAAGCTCATGTTAAAATTGAATTGCAATCGGATAGCAATCACACTGCATTCGGATGTAAAAAACACATGACACTCTCATGACACTTGTATTACACTTGTCCGACTCTCCTGTATCAAAATTGGACCGATTTTAAAATTGCTAGTGTGTCTCCAGACTTAATGTTTTTGATTGTGGACTTTCAATCTTGTTGATGACATCTCTGTCCTCTCTAACCCCATATAAGCTACCTGGTCTACCTGGTAGAAATTTTAATAATAAGGGCTTTATGTTACATCAGAGCAATCAGCAACTGGACTTGGATGTCATGGAGGGTGCAGGAGGTGGAGGAGAGAACTGAATGCCTAGTTGTATTGAAGAAACCAGTAGTAGTGACACTTTCAGTCATGTTTGTTGGGGCACTGGCAGTAGCAGCCGAGGTGGTAGTGGTCAGGGAAAAATCTAAAGGTAGAGATCGGAAAGAAGGGCAAGAAACTCAAGGATGATGTTAATGACTATAATGATAACTATGTGGTGGACCTCAAAGCTTTGGTCATAGACATAGTGGGAGTATTGACTATATTTGGACATGACTGCTATGGGAATTTTTTTCTATGTTGTTAGAAAACTAATTTATTGAAAGTTCTGCAGCCACAAATCGACTAACAACTAAGGTTGTCCATCAGCTCATGAAATTGTATCACCAGCTCACATGGGAAAAGAGAAATTTCTAGTGATATCCTCCTTACTGTCATCTTCATATTTCTAGTCGTCAAACCACCAATTAGTACCTGGTCAATGCCATCATCTTTACATCATTATCATCTACTATTTATTTATTTTTCTTCCATCACATCAATAGTCATTCAAACAGTATGTGTGGCGAGGAAAGTTCAAACCATTTCCACTAATCTGTTTGTGTGGGTTCTAAACTTCTATGTGTCCAACTGCATCACAGTTGGTGCTGTACCACATAGATTTTTCTGCTTTTTGCAAAATGATGTTGATATCATTAGCCTTCGATGGAGAATATCTGCCCTCTAGAAATGAGTAGATTGCTTTGTGGAACTCCATTTCAAGGTCCAGATCAATGTTCTCTGGATATGGACACGAGCTGCATGAATTTCTTTACCCTCCCACAGGCCAGGCTTGGCTTATGATTAGCCGAGCATGTGAGGGGTCACCTGTGTGCCTTGAAGTTTAAAGTATATGGATAGTTTGCAACTGATAAATAACTAGTGTCTTGTTTTCTCAAACTACCAATGTCATGGGTGAGTCAGAGGCTGCAGACAGTCGCACAGCATCTGGCTGCAGAAGGTCTCTGCAGTTGGCTTTGAAGACACCTTCCTAGTCCTTCTGACTCTTGGACCCAGTGGCAACCTCCCCCTATCTGTAATTGACACACCTGGACTTGGGTGGTTATAGATTTCCCCTGTGCTTCTGGGAATCCGTTTTCCCTGTTGAGGCTTAGAGCTATAGCAGTCTGGAATTTTCCTCTTTGGTGTTGTTTTAGGACATCTGTGTTTTCTCTCTAAGTCAAGATAAGTGTTCCCCTTGTTTGTCTATCCCAGCTGCCTTTAGTTGTAATGGGGATTGATTATTGACCCCGTCCTTCCCTAAGCAGGGCTTATTTCCAGGGTCAGGCAGGGATTAGGTTCCTGCTTGGCGATAGGTGCAGAACCTGTATAGGAACGTTTAGGGTAGACAGGGAGACATTAGGTCTCATAGATTTAAGATATGAGGAGGACCTGAACTCTAGTGCCATCTATTGAAAGGAGCAATCCTAAAAGTCAATATCGACATTGTAACCAGCCTTTACCATATTACTTAGGTTAAAAGCCAAACCAGAATCTCAGCTTGCAAACATGGTGTTTCAGGGCGTTGCGCCTCACCAGTGCAAATCATGGGATCTGATTTGGCCTGTATGAGAGGCTGATGACTGGAATCTAAGGGGTAACATTTCTCCTTGTGGAGAGTGACATGTCTAGCATGCCACTGTGAGGAGGCTTATAAGTCAAGCAATGCATACTTAATTTCACAGATGAGCAATTCATGGCTAAGAAACCTCCTCCCACTGGCATTCCAGGAAAGTCACTGTGTAACGTTACCCATTAGACCAATTGTCTGAGACACACAATTATGAAAACATAAACAATATTTAACTTTTGATGTTTTTATGTAGTGTGAACAGACTTATAGCCTAACTATAAATTTGATGTCTTCCTCCTCGTAGTTTCAAGTAAAATATTATTGATGCTGTTTTCTGCTAGGTACTGAGGTCACTTTTTACAAGACAAGTCTTGAAGCTACAGCTAATTGTTTCAAATTAATGTTCCGCATTTTTCAGAGTATAAGACACACTTTTTCCCCCAATATTTTTTTTGGGGGGACGGAGGTGCATCTTACTGTCCGAATGTAGCTCACTGAAGGGTGGCAGCAGTGGAGCGGGGTCAGAAGAGGGAGAGTCACTGCTGTTGGAAGCCAACAGCAGCAAGGCTGGGAGGAGGGGGTGACCTGGCGGTACAAAGAAAATATTGGCGATGAGGAAATAGAGGAGTCCCCGTTCTGTACATTGATTTCCTGGAGGTGAAAGCTCACTTAAATCCCACACCCAATTTTTAAACTGGCTTTGTGTTGTGAATTCTGTTGTTAAGCTCCCTCCTGTGGTCATGAATGGTACTTCGGCTGGTTCTGTCCATGGGCTTCCTCTGGTGGTTGTGAGTGGGGCTGCGGCTTCTGAGGTTCCTTCCACAGGTGATGAGGTTAATTCGTTAGCTGGCTGCTCTATTTAACTCCACCTAGATCATTGCTCCATGCCACCTGTCAATGTTCCAGTATTGGTCTAGTTCGCTCCTGGATCGTTCTTGTGACCTGTCTTCCCAGCAGAAGCTAAGTTCCTGCTTGTTTTTCTCTGTTTGCTATTTTTTCTGTCCAGCTTGCTATTTTGATTCTGGGACGCAGAGGGAGCGCCTCCGCACCGTGAGTCAGTGCGGAGGGTCTTTTTGCGCCCTCTGTGTGGTCTTTTGTAGTTTTTTGTGCTGACCGCAAAGTTACCTTTCTTATCCTCTGTCTGTTCAGTAAGTCGGGCCTCACTTTGCTAAATCTATTTCATCTCTGTGTTTGTAATTTTCATCTTAACTCACAGTCATTATATGTGGGGGGCTGCCTGTTCCTTTGGGGAATTTCTCTGAGGCAAGGTAGGCTTTATTTTTCTATCTTTAGGGCTAGCTAGTTCCTTAGGCTGTGACGAGTTGCGTAGGGAGCGTTAGGAGCAATCCACGGCTATTTCTAGTGTGTGTGATAGGATTAGGGATTGCGGTCAGCAGAGTTCCCACGTCTCAGAGCTTGTCCTGTATTATTAGTAACTATCAGGTCATTCCGTGTGCTCTTAACCACCAGGTCCATTATTGTCCTAAGCACCAGGTCATAACAGTACAGGTGGCCCAAAGTATTAATGCATCTCAATAGAGGGATAAGAGAACTTCTGAGACCATTTTTTTTTCTTTGCAGTGTGCTTTGTCTCTCTTTTCCCCTTTACCTCTGGGTGGTTCAGGATACAGGTGTAGATATGGACATTCAAGGTCTCTTCTCTTGTATGGATAATCTCACTGCAAGGGTACAAAACATTCAAGATTTTGTGGTTCAGAATCCGATGTTAGAGCCTAGGATTCCAATTCCTGATTTGTTTTTTTGGGATAGATCTAAGTTTCTGAATTTCAAAAATAATTGTAAATTGTTTCTTGCTTTTAAACCTCGCTCCTCAGGTAACCCTGTTCAACAAGTGAAAATCATTATTTCTTTGTTACGTGGAGACCCTCAAGACTGGGCATTTTCCCTTGCGCCAGGAGATCCGGCATTGCGTGATGTTGATGCATTTTTTCTGGCGCTTGGATTGCTTTATGATGAACCAAATTCAGTGGATCAGGCAGAGAAAATCTTGCTGGCTCTGTGTCAGGGTCAGGATGAGGTAGAGATATATTGTCAGAAGTTTAGGAAGTGGTCTGTACTCACTCAGTGGAATGAATGTGCGCTGGCAGCAATTTTCAGAAAGGGTCTCTCTGAAGCCCTTATGGATGTCATGGTGGGATTTCCCATGCCTGCTGGTCTGAATGAGTCTATGTCTTTGGCCATTCAGATTGATCGACGCTTGCGTGAGCGTAAAGTTGTGCACCATTTGGCGGTATGATCTGAGCATAGACCTGAGCCTATGCAATGTGATAGGACTTTGACCAGAGCTGGTATCAAATATAAATAGTAAAGCCGCACCCTATAATGGCAATGTCTTTATGGACAGCAGAGTGCACGTCCTCACCAGGGGATCCATCCCAGTAGGTAAATCCAGAAGCACATGAAGAAAAGGACAGCACCACAGCAATTGTGAAAAGACAGCTCCAAAGTTTATTCTGCCATCTGCAACGTTTCGGTCCGTGCTTGAAAATGGTCCACGGACCGAAACGTTGCAGATGGCAGAATAAACTTTGGAGCTGTCTTTTCACAATTGCTGTGGTGCTGTCCTTTTCTTCATGTGCTTCTGGTTTGACCAGAGCTGAACGGCAAGAACACAGACGTCGGAATGGGCTGTGTTTTTACTGTGGTGATTCCACTCATGCTTTCTCCAATTGCCCTAAGCGCACTAAGCGTTTCGCTAGGTCTGCCACCATTGGTACGGTACAGTCGAAATTTCTTTTGTCCGTTACTCTGATTTGCTCTTTGTCATCCCATTCTGTTATGGCATTTGTGGATTCAGGCGCTGCCCTGAATTTGATGGACTTGGAGTTTGCTAGGCACTGTGGTTTTTTCTTGGAGCCCTTGCAGTATCCTATTCCATTGAGAGGAATTGATGCTACGCCTTTGGCCAAGAATAAGCCCCAGTACTGGACCCAATTGACCATGTGCATGGCTCCTGCACATCAGGAGGATATTCGCTTTTTGGTGTTGCATAATCTGCATGATGTGGTCGTTTTGGGGTTGCCATGGCTACAGGTCCATAATCCAGTATTGGATTGGAAATCTATGTCTGTGTCCAGCTGGGGTTGTCAGGGGGTACATGGTGATGTTCCATTTTTGTCTATTTCGTCATCCACCCCTTCTGAAGTCCCGGAGTTTTTGTCGGTTTACCGGGATGTATTTGATGAGCCCAAATCCAGTGCCCTACCTCCTCATAGGGATTGCGATTGTGCTATCAATTTGATTCCTGGTAGTAAGTTTCCTAAGGGCCGACTGTTCAATTTATCTGTGCCAGAACACGCCGCTATGCGGAGTTATATAAAGGAATCCTTGGAGAAGGGTCATATTCGCCCGTCGTCGTCACCATTGGGAGCAGGGTTCTTTTTTGTGGCCAAGAAGGATGGTTCTTTGAGACCTTGAATTGATTACCGCCTTCTTAATAAGATCACAGTCAAATTTCAATACCCTTTGCCGCTGCTGTCTGATTTATTTGCTCGGATTAAGGGGGCTAGTTGGTTCACCAAGATAGATCTTCGTGGTGCGTATAATCTTGTGCGTATTAAACAGGGCGATGAATGGAAAACAGCATTTAATACGCCCGAGGGCCATTTTGAGTACCTGGTTATGCCATTTGGGCTTTCCAATGCTCCATCAGTATTTCAGTCCTTTATGCATGACATCTTCCGAGAGTACCTGGATAAATTGCTGATTGTATATTTGGATGATATTTTGGTCTTCTCGGATGATTGGGAGTCTCACGTGAAGCAGGTCAGAATGGTGTTCCAGGTCCTTCGTGCTAATTCTTTGTTTGTGAAGGGGTCTAAGTGTCTCTTTGGAGTTCAGAAAGTTTCATTTTTGGGTTTCATTTTTTCCCCTTCTACTATCGAGATGGACCCTGTTAAAGTCCAGGCCATTTATGATTGGACTCAGCCGACATCTGTGAAGAGTCTGCAAAAGTTCCTGGGCTTTGCTAATTTTTATCGTCGCTTCATCAGTAATTTTTCTAGTGTTGCTAAACCGTTGACTGATTTGACCAAGAAGGGTGCTGATGTGATCAATTGGTCTTCTGCGGCTGTGGAAGCTTTTCAGGAGTTGAAGCGTCGTTTTTCTTCTGCCCCTGTGTTGTGCCAGCCAGATGTTTCGCTCCCGTTTGAGGTCGAGGTTGATGCTTCTGAGATTGGAGCAGGAGCTGTTTTGTCGCAAAGAAGTTCTGATGGCTCGGTGATGAAACCATGTGCCTTCTTTTCTAGAAAGTTTTCGCCTGCTGAGCGCAATTATGATGTTGGCAATCGAGAGTTGTTGGCCTTGAAGTGGGCATTCGAGGAGTGGCATCATTGGCTTGAAGGAGCCAAGCATCGCGTGGTGGTCTTGATGGATCACAAGAATTTGACTTATCTCGAGTCTGCCAAACGGTTGAATCCTAGACAGGCTCGTTGGTCGCTATTTTTCTCCCGTTTTGATTTTGTGGTTTCGTACCTTCCAGGCTCTAAGAATGTGAAGGCTGATGCCCTGTCAAGGAGTTTTGTGCCCGACTCTCCGGGTCTTCCTGACCCGGCGGGTATTCTCAAAGAGGGGGTAATTTTGTCTGCCATCTCCCCTGATTTGCGGCAGGTGCTGCAAAAATTTCAGGCTGATAGACCTGACCGTTGCCCAGCGGAGAAACTGTTTGTCCCTGATAAATGGACTAGTAGAGTTATCTCTGAGGTTCATTGTTCGGTGTTGGCTGGTCATCCTGGAATCTTTGGTACCAGAGATTTGGTGGCTAGATCCTTTTGGTGGCCGTCTTTGTCGCGGGATGTGCGTTCTTTTGTGCAGTCCTGTGGGACTTGTGCTCGGGCTAAGCCCTGCTGTTCTCGTGCCAGTGGGTTGCTTTTGCCCTTGCCGGTCCCGAAGAGGCCCTGGACGCATATTTCTATGGATTTTATTTCGGATCTCCCTGTCTCTCAAAAGATGTCGGTCATTTGGGTGGTTTGTGATCGCTTCTCTAAGATGGTCCATTTGGTACCCTTGTCTAAATTGCCTTCCTCCTCTGATTTGGTGCCGTTGTTTTTCCAGCATGTGGTTCGTTTACATGGCATTCCGGAGAACATCGTTTCGGACAGAGGTTCCCAGTTTGTTTCGAGGTTTTGGCGATCCTTTTGTGCTAGGATGGGCATTGATTTGTCTTTTTCCTCGGCTTTCCATCCTCAGACAAATGGCCAAACCGAACGTACTAATCAGACTTTGGAAACATATCTGAGATGCTTTGTTTCTGCTGATCAGGATGATTGGGTGTCCTTTTTGCCTTTGGCTGAGTTCGCCCTTAATAATCGGGCCAGCTCGGCTACTTTGGTTTCGCCGTTTTTCTGCAATTCTGGTTTCCATCCTCGTTTCTCTTCAGGGCAGGTTGAGTCTTCGGACTGTCCTGGTGTGGATACTGTGGTGGATAGGTTGCAGCAGATTTGGACTTATGTGGTGGACAATTTGACATTGTCCCAGGAGAAGGCTCAACGTTTCGCTAACCGCCGGTGCTGTGTGGGTCCCCGACTTCGTGTTGGGGATTTGGTTTGGTTGTCGTCTCGTTATGTTCCTATGAAGGTTTCCTCTCCTAAGTTTAAGCCTCGTTTCATTGGTCCGTATAAGATTTCTGAGGTTCTCTGTTGTGAATTCTGTGGCAGAGCTCCCTCCTGTGGTCACAAGTGGTACTTCGGCTGATTCTGTCTGTGAGCTTCCGTTGGTGGAGGAGAGTGGTACTGCGGCTTCTGAGTTTCCTTTCTCAGGTGATGTGGTGAAGTCGTTAGGTGCTGCTCTATTTAACTCCACCTGGTGCACTGATCCTGGCCTCCAGTCAATGTTCTAGTATAGGACTTGCTTCCTCCTGGATCGTTCCTGTGGCCTGCTGCTCTGCATAGCTAAGTTCCGCTTTTGTTATTTTGTTTGCTGTTTTTTCCTGTCCAGCTTGCATATTTGTTTTTTCTTGCTTGCTGGAAGCTCTGGGACGCAGAGGGTGTACCTCCGTGCCGTTAGTTAGGTACGGAGGGTCTTTTTGCTCCCTTTGCGTGGTTGTTTGTAGGGTTTTGTGTTGACCGCAAAGTTATCTTTCCTATCCTCGCTCTGTTCAGAAAGTCGGGCCTCACTTTGCTAAATCTATTTCATCTCTACGTTTGTCTTTTCATCTTAACTCACAGTCATTATATGTGGGGGCTGCCTTTTCCTTTGGGGTATTTCTTTGAGGCAAGGTAGGCTTATTTTCTATCTTCAGGCTAGCTAGTTTCTCAGGCTGTGCCGAGTTGCATTAGGCGCAATCCACGGCTGCCTCTAGTGTGTGTTGGAGAGGATTAGGGATTGCGGTCAGCAGAGTTTCCACGTCTCAGAGCTCGTTCTTTGTTTTTGGGTTATTGTCAGGTCACTGTATGTGCTCTGGCTTCTATGTCCATTGTGGCACTGAATTGCCTTATCATAACAGTTCTCAATCCTGTGTCATTTCGTTTGACCCTTCCAGCTTCTTTTGCCATCCATAATGTATTCCATAGGTCGTTGTTGCGGAGATACGTGGCGCCTGTGGTTCCATCCGTTGATCCTCCTGCCCCGGTGTTGGTTGAGGGGGAGTTGGAGTATGTGGTGGAGAAGATTTTGGATTCTTGTATTTCGAGACGGAAACTCCAGTACCTGGTCAAGTGGAAGGGTTATGGTCAGGAAGATAATTCCTGGGTCTTTGCCTCTGATGTTCATGCTGCCGATCTTGTGTGTTCTTGTGACCTGTCTTCCCAGCAGAAGCTAAGTTCCTGCTTGTTTTTCTCTGTTTGCTATTTTTTCTGTCCAGCTTGCTATTTAGATTTTTGTCTTGCTTGCTGGAAGCTCTGGGACGCAGAGGGAGCGCCTCCGCACCGTGAGTCGGTGTGGAGGGTCTTTTTGCGCCCTCTGCGTGGTCTTTTTGTAGTTTTTTGTGCTGACCGCAAAGTTACCTTTCCTATCCTCTGTCTGTTCAGTAAGTCGGGCCTCACTTTGCTAAATCTATTTCATCTCTCTGTTTGTAATTTTCATCTTAACTCACAGTCATTATATGTGGGGGGCTGCCTGTTCCTTTGGGGAATTTCTCTGAGGCAAGGTAGGCTTTATTTTTCTAACTTTAGGGCTAGCTAGTTCCTTAGGCTGTGACGAGTTGCATAGGGAGCGTTAGGATCAATCCACGGCTATTTCTAGTGTGTGTGATAGGATTAGGGATTGCGGTCAGCAGAGTTCCCACGTCTCAGAGCTTGTCCTGTATTATTAGTAACTATCAGGTCATTCCGTGTGCTCTTAACCACCAGGTCCATTATTGTCCTCACCACCAGGTCATAACAGCTTTGCCTCCAGTCAATTTTAAAGGCTCTTCCATGCCTTCAATACTGATTGGGCTTCATGACATCATGATCCAGTAGGGCATTACATGTTATGACGTTGCATGTTTTGACATTGCATGCCTAGGTCTCATATGATGTCATGTCGTGCATCACTTTATAAAGTTATGATTCAGGAGGCCTTGTTACCAGCACAGATGACAATTAGTCCTGTAGCGTACAGAACTTTGGGACAAGTGATGGAAGGTAAGAAGAGATATTTATGCATTTTTTTAATCCTACCTTTATTTTGTTCTGGAGTCTGGAGAGACTCGATTTACAATCTCCATGCTTTTCTCATGATCATATATGTGGCCTGTTCAAGAGTTGGAACAGCCAAAAATCTGTTCGTCTTTGCACCTGAAGGAAAAACTAAGAGTGTCGTTTATCAAATGGCTCTCGAAGAAGTGTAGAAGATTACTTCACATTACTGGTCAATTTAGTTAAATCTGTGTGGAATATCTCTGGTGTTGAAATATATGTTGTGAAATGTTACTATTACCTTAGCTTTTGCCTTTTAATAATTACTTTTCTATCTATTTGTTTTGTGGTTTTTGTGTGCAGAATAAATTTTTGTTTTCTATTCTATTTTTATTCTATTCTATTTTGCTAACAGCAGTTATTAACCTGGGCGATGTCGGGTAGTACAGCTAGTAGCTTAATAAATGCGTTTCAGTGAAACATTCAGTATGCATGAAATAAATTGACAAAGCGAATTTTGTGGCTAAATTGGAGCATGACTGATGTTTCTCTTATCTCTGTTCATCTTTTAAAATAATATACCATGAAAGACAAGGATGTTTACAAGGAGTTTGCATGCTCTCCTTGTGTTTGCTTGGGTTTCCTCTTTAGTACTCCAGTTACTCCAACACTCCAAATTCATACAGTCAAATCAAATCTCTTGCTTTGCTCTGAAGATGGGCAAACACCCCAAATGCATGACATGAAATAGAGTTGATAGTTGTTTTTTTCCGAAAGTCATAAGGCTTGACTTGTTAAAAGGACGATAATGACTTTTAGGATTGCTACCTGTAGTTCTTGGCACTATAGTTCAAGTCCTCTTCCTCTCTGATTAGACAATAGGCATATCAAAAACAAAGATTATTTATTTTATTTATTTATATCATATTACATACAGATAGGAAATTTAGATTGTGAGACCAAGTGGCAATGGTGAAGATGGTGTCTGTAAAGAACTGTGGAATATGATGGGGCTATATAAGCAAACTTAATAAATAAATATAATACTGTATATCGCTAAAATAGTCTAAAATTTATGAAGGTGGAGGTGTTTTCTAGACTAGGAAGTGTGAACGTGTATTTCACTTTTCAATTGTGACATCACCATTATATTCTATTTTTTTAAATCAATATGGCTGGTAACATGGTACATAACAGCACAATAACAAAGGTGGAAAAGAGGTTTTTAACACACATAAAATCGGAGCTACAGTTTATAATCAATAGAAACCAACATTTCAGATAAAGTACTCGGTACTAGAGTTGAGCGACCTTGACCTTTTTAGAGTCGAGCCGGGTTTCGCGAAACCCGACTATCTCAAAAGTCGGGTCGAGTGAAATCGGCCGATTATGACGAAAAGTCGGGATCGACCGAAACACGAAACCCAATGCAAGTCAATGGGGCAGCATAGTCGGCAGTGAGTGGGGGCCAGGAAAACACCTAGAGTGCCCATTTTAATGTCAAAACCATCCATTCTTCTTAATGAAGCTTGTCAAACATAATTAACCTTATAATAATTGGAAGGCATTTGAAATTGGGGGTCATTTGCCTAAAGTTGTGGTGGGTAGGGCTGGTTCAAGTAATTAGTGGGCCCAGGAAATCTGGACCACGTCACGGCAGTGGAGCAGGGAGAGGTAAGTATTTAAACTTTGCAAGTGCTGTGAACCTGAGCAAGCAGGGGGGGCCCACTCGTTGGCATTGGCACTGGCACAGGGCCCCTCAAAGTACAGCGGTGTGTTTGCACGGCGGGGGCGCCTCCCACCGGCAGCAACACTTTTGCGTACTATGAGAGGCCCTGTGCCAGTGACGTCGCCAACTAGTATTCCTCCCCCCACCTGATGAAGGAACCTGCACTTTCATCTGCACCTTCCTCTTTGTCCCCGTGTAAGGTGGTATGGTATGCGGGAAGAGCAACCTGACTTTCAGCAGGGTCACAATGTTGTTGTGTAGCGTGCACGGGGAATGTTGCGTTATGGGTCAATGTACCAGCAGACTCATCTATCACTGGCTGGGCAATGGGCACGATGAAGTGGAAACACAGATATAGGCCCAAATAATAAAGTGGGCTAAATGCAGTTCAAAATTGGTAACACAGGAATAACCAGGGGGCATTGCAGTGGAGGACAACTGGAATGAGAGGCTGACACAGAGAGTAGGCCCAAATCAGTAAGTAGTCGAAATGCAGTTCAAAATTGGCAACCGTAGTAAACAGGCGGCACAGCTTTGTTCAGTGGAGGAGAACAGCAAGGAGTGGCAGACACCAATAGTAGGCCCCAACCCAACTAGTAGGCCAAATGCAGTCTAACATTAACAACTACTTAACGAGAGCCTGAAAATGGAATTTCAGGACAGGAAACCAGGAGAACAGCAAGGAGTGGCAGACACCGATAGTAGGCCCCAAACCAACTAGTAAGCCAAATGCAGTTGTTCCATTTAACCACAATTTAATGAGAGCCTGAAGATAGAAGCTCAGGAAAGGCAACCTGGGGAACACCTTGGAGTGTAAAACACCATCTCTCTCCACCCCATACCCATTTTGTAGGCCTAATGCAGTGTACTTTTCTACAACTACTAAAGGAGAGTCGGAAGACCGAAGCAATGGCAAGGAAACCTGGGGAACACCTTGGAGTGTAACACACCATCTCTCTCCACCCCATACCCAATTTGTAGGCCTAATGCAGCCTACTTTCCGACAACTACTAAACGAGAGCATGAAGATCGAAGCTCAGGAAAGGCAACCTGGGGAACACCTTGGAGTGTAACACACCATCTCTCTCCACCCCATACCCATTTTGTAGGCCTAATGCAGTGTACTTTTCTACAACTACTAAACGAGAGTCGGAAGACCGAAGCTCAGGAAAGGCAACCTGGGGAACACCTTGGAGTGTAACACACTCTCTCTCTACACCACGGAAGGGCTGATTCTTAGGAAGGAAGGCTGTCGGAAAGAAGCCGGGCGCATCCGAGGGTGATTATATTCTTATTAGGTATATACTCACCCTCGGACGCGCCCTGCTTCTTTATTTGTAATGAATGTTTATTTGCAATGTGGTTTTGACTTACTCTATTATTTTGGTAATTAATGATTTTATTATTTTCATTGTTTTGCATCTTCTTGGCAATAATATAAAGAAGACGTGACAGGACAACACTCGGTGGATGCCATATCTGTGTTTTCAATTGAAAAAACCTTTCAGTTAACTACTTGCAGGAGAACGTTATTGTAGCTGGTGGCCATTTTTAGTACTGTACCAGATTTTAGTTGTATGTGTTTTTTTTAATGTTAAAATGTCTGCATTTGATATCTCACCAGTATTTTCTTTTTTATAAGCAAAATACTTATTTTTTTATTTTATGATGTTGGTTCAAGGGGTACACGGGCAGCAGTAGACAGGTCAGTGGAGGCCTAGTGGAAGGAGGGACCGCAGACAGGCTTCGAAGGCCTAACATAATAAAATGGGCTGGCTGTAGGCAATTTACAATTGGTTCCATGGGAACATGGGCAGCAGTAGACAGGTCAGTGGAGGCCTAGTGGAAGGAGGGACCGCAGACAGGCTTCGAAGCCCTAACTTCATAAATTGGGCTGCCTGTAGGCAATTTAAAATTGGTTCCAGGGGAACACGGGCAGCAGTAGACAGGTCAGTGGAGGCCTAGAGGAAGGAGGGACCGCAGATGCGCCAATGTTTCCCCCATACCCAATTTGTAGGCCTAATGCAGCGTAGTTTCCAACAACTACTAAACGAGAGCCGGAAGATCGAAGCTCAGGAAAGGCAACCTGGGGAACACCTTGGAGTGTAACACACCCTCTCTCTACACCACGGAAGGGCTGATTCTTAGGAAGGAAGGCTGTCGGAAAGAAGCCGGGCGCATCCGAGGGTGATTATATTCTTATTAGGTATATACTCACCCTCGGACGCGCCCTGCTTCTTCATTTGTAATGATTGTTTATTTGCAATGTGATTTTGACTTACTCTATTATTTTGGTAATTAATGATTTTATTATTTTCATTGTTTTGCATCTTCTTGGCAATAATATAAAGAAGACGCGACAGGACAACACTCGGTGGATGCCATATCTGTGTTTTCAATTGAAAAAAACTTTCAGTTAACTACTTGCAGGAGAAAGTTATTGTAGCTGGTGGCCATTTTTAGTACTGTACCAGATTTTAGTTGTATGTGTTTGTTTTTAATGTTAAAATGTCTGCATTTGATATCTCACCAGTATTTTCTTTTTTATAAGCAAAATACTTATTTTTTTATTTTATGATGTTGGTTCAAGGGGTACACGGGCAGCAGTAGACAGGTCAGTGGAGGCCTAGTGGAAGGAGGGACCGCAGACAGGCTTCGAAGCCCTAACATCATAAATTGGGCTGCCTGTAGGCAATTTAAAATTGGTTCCAGGGGAACACGGGCAGCAGTAGACAGGTCAGTGGAGGCCTAGAGGAAGGAGGGACCGCAGATGCGCCAATGTTTCCCCCATACCCAATTTGTAGGCCTAATGCAGCGTAGTTTCCAACAACTACTAAACGAGAGCCGGAAGATCAAAGCTCAGGAAAGGCAACCTGGGGAACACCTTGGAGTGTAACACACCCTATCTGTACACACCATACCCAATTTGAAGGCCTAATGCAGCGTAGTTTCCAACAACTACTAAACGAGAGCCGGAAGATCGAAGCTCAGGAAAGGCAACCTGGGGAACACCTTGGAGTGTAACACACCCTCTCTCTACACCACGGAAGGGCTGATTCTTAGGAAGGAAGGCTGTCAGAAAGAAGCCGGGCGCATCCGAGGGTGATTATATTCTTATTAGGTATATACTCACCCTCGGACGCGCCCTGCTTCTTAATTTGTAATGAATGTTTATTTGCAATGTGCTTTTGACTTACTCTATTATTTTGGTAATTAATGATTTTATTATTTTCATTGTTTTGCATCTTCTTGGCAATAATATAAAGAAGACGCGACAGGACAACACTCGGTGGATGCCATATCTGTGTTTAAAATTTAAAAAAACTTTCAGTTAACTACTTGCAGGAGAAATTTATTGTAGATGGTGGCCATTTTTAGTACTGTACCAGATTTTTGTTGTATGTGTTTGTTTTTAATGTTAAAATGTCTGCATTTGATATCTCTCCAGTATTTTCTTTTTTATAAGCAAAATACTTATTTTTTTATTTTATGATGTTGGTTCAAGGGGTACACGGGCAGCAGTAGACAGGTCAGTGGAGGCCTAGTGGAAGGAGGGACCGCAGACAGGCTTCGAAGGCCTAACATAATAAAATGGGCTGGCTGTAGGCAATTTACAATTGGTTCCAGGGGAACACGGGCAGCAGTAGACAGGTCAGTGGAGGCCTAGTGGAAGGAGGGACCGCAGACAGGCTTCGAAGGCATAACATAATAAATTGGGCTGGCTGTAGGCAATTTACAATTGGTTCCAGGGGAACACGGGCAGCAGTAGACAGGTCAGTGTAGTAGTAGTGGAAAGAACGGGCCGCAGACAGGCTTCGAAGGCCTAACATAACAATAATTGGGATGTAGGCAATTTACAATTGGTTCCAGGGGAACACGGGCAGCAGTAGACAGGTCAGTGGAGGCCTACTGGAAGGAGGGAGCGCAGACAGGCTTCGAAGGCCTAACATAATAAAATGGGCTGGCTGTAGGCAATTTAAAATTGGTTCAAGGGGAACACGGGCAGCAGTGGCCTGGTCAGTGTAGTAGTAGTGGAAAGAACGGGCCACAGACAGGCTTCGAAGGCCTAACATAACAATAATTGGGATGTAGGCAATTTACAATTGGTTCCAGGGGAACACGGGCAGCAGTAGACAGGTCAGTGGAGGCCTAGTGGAACGAGGGAGCGCAGACAGGCTTCGAAGGCCTAACATAATAAAATGGGCTGGCTGTAGGCAATTTACAATTGGTTACAGGGGAACACGGGCAGCAGTAGACAGGTCAGTGGTGGCCTAGTGGAAGGAGGGACCGCAGACAGGCTTCGAAGCCCTAACATAATAAATTGGCCTGGCTGTAGGCAATTTACAATTGGTTCCAGGGGAACACGGGCAGCAGTGGCCTGGTCAGTGTAGTAGTAGTGGAAAGAACGGGCCGCAGACACATTGGTGGAGCTGTGAGAGATAATTTTGCAAGTGGTAGAGCACTGTTTGAGCTGGGGGGGGGGACTGTCTTGTGGCCGGCGGTACAGGCCCAGGGCCCCTCATATTACAACGGTGTGTCTGACGTTGGGTGCGCACCACCACCGCCAGAGACACTTTATTGTACTATGAGGGACCCAGTGGCAGTGCCGTCGACCAAAAGCGGGCACACCCACCTCTTCAGAAAAAAAACAGCACTCTCACGGGTGCTGGCGCCAAGTGGCGATACCACGGCCCCGTGTGGGGAGTTTGGCCATTTAGTGAGGTGTAAACATGTCGTATGCTGGACAATCAGGTGCAGAAAATTACGAGATTGGAAAAGTCATTCAGAATAGTCCACAGGCAAGACCTTTTCATAGGAAAGCTAGGTGTCAGCCGGGCAAGGTGGGGCAAAAGATTTCGAAATCCAGTTGTGGTTCATTTTAATGAAGGTTAGATCATCTACATTTTGGGTAGCCAGACGAGTCCTTTTTTCTGTTAGTATTGAACCTGCAGCACTGAATACTCTTTCTGATAGGACACTAGCTGCCGGGCAAGCAAGCTCCTGCAATGCATATTCTGCCAATTCTGGCCAGGTGTCTAATTTGGATGCCCAGTAATCAAATGGGAATGACGGTTGAGGGAGAACGTCGATAAGGGATGAAAAATAGTTAGTAACCATACTGGACAAATGTTGTCTCCTGTCACTTTGAATTGATGCTGCAGTACCTGTCCTGTCTGCGGTCATAGCAAAATCACTCCACAACCTGGTCAGAAAACCCCTCTGGCCAACGCCACTTCTGATTTCTGCCCCTCTAACACCTCTGGTCTGCTGGCCCCTTCAGCTCGTGTGAGAACGTTCACGGGCGCTGTGTGCAGGGAATGCCAGAAGCAAACGGTCAACAAGAGTTGATTGTTTGGTTGCTAATATTAGTTCCAAGTTCTCATGTGGCATTATATTTTGCAATTTGCCTTTATAGCGAGGATCAAGGAGGCAGGCCAACCAGTAATCGTCATCGTTCATCATTTTTGTTATGCGTGTGTCCCTTTTGAGGATACGTAAGGCATAATCCGCCATGTGGGCCAAAGTTCCAGTTCTCAAATCTGTGGTTGTGCTTGGTTGAGGGGCAGTTTCAGGTAAATCCACGTCACTTGTGTCCCTCCAAAAACCAGAACCCGGCCTTGCCGCGCCAACAATTTCCACTGGCCCCGGAAAAGCTTCCTCATTAAAAATATAATCATCCCCATCATCCTCCTCGTCCTCCTCCTCCTCTTCGCCCGCTACCTCGTCCTGTACACTGCCCTGGCCAGACAATGGCTGACTGTCATCAAGGCTTTCCTCTTCCTCAGCTGCAGACGCCTGATCCTTTATGTGCGTCAAACTTTGCATCAGCAGACGCATTAGGGGGATGCTCATGCTTATTATGGCGTTGTCTGCACTAACCAGCCGTGTGCATTCCTCAAAACACTGAAGGACTTGACACATGTCTTGAATCTTCGACCACTGCACACCTGACAACTCCATGTCTGCCATCCTACTGCCTGCCCGTGTATGTGTATCCTCCCACAAAAACATAACAGCCCGCCTCTGTTCACACAGTCTCTGAAGCATGTGCAGTGTTGAGTTCCACCTTGTTGCAACGTCTATGATTAGGTGATGCTGGGGAAGGTTCAAAGAACGCTGATAGGTCTGCATACGGCTGGAGTGTACGGGCGAACGGCGGATATGTGAGCAAAGTCCACGCACTTTGAGGAGCAGGTCGGATAACCCCGGATAACTTTTCAGGAAGCACTGCACCACCAGGTTTAAGGTGTGAACCAGGCAAGGAATGTGTTTCAGTTGGGAAAGGGAGATGGCAGCCATGAAATTCCTTCCGTTATCACTCACTACCTTGCCTGCCTCAAGATCTACAGTGCCCAGCCACGACTGCGTTTCTTTCTGCAAGAACTCGGACAGAACTTCAGCGGTGTGTCTGTTGTCGCCCAAACACTTCATAGCCAATACAGCCTGCTGACGTTTGCCAGTAACTGCCCCATAATGGGAGACCTGGAGTGCAACAGTGACAGCTGCGGATGGAGTGGTTGTGCGACTGCGGTCTGTGGACGAGGTATCGCTTCTGCAGGAGGACGAGGTGGAGGAGGAGGAGGGGGTGCGAACGGCTACAGCCAACTGTTTCCTAGACCGTGGGCTAGGCAGAACTGTCCCAAACTTGCTGTCCCCTGTGGACCCTGCATCCACCACATTTACCCAGTGTGCCGTGATGGACACGTAACGTCCCTGGCCATGCCTACTGGTCCATGCATCTGTTGTCAGGTGCAACTTTGTGCTCACAGATTGCCTGAGTGCATGGACGATGCGCTCTTTAACATGCTGGTGGAGGGCTGGGATGGCTTTTCTGGAAAAAAAATTTTGACTGGGTAGCTCGTAGCGTGGTACAGCGTAGTCCATCAGGGCTTTGAAAGCTTCGCTTTCAACTAACCGGTAGGGCATCATCTCTAACGAGATTAGTCTAGCTATGTGGGCGTTCAAACCCTGTGTACGCGGATGCGAGGCTAAGTACTTCCTTTTTCTAACCATAGTCTCATGTAGGGTGAGCTGGACTGGAGAGCTGGAGATCGTGGAACTAGCGGGGGTGCCGGTGGACATGGCAGACTGAGAGACGGTGGGAGATGGTATTGTTGCCGCCGGTGCCCTAGATGCAGTGTTTCCTTCTACGAAACTGGTGATTCCCTGACCCTGACTGCTTTGGCCTGGCAAAGAAACCTGCACAGATACTGCAGGTGGTGCAGAAAATGGTGGCCCTACACTGCCGGAAGGGATGTTGCGTTGATGACTAGCTTCATTGGCCGAGGGTGCTACAACCTTAAGGGACGTTTGATAGTTAGTCCAAGCTTGCAAATGCATGGTGGTTAAATGTCTATGCATGCAACTTGTATTGAGACTTTTCAGATTCTGCCCTCTGCTTAAGGTAGTTGAACATTTTTGACAGATTACTTTGCGCTGATCAATTGGATGTTGTTTAAAAAAATGCCAGACTGCACTCTTTCTAGCATCGGATACCTTTTCAGGCATTGCAGACTGAGCTTTAACCGGATGGCCACGCTGTCCTCCAACAGGTTTTGAATTTGCCACGCGTTTTGGGCAAGATACGGGCCCGGCAGATGGAACCTGTTGCGATGTTGATGCCTGCTGCGGCCCCTCCTCCTCCGCTTCAGAACTGCTGCCGCCTGCACCCTGTTCACCCAATGGCTGCCAATCGGGGTCAAGAACTGGGTCATCTATTACCTCTTCTTGTAGCTCATGTGCAACTTCGTCTGTGTCACCGTGTCGGTGGGTGGTATAGCGTTCGTGATGGGGCAACATAGTCTCATCAGGGTCTGATTCTTGATCAGCACCCTGCGAGGGCAATGTTGTGGTCTGAGTCAAAGGACCAGCATAGTAGTCTGGCTGTGGCTGTGCATCAGTGCACTCCATGTCAGATTCAACTTGTAATGGGCATGGACTGTTAACTGCTTCACTTTCTAAGCCAGGGACGGTATGTGTAAAGAGCTCCATGGAGTAACCCGTTGTGTCGCCTGCTGCATTCTTCTCTGTTGTTGTTTTTGCTGAAGAGGACAAGGAAGCGACTTGTCCCTGACCGTGAACTTCCACTAACGACGCGCTGCTTTTACTTTTACAAGTTTCACGAGAGGAGGCAAAAGAGCTAGAGGCTGAGTCAGCAAGATAAGCCAAAACTTGCTCTTGCTGCTCCGGCTTTAAAAGCGGTTTTCCTACGCCCAGAAAAGGGAGCGTTCGAGGCCTTGTGTAGCCAGACGACGAACCTGGCTCCACAGCTCCAGACTTAGGTGCAATATTTTTTTTCCCACGACCACCTGATGCTCCACCACTACCACTACCCTCATTACCAGCTGACAATGAACTCCCCCGGCCACGACCTCTTCCACCAGACTTCCTCATTGTTTTAAAAACGTTACCAAACTAACGGTATTTGTTGCTGTCACACAACTTACACGGTGAGCTATAACTTCAGTATGATTTAGCTACCCCTTTACAGGTGGGTGAGACCACAACGAAAATCAGCCACAATGTTACACACTCTGTTGTTGTTGGCAACAAATGAGAGAGATGCCACACACGCAGGACTGTCACTGAAGCGCAAATGTAAATATTAATCTCCCACTGATTTGTGTTTGTTTTTTTTTAAAAGGGAGACTTTAGAAAAAAAAAATAATACAAAAAAATTATTTTTTACGGAAGATTTTATAAACCAAATAAAATGAAATGCTTGTTTCAGGGAGAATTTAGAAAACAAACAAACAAAAAAAAAGGCTTTGTAGGGCCCACTGAGTGAGAGAGGACGCACACAGGAGTCAGGCGTGGCACACAAGCCCAGAGGCCAATATTTATCTCCCACTGATTGATTTAGTGATTTTTTCAGGTAGATTTTGGAACCCAAATCAAGCAAAAAAATTAATAGGCTTTCTATGGCCCACAATTGGAGAGAGAGAGAGAGAGATGGCACACCCAGGAGTCAAGACTGGCACACAAGCAGAAAGGGCAATATTAATCTCCCACTGATTGATTTAGTGATTTTTGCAGGTAGATTTTGGAACCCAAATCAAGCAAAAAAATTAATAGGCTTTCTATGGCCCACAATTGGGGAGAGAGAGAGAGATGGCACACCCAGGAGTCAAGACTGGCACACAAGCAGAAAGGGCAATATGAATCTCCCACAGATTGATTTAGTGATTTTTTCAGGTAGATTTTGGAACCCAAATCAAGCAAAAAAATTAATAGGCTTTCTATGGCCCACAATTGGAGAGAGAGAGAGATGGCACACCCAGGAGTCAAGACTGGCACACAAGCAGAAAGGGCAATATTAATCTCCCACTGATTGATTTAGTGATTTTTTCAGGTAGATTTTGGAACCCAAATCAAGCAAAAAAATACATAGGCTTTCTATGGCCCACAATTGGAGAGAGAGAGAGAGATGGCACACCCAGGAGTCAAGACTGGCCCACAAGCAGAAAGGCCAATATTTTATCTCCCACTGATTGATTTATTGATTTTTTCAGGTAGATTTTGGAACCCAAATCAAGCAAAAAAATAAATAGGCTTTCTATGGCCCACAATTGGAGAGAGAGAGAGAGATGGCACACCCAGGAGTCAAGACTGGCACACAAGCAGAAAGGGCAATATTAATCTCCCACTGATTGATTTATTGATTTTTTCAGGTAGATTTTGGAACCCAAATCAAGCAAAAAAATTAATAGGCTTTCTATGGCCCACAATTGGGGAGAGAGAGAGAGATGGCACACCCAGGAGTCAAGACTGGCACACAAGCAGAAATGGCAATATGAATCTCCCACAGATTTGATTTTTTTTTTTTCAGGGAGACTTTAGAGAAAAAAAAATACAAAAAAAATGATTTTTTAAGGAATAATTTAGAAACCAAATAAAATAAAATGATTTTTTCAGGGAGAATTTTGAAAACAAATAAAACAAAAAATAGGCTTTGTAGGGCCCACTGAGTGACAGATGACGCACACAGGAGTCAGGAGTGGCACACAAGCCCAGAGGCCAATATTTATCTCCCACTGATTGATTTAGTGATTTTTTCAGGTAGATTTTGGAACCCAAATCAAGCAAAAAATTTAATAGGCTTTCTATGGCCCACAATTGGGGAGAGAGAGAGAGATGGCACACCCAGGAGTCAAGACTGGCACACAAGCAGAAAGGGCAATATGAATCTCCCACAGATTGATTTAGTGATTTTGTAAGGTAGATTTTGGAACCCAAATCAAGCAAAAAAATTAATAGGCTTTCTATGGCCCACAATTGGAGAGAGAGAGAGAGATGGCACACCCAGGAGTCAAGACTGGCACACAAGCAGAAAGGGCAATATTAATCTCCCACTGATTGATTGAGTGATTTTTTCAGGTAGATTTTGGAACCCAAATCAAGCAAAAAAATTAATAGGCTTTCTATGGCCCACAATTGGGGAGAGAGAGAGAGATGGCACACCCAGGAGTCAAGACTGGCACACAAGCAGAAAGGGCAATATGAATCTCCCACAGATTTGATTTTTTTTTTTTTTTCAGGGAGACTTTAGAGAAAAAAAAAAAATGATTTTTTCATGAATAATTTAGAAACCAAATAAAATAAAATGATTTTTTCAGGGAGAATTTAGAAAACAAATAAAACAAAAAATAGGCTTTGTAGGGCCCACTGAGTGACAGATGACGCACGCAGGAGTCAGGAGTGGCACACAAGCCCAGAGGCCAATATTTATCTCCCACTGATTGATTTAGTGATTTTTTCAGGTAGATTTTGGAACCCAAATCAAGCAAAAAATTTAATAGGCTTTCTATGGCCCACAATTGGGGAGAGAGAGAGAGATGGCACACCCAGGAGTCAAGACTGGCACACAAGCAGAAAGGGCAATATTAATCTCCCACTGATTTGTGTTTTTTTTTTTTACAAGGGAGACTTTAGAAAAAAATAAAAAATAAAAAAAAAAGATTTTTTAAGGAAGAATTTATAAACCAAATAAAATAAAATGATTGTTTCAGGGAGAATTTAGAAAACAAATAAAAAAAAAATAGGCTTTGTAGTGCCCACTGAGTGAGAGAGGACGCACACAGGAGTCAGGAGTGGCACACAAGCCCAGAGGCCAATATTTATCTACCACTGATTGATTTAGTGATTTTTTCAGGTAGATTTTGGAACCCAAATCAAGCAAAAAAATAAATAGGCTTTCTATGGCCCACTATTTGTGAGAGAGATGGCACGCTCAGGACTGGCACACAAGCCCAGAGGCCAATATTAATCTCCCACTTTTTTTTTTTTTTTCCAGGGAAAATTTATAAACCCAATAAAAAAAATAATAAATAGGCTTTCTATGGCCCACTATCTGAGAGAGAGAGATGGCACGCTTAGGACTGGCACACAAGCCCAAAGGCCAATATTAATCTCCCACTGATTGATTTATTGATTTTTTCAGGTAGAATTTAGAACCCAAATCAAGCAAAAAAATTAATAGGCTTTCTATGGCCCACTGAGTGAGAGATGGCACACACAGGAGTCAGGAGTGGCACACAAGCCCTGAGGCCAATATTTTTCTCCCACTGATTGATGTTGTGATTTTTTCAGGTAGATTTTGGAACCCAAATCAAGCTAAAAAATAAATAGGCTTTCTATGGCCCACTGAGTGAGAGATGGCACACACAGGAGTAAGGAGTGGCACACAAGCCCTGAGGCCAATATTTTTCTCCCACTGATTGATGTTGTGATTTTTTCTGGTAGATTTTGGAACCCAAATCAAGCAAAAAAAATAAATAGGCTTTCTATGGCCCACAGAGTGAGAGATGACACAGACAGGGATGGCACTCTAGCAGAAATGCCAATCTTAATCTCCCACAAAAAAAAAAAAAAAAAAAAAGGAACTGTCCTTCTATTACTATCTCCCTGCAGTAATCTCAGCCAGGTATGGCAGGCAGCAATAAGGAGTGGACTGATGCACAAAGTAAATAAAAAGTGTGGACAAACAAACAAGATAGCTGTGCAGAAAGGAAGGAACAAGAGGATTTGTGCTTTGAAAAAAGCAGTTGGTTTGCACAGCGGCGTACACGCAGCAATGCAGCTATCAGGGAGCCTTCTAGGGCAGCCCAATGAGCTACAGCGCTGAGGGAAAAAAAAAAAAAGGAGCTTCCACTGTCCCTGCACACCGAAGGTGGTGTTGGGCAGTGGAAATCGCTACAGCACAAGCGGTTTTGTGGTTAATGGACCCTGCCTAACGCTATCCCTGCTTCTGACGAAGCGGCAGCAACCTCTCCCTAAGCTCAGATCAGCAGCAGTAAGATGGCGGTCGGCGGGAACGCCCCTTTATAGCCCCTGTGATGCCGCGGACAGCAAGCCAATCACTGCAATGCCCTTCTCTAAGATGGTGGGGACCAGGACCTATGTCATCACGCTGCCCACACTCTGCGTTTACCTTCATTGGCTGAGAAATGGCGCTTTTCGCGTCATTGAAACGCGACTTTGGCGCGAAAGTCGCGTACCGCATGGCCGACCACGCACAGGGGTCGGATCGGGTTTCATGAAACTCGACTTCGCCAAAAGTCAGCGACTTTTGAAAATGTTCGACCCGTTTCGCTCAACCCTACTCGGTACCAAACCACTTTTTTTTCAGAAACAGTAGTTGCATACAGTGTTAGGCTAGGTTCACATTGCGCTTTAATGTGAGCGCTAGCGGACAGCGTTGCACGGCGAAATTAACGCCGTGCAACACGTCCGTTAGCGCTCCCATTGCCCGCAATGTTAAAGCGCATTGCTAGCGCGTGTCATTTTCGCCACGCACTAGCGATGTGCCGTTCTTTTGTAGCGCGCCTCGGACGCTGCTTGCAGCGTCCGCGGCGCGCCCGAGGTCCGTTCCCCTCTCTCGCAGATCGGGGATCTGCGAGAGCGGGGACGTTTAACGCGACCCCGAAAAAGACATTGCATTAGCGCAACCCGCTAGCGCTTAGCGCTAAACGGGTTGCACTAACGCAGTGTGACCCCAGCCTTATACTTTTCTTGAAACATACAGTGGCATAAATGTTGTTATACACATGGCTATATATTTATACTAAATTCTTGACACCTAAAAACTCTCTCACACAAAAACAATTTTCACCGACTAGTTGATGTATTCTGATGGGTTGGGCACTGTACTTAGCTAGTGTCATCTGTCCAATAGATTTTAAAGTCCGATAAGAATAATCCTAGCAGTAGCATATTTGTGAACTACTTGTGTACATTGTACCTTTGTGCCATAACTCCCTGATTTGTTTGGTAGACCCAGCCTTGCTGTTGTGCACATCCCAATTTGGAGGTTGCTACTGCCCTGATTTTTTTATATTTTTGATCAATGTCTGATATTTTGTTTTATTAATTGATATTACAATAAAAATGTTATATTGTCGCTGGAATCACTTTATATCCCTAGAAGGTATTATGCTGTTACTTTGGGTAAAGTGGATTCTAATTCTAAGTGCGGTATCTTGTATCTGAGAAGCTATGTTCAAAATAGTGGATGAGGGAATACCTGGATAATGTGATGCCCTGCAGGCTGTGTGGCCTTCCCCCTGATGTGCATTTTGCTGTGTCCTTCATCAGGGATGGTGTGAGATTCCAGAAGAGCATTTAAAAAGCAAGCGGTTGCCAATCGGAGAGTCATGTGGATGTTGACACATGTACAGCCGGACAAATGGGAAGTCCGCAAGCATTCAGCGTCTCGCCCCCTTTTGAAGAAGCTGAGACAAAACAGCATAGTCGGGGTGGTAGCCTGGTCATAGATGGGTCTTCAACTCACTGCAACAGTAAGTCAGACATGGAATCACTTGATTAATTAACCTCTCCCTATGTTTGATTAGTTTCTGTTAGAATAGCTGTTGTTGGTAAGGCTTGAATAAGTTGCTCTTTGGACTATATTAACTAATGACGCAGGGGTCAAAAATAGGCATCTACACCTTCTACTGTGAAACGTAGGACTTTAGTGGAACATCCATTCACTTATTAGCATATAAAAATCTACTATTATATGCATTCATTTAAAATAATATTGGATGTTATCAATGCCCTACACGTGGCACTTTATTTACCTATGCAGCACAAAATCTTTAGGGCATAAGACATATAACCTTGGCACCATCTGCACTTAATTTTGAACTACAAATAGCAATATCTGTCCTTGTGTGTATATATATATATATATATATATATATATATATATATATATATTTTTTTTTTTTTTTTTTGAGCCCCTGGTGATATATTTGAACCTATGCTTCCTGGTCCCAGATTATATTTTTTCTTTTTTTCTTCATTCTATGCTATTTAAGTAATGTCCCTATCCAAATGTGTTTGCAGGACAATTTTCCTGCTCCCCCCCATACCTTCCTTTTGCAGCCCCCCTAGCCCTTACTATGACCATTCTACAGCCATTTTGGGGTCAAGTTCGTATACCAAACCAAACTTTTAATGCTTGTTCTGCCGAACCCGAACATGCCCGGGTCCACTCATCCCTGCTACAGATTATCAACATTCTTTAAATTCGAATTTGTCATCTTTGCCAAATTTTCCACCAAAATTGATTTGTAGTGAATTAATTTGCCACAAATCTCAATACAGAAAAGCATTTTATTGCACTAAAAAGACATATTTAACGTCATGTGTTCTAGTGTTGTATTGAACCCCTTTTCTGCTCTTTAACACAAACAAAATTGGGACAGGGAGATGGTAAACTGCATTTCTTGTGTGAAGTGCATGAAAAAAAAGTGTTCTTTAAGGAGCTTTATATCTTGGATCAATCGATTCACACTCACCCACCTTTCCTTTGATTTGAATTTTGTATTATTATTTACAGACATAGTCTATTAAAGGGACATTGGACAACCCTCTGTGAATCCCTATATTTTCTCACCATAGAATATGACGTATAAAATTGCAGCTTGCTGCGATTGTCAGAGAGACTCGGCCGAGACTCACCAAAACAAGCCAATTGGTATGAGAAAAAATTCACCCAGCACTCTGACCATGCAAGTGCTGTCTGATTTTTATGCAGTGGTGTTCTTTGAAAAGCTGGCAATTCATATGCCGCATACAGTAAAATCAAACTGACAGGTTAGAATAGAAAAGATAATATAAATATATACACATAGAATACATAGATATATAGATGTCTGTGACAAACACATATACACTGCTCAAAAAATAAAGGGAACACTAAAATCCCACATAGTAGATAACACCTGAATGAAATATTCCAGTTGTAAATCTTTATTCATTAGATAGTGGAATGTGATGAGAACATTAAATCCTAAAAATTATCAATGTAAATCACAACTAATATTCCACGGAGGTGTGGAGTTGGAACGGTGCTCAAAATCAAAGTGGAAAATGAAGTTACAGGCTGATCCAACTTCAGTGGAAATGCCTCAAGATAAGGAAATGATGATCAGCAGTGTATATGGCCTCCACGTGCTTGTATGAACTCCGTACAACACCTGGGCATGCTTCTGATGAGGCGGCAGATGGTCTTCTGAGGGATCTCCTCCCAGACCTGGACTAAAGCATCCGCCAACTCCTGGACAGTCTGTGGTGCAACGTGACGTTGGTGGATGGTGCAAGACATGATGTCCCAGATGTGTTCAGGTCTGGGGAATGGGCGGGCCAGTCCATAGCTTCAATGCCTTCATCTTGCAGGAACTGCTGACACACTCCAGCCACATGAGGTCTGGCATTGTCCTGCATCAGGAGTAACCCAGGGCCAACGGCACCAACATATGGTCTCACAAGGGGTCTGAGGATCTCATCTCATACTTAATGACGGTCAGGCTACCTTTGGCAAGCACATGGAGGGCAGTGTGGCCCTCCAAAGAAATGCGACCACACAACATTACTGACTCACTGCCAAACCAGTCATGCTGAAGGATGTTGCAGGCAGCAGATCGCTCTCCACAGCATCTCCAGACTCTGTCATGTCTGTCACATGTGCTCAGTGTGAAATTGCTTTCATCTGTGAGGAGCACAGGGAGCCAGTGGCGAATTTGCCAATCCTGGTGTTCTGTGGCAAATGCCAAGCATCCAGCATGGTGTTGGGCTGTGAGCACAACCCCATCTGTGGACGTTGGGCACTCAGACCATCCTCATGGAGTCAGTTGTGGCCTGCTGAATGTAATTTTGCACGTCTCTGGCAATGCTCCTCCTGTTCCTCCTTGCACAATGGCTGAGGTAGCGGTCCTGTTGCTGGATTGTTGCCCTCCTATGGCCCCCTCCATGTCTCCTTGTGTACTGGCCTGGTCTGTCTCCTGGTAGCGTCCCCAGCCTCTGGACACTATGCTAACAGGCACAGCAAACCCTCTTGCCACAGCTCACATTGATGTGCCATCCTGGATGAGCTGCACTACCTGAGACACTTGTGTGGGTTGTAGAGTCTGTCTCATGCTACCATGAGTGTGAAAACACAATCAACATTCAAAAGTGACCAAAACATCAGCCAGAAAAGCTTTGGTACAACAGCAACAGCATGTGAAATTGATTGTCAAACAGTGTTGCTTCCTAAGTGGACAGTTGGATTTCATAGAAGTTTGATTTACTTGGAGTTATATTCTGTTGTTTAAGTGTCCCCTTTATTTTTTTGAGCAGTGTATATGTTTTTTTATTATATAGATAGATAGACGAAAAGATGGTAAATCATCTGCCATCTACTGTAAAATCACTGCAGGAGCTGACAGGATAGAGATGGATTAAAATACAGTAAATACACATAGAATAGATATACAGATGTCCATGCCATTTACAATTACTGCAGTGTGTGTGTAGCTTACTGTACATGTATTTAATTAATAAAATATTATTTTTCGGAAAAAAATGGCGTGGGCTCCTGCACAAATTTTGTAACCAGCAGAGGGAAAGCCGACATCTGGGGGCCAATGTTTATAGCCTGGGAAGGGGGTAATACCCATGGAGCTTCCCAGACTATTAATATCAGCTCATATATACTTAGCCTTTACTGGCTATTAAAATGGGGGACTCTAAGAAAATAACAGGATCACCCTATAATAATAATCAGCAAAGGCTAAGCAGACACCTGCGAGCTGATATTAATAGCCTTGTCATACAACTAACTAGCCTACTAGATTTTTTACACATTAAGGAGGTAGCTAAGCTTACATTCTGAATCTGTTATATACTGATGTATGATGTCTTCTATATTAAAAAAAATGTATAGTTTATCCTCTAATATGATGCTAATGATAATTTATTTATAATGCCACATAATATACTGTACTGTACACAAATACCTTTCTACAAGCACTGTACATTTATGGCGTTGTATGGAAAGGAGTTAGCATGTGAAATAAACATGTTTTGAAACATTTAGTTTAAATTGTGGAATTAAACTATTGAAATCCAAAGAATGTTTAAAGACAGTTCACCAAAGTCAGGTAAAATTCCTATACTTTTTCATGTATTTTTAATATACGGTAAAATCAGTCTGATTATGTGACTCTGTAAGGGAAAGGCGAAGAAAAAGTGCACCAGAAGAATTTTACATTATTAATGATTCTCTATGTCTAAATTGGAAATCTGCTACTCTACCCCAGGGGGGTGATTAATATAGTAGGCTACGAAGTTTGATTAAAAGAGAATGAAATGTCTGACATGCAGTCTATTTATCAGATATTATGATATTAAACTGTCTAATCACAACGGCACCTAAATTAAGACTTACGTTCATATCATAAAATGTCATATTTTTCTTTTGTTTTATGTTAGCACATGGAAGTTACCATGTAATAGTGAGTAGTTATTTTATTCTAAAGAAGAATTAATGACTAATTATTTAGTGAAAATTGCCCTTTACTAAGTCAGGCATTGAAATTGGCATGAAGTTAATTGCAGAGGTAGTAGATTCAAAATACAAAATAGATTTTATGTAAAATGAAGACTAAATGAAATACCAAAGACCACAAGTCACTTTTATGCACAGGCTATGAGACTTTTTTTTACTGTCTGAGCCAAAAAATGGGTCAAACTGAAAAAAGTTGCAAATAAGAAGATATTCACTGGTTCCACATTGCTATCCTAAGGAAGGGCCATGAATGTGTTTTCCCAGAAAGCCCTTTATGGTAAAAATGTAAATGTAATAGATCAGAAATACAAAAATTTGTAAGGAAGCAGTAAAATACTGTTTTGATTAAAACAAAAGAGCTTATTTATTCTTTCCTTACACAACATTGGCAAGCAGACTCCACACAAAAAGTTCTATACAGTGTCCTCTTCTGTGGCTGGGCAGCTCCAACCCTCTATTCCTAAGTGGCAAGGAATCAGCAGTACATTGAACCATTTTCTCTCAAGAAACTGGTCTGGCCCTGCTCATGAAGATGACACAATGACAAGACTGTCGTTATAGGTCTCACATAAATGCAGTAGCTCCTGTGCTACGTACTTTGCTTAAGACCTCACTGCATCTCAAGTGATAGATAAGCCACATTGACCTGCAGCTTCACAAATGTGCCCCAAATAAATAAGCCCATTCTTGACAATATCCTTCCAATACACATGACCCAGGCTTAATCGAAAGCTCACCAGCTATAATGGATTCCAGAATTGTCAAATGCGCAGGTCCATAGAGCAGGTATACCCAAGCAAGAAAATGTGGGTGGAGATAGCTGAGATCCAGCACCGGGACTGTAAAAATTGAATGTTATTCGATCAACATTAAAAACAGAAATAAAACAAGCCAAATGGGATATGCAACACCGTACTAGTTTTGGACAGTAATGTCCTTAATCATATATCTATGAGTAAGTTGAGTACTGTCTGAAATGCGCAAGTTATGTTTCCCATTTGACTTGTTTTATTCCTGCTTTTTTATTGACCCAATAAAGAATTACCTTTTTACTGTTTCGGTGCTGGATTTCAACTACCTTCACTGATAAGTTTATATACGGTAATACAACTGTAGATTAACTTCATGTCCCACATAAACACTTTGCTCCCTTGCCACCAAAACACTTCTTATATCGTTCCACTAGTGCCCTACTATCAGTGCTGTAGCTCAGTGCTTTAGCGTCATAATGTACACTCGCACATTGGTGTCTTCCTGGTACCTCCTTTTGTCTTTATTTCTGGCAGCTACTTTGACAATACAAGACATTAGTTTTTCATTTGAATTACATAAAGCTTCCCACAACAATCCTGCTGCCATGGGAGTAAATAAATGGACCCTCAGGTATTTAAAGACATATCCTGTATACGTTTACCCCTTAGTTAATGGCCAACAGGGACATAACCATTAATGTGGTTTCATTATATAAAAATTGAAAGAAGACCCAAGTTCATTGAATTCAACCTTTAACCTCTTAACGACCCGAGGTATTTTTTGTTTTGCATTTTCATTTTTTGCTCCCCTTCTTCCTATAGCCATAACTTTTTTTAGTTTTTGGTCAAAATAGTCATGTGAGGGCTTGTTCATTTGAACGACACCATTGATTTTAACATGTCCTGTACTGGAAAATGGGAAAAATATTCCAAGTGTGGTGAAATTGCAAAAAGGTGCACAATTGTTTTTCTATTTTTTTTACCATGTTCACTAAATGCTAAAACTGACCTGCCATTATGATTCTCCAGGTCATTATGAGTTCACAGACACCAAACATGTCTAGGTTCTTTTTCATTTATGTGGTGAAAAAAATTACTAAGTTTGTTAAAAAATAATTGCGCCATTTTCCGATACACTCAGCGTCTCTGTTTTTCATGATCTCGGGTTGGGTGAGGGCTCATTTTTTGCATGCCGAGCTGACGTTTTTAATTTTACCATTTGGTGCAGATTAGTGATGAGCGAACGCGCTCGCCACTGCTCGCTACTCGCCCTAGTATCACGGTACTCATCATATTCGGCAAGCACCAAGCATTTCCGGGAGTACTTGGCAGAAACTGGTGTCTCCACCCAGCATTTTTGGCGGAGTTTAGAGACCTAATCACGCTGCAGTGATTGTCTGCCAGGCCATGAAATGTTGCAGCCATCTTGGTTGTGGTCGTGCAGTGATTGGCTTGGCTGCACAGCATCATCACGAGTATAAGAGACCTGGTGCCGCCCTGCTCGCCGCATTCAGCTCCAGATACAGCGAATGTAGGGAGAGCTGCTGCTGACATAGGGTCAGAATCATGGTTTTAATAGTGTAGATATGCAACTGTTCAGTCCACAACTCCTGAGAAACCAATAGATCTTTTTAGGGCTAATTCATGGGTCTCGATATTGCAGCGCTAGGCAGGCAGGGCACACCATAAGCACATCGGTGCAAGGCCTGCAGGCACTGTATGTGCGTACATACCTCCCACTGCATCCCTCCCAAAGCTCCATAACTGTCTGCTGCTGCTTATTTACTATATACCTAGCTGCAGTTTTTTTTTTTTTTTCCAAAAATTCACCCAAAACAAAAAAAAAATATATAGTCTGTTACGTCAGACTGAGGCCTGGTGTATCTGTTTAAAAATCATAGTTTGTCAGGCATACGTAGCATAGTTCTGTGTGCTAGCCGTGTTCTACTCTTTTTTTTTTTTGTAATAAATTCACCCAAAAGCCAAAAGAAAAAATTTATACAGTCTGTTATGTCAGGCTGAGGGCTGGTGTTTCTGTTTTTGAAAAATCGTATTTCCGCAGGCATGCGTAGCATAGTTCTGTGTGCTAGCCTTGTGCCACTTTTTTTTGTGTTTTAAATTCACCAAAAAAGGCCTCGTATATATGCGTGCTCCAACTTTGGGCATTGTAGGCGGTGGACCCCTTTTTTGCTGTCTGAAACGCTAATCGTAAACAGCACTATTTTGCATTTAAAAAAAAAAAAACAGGGCACATTTTTGCCAGTGTGGTATTTCCGTGACAGCCCTCATATATCTGCGTGCTCCAAGTTTGGTCACTGTAGGCTGGTGGACCACTTTTTTTGCTGTCTGATACTGTAAATCTACACAGCACTATTTAGCTTCCAAAATTATGAAATGACCACATATTTGCCAGTGTGGTATTTCCGTGACAGCCCTCATATCTGCGTGCTCCAAGTTTGGTCATTGTAGGCCGGTGTACCACTTTTTTTGCTGTCTGTTACTCTAATTATATACAGCACTATTTAGCGTCAAAAAAATCAAAAAAGGCCACATATTTCCAGGGTGGTATTTCCGTGACAGCCCTCATATATCTGCATGCTCCTAGTTTCGTCATTATAGGCCGGTGTACCACTTTTTTTTGCTGTCTGTTACTCTAATTATATACAGCACTATTTTGCATTTAAAAAAAAAAAAAGGCCACATTTGTGCCAGTGTGGTATTTCCGTGACAGTCCTCACATATCTGCGTGCTCCAAGTTTGGTCATTATAGGCCAGTGGGCCCCTTTTTTGGATGTCTGATACTCTAATTCTATATTGCAAAGACCCACATCTTCTCGCTCGACCTTCCTGTCCCAGTATCTAGGGGAACGCAGAACACCACTGTTGAAACCAGAGCAGTGTGAAACAGTTGTTGGTTGGATAGCGGATAATGCTTCCAGCCACTTAGCCACCACCACCACCATGTCTTCCATGCGGTCAAGTCTGAGTAGCCATGAGTGTGGCCCGGATATTCCTCTCCCTGATGCTCCTCGTTCCCACCATGCCGAGTGCCCTGAGACAACTGATCCCACACTTGGACACTCTGAAGAGCTGTTCAGTTTTCCAGTTCTTTGGCTGGTCAACTTGAAGTGGGGACAGATGAGATCGCATGACCAGATGCCCAAAGATTTGAACAGCCCGGGTCATGCGAAGGTAATGGTGGGAAAGTGTCAGAAGAGGTGGATGATGATGAGACACAATTGCCAGAAAGTCAGGAGCAGGAGCAGGGTGCGGATGTGGAAGACGTGGTGGTGGATGACATAGTGACTGACCCAACCTGGCAGGAGGACATGCAGAGCGAGGGCAGCAGCACATATGGGGAAGGAGGCATATCACCACAACAGGCAGGAAGAGGCAGTGTGGTGGCCACAGACAGAAGGCGTGCTTCCTTTCCTCGTAACACCAACATGAGGGAAGTAGCCATTCCAACTGTTAGATCTTCCCGAGTGTGGTTATTTTTTAAAGACTCTGTCAATAGCCCCAAACAGGCCATTTGAAGCACCTGCCATGCGCGCGTCAGCAGGGGTAGCAAAACAACTAGCCTGCCAACCACCAGCATGATCAGTCACATGGCAGCAAAGCATTCAACTTTGTGGGCTGAAACTAAGGCTACAGGACCACTGCCTGCAGGTTACACCACTGCTTCTTTGACTGTTTTGCGGAGAAGCCAATCCCCAGTACTCCGTGCATGTGAAGAAGCCTCTAGCCCTGCACCTGTTGTGGCCCACAGTCAAGCAGCACCATCATCAAGCCCATCTAAGTCCTTGTCCGAGCACAGCCTTCAGTTGTCTATAACCCAGTCTTTGGAAAGCAAGCAGAAATACCCCGCCAACGCCCCACAGGCCACAGTCCTAAATTTTAATATTTTTCTTCTGCTTCCATTATAAATATTGCCTTTTAGGCTTGTTTAGACTGAAGCTTTCCGCAACCTGATGGCGGCGGCCATCTCAAGGTACTCGGTCCGCAGTCGCCACTATTTCGCCCAGTGAGCTGTACAGGCATTACACCAGCATGTGTCCCACAACATTACCCATGCCCTCAACAATGCTGTTACTGAAAAAGTCCACCTAACCTCGGACACGTGGACAAGTGTTTGTGGGCAGGGATGGTACATCTCAATGACGGCACACTGGGTTTATATAGTTTATATGGGTTTATATCCCCACGCCGAGGATTGCTAGCCCTACATCAATCAGCGTTGCCCCCACAGTCTACAGCTGCTGCACCACCTCCTCCTCCTCCTCTTCATCCTCCATCTCTGAAATCAACACATCAGTTAGGAGCTGGAAGCACTGCGTCTCTGCCTTAGCCAAGTGGCAACAGGTTGTGCTGAAGCTAATCTGCATAGGTGACAAACCGCACAATGCAGAAGAGTTGTGGACAGTGCTGAAAGAGCAGTATGATGTTTGGATGATACCGCTGAACCGACAGCCAGGCATGGTCATGTGTGACAATGGCCATAACCTGGTGGTGGCTCTGAGGCAAGGTGAGCTCACATACGTATCTTGCTTGGCCCATGAGCTTAACCTCGTGGTTCAACGTTTTCTGAAAAGCTACCCGAAGCTGCAGGATCTACTAGTGAAAGTATTTCACCTGTCTGCCCATTTTAGAAAGTCAGCTACAGCTTCAGCCACCCTTGCCATGCTTCAGCACATTTGCAGCTTCCAGCTCACTGGCTGATATGTGATGTCCCAATGCGCTGGAACGCTGCTTACGGTGTTAAGTGTTGTGAATTCTGTTGTCAAGCTCCCTCCTGTGGTCATGAATGGTACTTCGGCAGGTTCTGTCCATGGGCTTCCTCTGGTGGTTGTGAGTGGCGCTGCGGCTTCTGAATTTCCTTCCACAGGTGACGAAGTTAATTCGTTAGCTGGCTGCTCTATTTAACTCCACTTAGATCATTGCTCCATGCCACCTGTCAATGTTCCAGTATTGGTCTAGTTCACTCCTGGATCGTTCTTGTGACCTGTCTTCCCAGCAGAAGCTAAGTTCCTGCTTGTTTTTCTCTTGTTTGCTATTTTTCTGTCCAGCTTGCTATTTTGATTTTTGTCTTGCTTGCTGGAAGCTCTGGGACGCAGAGGGAGCGCCTCCGCACCGTGAGTCGGTGCGGAGGGTCTTTTTGCGCCCTCTGCGTGGTCTTTTTGTAGTTTTTTGTGCTGACCGCAAAGTTACCTTTCCTATCCTCAGTCTGTTCAGTAAGTCGGGCCTCACTTTGCTAATTCTGTTTCATCTCTGTGTTTGTAATTTTCATCTTTACTCACAGTCATTATATGTGGGGGGCTGCCTTTTCCTTTGAGGAATTTCTCTGAGGCAAGGTAGGCTTTATATTTCTATCTTTAGGGCTAGCTAGTTTCTTAGGCTGTGACGAGTTGCACAGGGAGCGTTAGGAGCAATCCACGGCTATTTCTAGTGTGTGTGATAGGATTAGGGATTGCGGTCAGCAGAGTTCCCACGTCTCAGAGCTCGTCCTATATTATTAGTAACTATCAGGTCATTCCGTGTGCTCTTAACCACCAGGTCCATTATTGTCCTACGCACCAGGTCATAACAGTACAGGTGGCCCAAAGTATTAATGCATCTCAATAGAGGGATAGGAGAAGTTCTGAGACCATTTTTTTTTCTTTGCAGTGTGTTTTGTCTCTCTTTTCCCCTTTACCTCTGGGTGGTTCAGGATACAGGTGTAGATATGGACATTCAAGGTCTGACCTCTTGTATGAATAATCTCACTGCAAGGGTACAAAACATTCAAGATTTTGTGGTTCAGAATCCGATGTTAGAGCCTAGGATTCCAATTCCTGATTTGCTTTTTGGGGATAGATCTAAGTTTCTGAATTTCAAGAATAATTGTAAATTGTTTCTTGCTTTGAAACCTCGCTCCTCAGGTGACCCTGTTCAACAAGTGAAAATCATTATTTCTTTGTTACGTGGCGACCCTCAAGACTGGGCATTTTCCCTTGCGCCAGGAGATCCGGCATTGCGTGATGTTGATGCGTTTTTTCTGGCGCTCGGATTGCTTTATGATGAACCAAATTCAGTGGATCAGGCAGAGAAAATCTTGCTGGCTCTGTGTCAGGGTCAGGATGAGGTAGAGATATATTGTCAGAAGTTTAGGAAGTGGTCTGTACTCACTCAGTGGAATGAATGTGCCCTGGCAGCAACTTTCAGAAAGGGTCTCTCTGAAGCCCTTAAGGATGTCATGGTGGGATTTCCCATGCCTGCTGGTCTGAATGAGTCTATGTCTTTGGCCATTCAGATCGATCGACGCTTGCGTGAGCGTAAAGCTGTGCACCATTTGGCGGTATTATCTGAGCATAGACCTGAGCCTATGCAATGTGATAGGACTTTGACCAGAGCTGAACGCCAAGAACACAGACGTCGGAATGGGCTGTGTTTTTACTGTGGTGATTCCACTCATGCTATCTCCGATTGTCCTAAGCGCACTAAGCGTTTCGCTAGGTCTGCCACCATTGGTACGGTACAGTCGAAATTTCTCTTGTCCGTTACTCTGATTTGCTCTTTGTCATCCTATTCTGTTATGGCATTTGTGGATTCAGGCGCTGCCCTGAATTTGATGGACTTGGAGTTTGCCAGGCGCTGTGGTTTTTTCTTGAACCCCTTGCAGTATCCTATTCCATTGAGAGGAATTGATGCTACGCCTTTGGCCAAGAATAAGCCTCAGTACTGGACCCAATTGACCATGTGCATGGCTCCTGCACATCAGGAGGATATTCGCTTTTTGGTGTTGCATAATCTGCATAATGTGGTCGTTTTGGGATTGCCATGGCTACAGGTACATAATCCAGTATTGGATTGGAAATCTATGTCTATGTCCAGCTGGGGTTGTCAGGGGGTACATGGTGATGTTCCATTTTTGTCTATTTCGTCATCCACCCC